>NC_134790.1:10822640-10847640 GCF_046742065.1 Oratosquilla oratoria
CCAATTGTAGCAGGATTGTCCTTATGTGGTGTCTGTGCGGCTCTCCACTTTCTGCTCATCATATGCAGCAGGAATGATGGCAGCCCTGGTGTCTTTCTGCAGACGCGGGAGGAACCGTCAAGGATATTCGCACAGGCGAGTCACCTCCTCCTCCATGCTGCAAAGTAAAAATTGCACCATCAAAGAAGCCAAACCTGTAAACCTCGGGACTCGGAAGCGACCACCAGAAGAACGCGGTCTCCCTTCCCTAGAGGTCTCTCTTTTCTGGAAGAGACAAACGAAATGTAAATTGTATGTGGAACTCCTCCTAAGTGTAGGAAATATTCACATGTATAAAGATAACTATTCAAAAATGTTATATGCATGTGCAGTTTTGCAAAAAAAAAAATAATATACCAAAGGCTATTTCCCCCTTACACGGGAGGTAGCCAAAAAGAAAAAGGCATAGAAATCACTCCCACCCATTTCATTTCCCATATATTCCACTCCCCTCCACCCTCCTCCCTCCCTCCTATCTTGGCACCTTCAGTGAAAAAGAGTTCAAAATTTAGATTGGGGAGTTGAGAAGTTGGAGAAGGAATCAGGCGACGCACAAGGAAGGCAGCACGCATAGGGCTGGCTGGGAGTTTAAACTGGAACTAGAATATGATTGACTGTGGTGGTAGAAATATGTTTTAAGGTGTGGGAGGTATGTAGATCTCAGGGAATGAAGGTATGAATGGCATTCCCTGTTCTAATAATACCTTCCTCCTTCCACTGCATGACTCTAGGTAGCCGCGACGACCCCAAGCAACCATGTCGTACTAAATGTACGCCTTGATCGATACCAGTTATATGCGCGATGCGAACGGAAGAAGCATGACAGAAATGTTTTTTCGTCGACCGCAACAGGTTATAAAAGAGATAGATCATGACGCATATAAAAAAGAAAGCTACAGTGTGTTCATCCTTCCCCATGTCACTGTATTTTTTCTCAATCCATTTCGATGTTGATCATTCTCACTTCCCCGTTCAACTTGTTTTCTTTCAAAGCAAGTCGAGCCTCTTCAGCCCAAATTATTGGACACATAATCACCTTTGCCGAAATGAATTGCCTAATTATGCATGCATGGCCGTGTGCAAGTGCATGTTATACGGATGTTGTATGCTAAGTAGGTAGGAATACTTTAGTGCAAAATTGGGAGAGTAGTATGTTAAGAGGAGGGCTCTTAGAACAGTGATAAGCCTGCAGGAAAATGTAGGATGTAAGAAAGAGCGGCTGTGGACGAGACATCATGATTCATTGTGGAAGTAAGGCTGATACAAGGCTGTGCGATGTCATTGTGGTTGTATTTATAATACATGATAAAAAAAACGCCAAAATAAAAAAGAAATGTATGGTGATAGAGTAGAAAAGGGAGAATAGGGATGTGCTGCAGGAGCCGGGAAGAGTCGGCAGAAGTGTGTGGAAGAAGACGCATGAAAATGGGTGTGGATGAATAGCAGGATTGTGCAGATAGGGAATACGAGAGACGACGATTGAGATGGAGTGAGTGATATTATCAAAAGTCTTGGGACGGCAGTTGTGAGCTGGAAGTGGTAAGCAGATGGACGGGTGTTTTGCAACAGGGATAGTTGTGTGTATCAAGGCCGCCGCCGTCCACCTTATTAGGGGGTGGCCGAATCTAGAGACACCCACCCACGCCCAAAGACCCAGTCAGTCAGCACACACGAACCCTCCCACCTGGGCACCTTAGCCATGAAGTGTCGCCTGCCTCTCGTCGGCGGCACATTGCACGGGTTTGAACGCGGTGCACTGAGGGAGATTCACCGCAGGGCTTGATATGAGAAGCTGGACCCCCTCTACCCCCCCCCCCCTACACACCGCTTCACACGCTGTAGCGATGAAAATAAAGAATGGGGTGCGGAAACGTATAAGTATACACATAAATATGTTTAAATGAAACTAAACAACCCCACAAAGAAGTGTGGTTTGCACTGTTATAAGATACCGGGATGAGATGTTTGTGGAGGAGTACCCCCAGCATGCAGCACTCCTCACAAACGAGTGTGTGCGCGTGCGGAGAGGCTGCACAAGCAATATCAAGCCTGCAGAAGGATGGATTGCTCCCAGAGAGTTTTGAGAGATTTAAACAAACCACATTTTAGGTATGATGAGGAGAGCGTTGTTATGAGAATGACTCGCGCACACACAAACTCTATCGATGTTTCTACACCTACTATCCAGCATCTACGAACCCTTCCCACCCCCACCCCCCACCTAGATCTCGCACATTTTCCACCATCCACCCCTCCCACTCCCCTCCTGTCATCTCATCCACCCTCTTCCGCCCGCCTGCCAACCCACCTCCTCCTCCTCCTGCACACCATTCACCAGCCCCGGTTGCACCTGTTCTCTGGACGTCCATAAAGACGTGAAACAAGCCCTTGCTTTGCACAGCCCGGTGGCTCAGTCCGTTTGTATGGGAGCAGAACACGGGTAGGGCGGGCGAGAGGAGGGCTTCATCAGAGGGGAAAAGGCATTTGCGTGAGGTGAGGTTAACATATGGCGTGTCGGAGTGTAGGGAGAGGAGAAAGGGATGGGATGGTAGAGGTTAGGGGTGGGGGAGGAGGTGGAGGTGGAGGGATTGTGGACTTGGTTGTGGTGGTGGGGGTGGGGGTGGGGGCGTCAGTTTGGGTAGGCGGTGAGGGAGGAAGGGGAGGTGGAGGTCAGGGCGTTTCAGGAACAGGTGCGTGTGTGTGTGTGTGTGTGTGTGTGTGTGTGTGTGTGTGTGTGTGTGTGTGTGTGTTTAACTGTGTGTAGGTGGGTGGGCGTCCCATGGAGTGCCGTGGATGGGGGTGGTTCTAAGGGAAGATGCAGACTGAGAGTTTATGTGGTTGGGTAAGAGATAAAACTAACAAGAAATTCCAATTGTGGTCCTTGGTAGGGCTTGTCCAAGCTTTGTTGATTCTTCCCACAAGATGACGTTCTCCGTTTTGGTTGGATTAACAGACATTTTTTTTTTTACCATCGGAGAACCGGTCTTTCGGCATAAAGAATTCAAATAAAGTTTGTTACATATCCGACGGTGATGTTGATCGGCTGCGGGGTAGAATAGAAAATGGGAGACTTCTATACATGGGTATAGTCATGCATTTTATTGGAAAAGGGAAACGTGCAGTCGAGACGATGAAGAGAAGAAAGGTATCCTTATTCCGCGTTAGCTCCTTGGTGCAGACCTTGTGATGGCAGCTGAGCTGACGCTTGGCGACTTTTGGTCTGGAAATGGGGAGAGTGACGCCGCCATTGGCATCGAGGCAGGCAGGCAGGCAGGCAGGTGCCTCCCTCGTCGAAACCACTCGCCAAAAACCTTTGCAACCAAATCCTTAACTGCAGGGATGGATGGGGGGGGGGGTCATGACCTCAGTTGAATAAAATCGTCTTGCGGCAGTCGAAGAAATAGAACTGACGATGCCGCCGTGGACGAGTTAAGATGTAACCGTAAGTGGTGGAGGAAGGAGGGCTCTTCTCGGGCGAATGTAATCGCCTGCCGGCAGCCAGAAAGGTTGATAGGACCACCGCCTCCCTCTTCGGGTTCACCGAGGTTTAACCTCGCCATTGCAGTGACTGTGTTCTAAGAGGCTTAATTCTAAAACCGGGGAATTTTGGTTAGCATCTAAGGGCAGCTTGGTGTTCTGCTGTGCACTCACTAGGGTGACACACTGTTTCGTGCTGCACTGATTTAGGCAGACGGTTTCACTCAGGAGTGGGCAGGACCCCGTTTTGATGAAGGGCTCGTAGGGAAACGGGTTTTGGTTCTACAGTGTTGACGAGTTTCTACAATTACACTTTCCTGGCGGCCGCAGCCTCTTCACGACGCAACCGTCTCGACTGTTCCGTGTTTTCTGGAGAGGGAGGTGTCATGCCATGACGACAGTGGCCGTTGTCATAAGTGGGAAAAGAATTCATTCTTGCCGGGGTAGTGTCTGGTGATAAGGGTTTTTTTTTTTTCGTCCCGAGAATGTTTTGTGGACCTGCAAAAAGTAGGAACCCAGTACGCTGAACGAAACTGTTAAGGAACAACATAATTGATGTTGTGTATATCGGGTGGCTCTTGTAAGAAACAACACACAAAAGATTAAATAACACAGTCAGAACGTTCCGAACTATACTTATTACTCCACCACCGTCCTTTCACTCTGTTTTTGTTAACACTGTATAGGTGCAGTTGGAGATTGAGTGTGATCTGTCTCATAGCGGAACGTCATGTTTGTGGGAACTGACGACGACGACGACGTACAACTCTGCCTTCCATGGTGGTGCTGCTGCTGCCTTTGTTGTTGTCCCACTACGCTTCCTGTGGCGACTCCTCAATTTCCGCACACTATTTTGTACTGGCTTGGGGGCTTTGTATCTTGGGGAGTCGCGACTTTTTCTTTGCCATCCTAATTGATTTTGTCTCCAAATATGTGTCTGCCATTTTTATGAGTTGTAAAACGAAATATATTTTGGTCCACGGTGTGGTTTCAGGTGATCACATTGCGGCATTTTTTCTCTATAACTGATCAGAAAATCAGTACAGGTGTTAGAACCTTAAACCTTTCGCCACGATGACTTTGGGGTCAGACAGAGATCGATCCAAACCCCGCGCAGGCCCAGGTCCAGTCCATCTTTGGGTCGACTAATTATGCTTGCCAGGCCAGGTGTCGGCCCAAACAAAAGTATAATATAATCTCCGGAGCGAGCGAGGAGGCTGCAACGATACAGTCAGAGTCTGGGGACATTTTCCTTGTAGGTACATTTGTGTACATTTTTACGACCAAATCTTTCCTCGTAGTAGGGAGAAAGAGGGGAAGGGCTCTCTTTTGTTAATTTCAAAACAAGAGTATTGGTGAAGGTTCCATAGGTAGAAGAGAGCCTGGAACCCATATTGCAATACCCAGAGAGTCTTGACAAGGTATGTGGCACCAGAAATACCTTTGGGTCGACGTGAAGACGGACGGAACAGTATCCTCTCGGACGTCCTGATGGGTGCGCAGTCGCTGCAATTCTAACGTGCGTCGTGCAGGGAGTCATCATAGCTGGAAAAGTGGAGCTCTGGACTGGTAGTCCAGCATCCAAGCGTTTGGAACGAAATACTTAGGCATTTACAAAGACGCTGCTGCCCACGGAGTCGTGGTGATCATTCATTGTGGATACGACACCTCCTTCTTCTCCTCCTCTCTACAGCTGAATCGCCGCCTCAGTTCGGCCATTGGTAGACTTGTATAAGTACAGCGAGAAAAATATTCTAGGCGCAGAGACGGTATCCACGAGCATCTCTCATCCTGTATAGTTGTATAGTCATTAAGTACACACACACTGTGTGTGTGTGTCGTAGAAAGACCTGTTTATTAGGGACGGAGATGTTTGCGGAACGAGTGAATGGATCAGGCCATTGTGCAAGGATTGGGGCTATTTACATAAGTGGCGAGCGCTGCCTTCCGTTCCATTGGACCACACCGTGAGCCGTTGGACGCGACGGACTCGATTGGGGTGGTCTCCTGGGCGGCTGGCTCGACCTGGCCGGGTCGCCGGGGGTCCCAGATTAGACACGGGGGGCAAGGGTGGGCTCCTGGTCCAAACATTCTCTTTGTTATGTAGTGTTGAATAATTTGGCTTGCAGGAGACGGGACGAATAAGTGTTGTGGTCATAGAGCCAGTAAGTCTGCGGTTAATAGTCTCGTTTTTCATATTTTCGTATATTTGTGTTTACATTCTAGTTTGTGGCATGAATTTAGTGTGTGACTTCTGCCATTGTTATTGCATTGGCAGTGTATGCACGCTGTGGCACCTCTTCCCACCAGGGAGGGCGGGGGCCGGCGTCTGGGTGGCCCTCGCTGCTGCCGCCGCCGCCGCCGCCACGCTGTCACCATCGAGCCGCCCAAAATCTCTTTCCTGCCTCTTGCTGCCGCAAATGCCCAACCCGAGGGTGCGGCTTAGCTCACCTCCAGTGCATTTATACGGCTAGAACCAGTCTCTCTTTATCCCTCTCTTTCCTCCCCCTCATTTTCGCTTTCCTCCTTCCTTCCATTCTACCCTCTCCCTCCTTCCCACCCCCTTCTCCCTCCCTGTCTCTCTCTGCCACATGATCATTTTCTCGGGCAGTATTTATCACCGTCATCAGTCATCAGTCACCAGCAACACCTTGCACAAAAGTTGTACTTTAAATCATCCCCCAACCACCCACCACGATCACCTCCTACCGCACCTCACCCCCACGCCCGCACGCGCGCGCGCGCGCGAATGCACACATAAACACCACGAACTCGGCGACCGCCAGTGACGCAGACTCGTCGACACTTGGATTGGATGCTGCTCTCCAGTCGATATGACGTCAGAATTGGAATGAAGAGAGGGGATGGAACTCGCAAGGTGACAAGACTGGAGGAACTGTCGTATCATTGATGTGAAGGGAGGAATGAAATATTGTTTATAATTTGTGAGTTTTTTGTAAAGAATTAAACTATAATTGTTATTGGTGTAACTACCTGTATGAGTGGTTAGCTTTCCATGGCAAGCCCATAATACTGGAATGACGTGCACCACAGCTGTCATATTTCACTACCGTTATACTGAATAATTCGGTGGAAACTTTCTTGGGAGGTTTGAATCGGTAAGATTCTTCTCTTGAGGAATTATTAGTGAATTTGTAACTTGTTGAGAAAGTAATAAAACAAAATTTGTTAATGACGAAGGAAAAAGTAGTCGTGGAAGTGGTGAGGCGAGAGACGAACGATGGGGACGGACTCCCGGGCGGGCGGGCGGGCGGGCGGGCGGGCGGGCGGGCAGGGAGAGAAAGTAGGGTTGGGGTGCAATCTAGGCAAAACAAACAAGCAGACTTCACCTCATCATTCAACTTCAGAAGCACTTTCAATCACGTGTGCGCGCCATGAAATTTGATGTGGGGGCAATATCTCTTGTGCCTTTGCACTTGTAGTGTGTGTGTGTGTGGCCCTAATTGTTCCCAATTGTAATACACAGGATTGGGGGATATCTGTCTCCACTTACTAATATTTGCTTTGAATTAGTCTATATTGCACGCCTGAACCATTTCTTCTCATTTATTTCACAAATTAATGCGTAAGTGAGGAAAACTGTATTTTTTGACGTCCTTTTCACATAGAGTTCCATTATTCTACAAGGATCACTACAGAACAACTTGCCTCTGACCTTTTCTATCTTATCCGATTAAAGATTTGAAAACACATCGTGTCGTTGAACGCCACCAAGACTCAAGTCCGAATGGTTCACATTTTCTTTTCCCTCTTTCAAAGGCCCTCATTATTGTTGGTCTATCCCTCACTGTTAAACTCAGCCGCTAAAATGGTAATCTAAACACTATGGCGAGAAAAATTGTAACATCTAGCACCAACTCAACCACCTGCCCTGTGCGGGGAACTTGCAACCCCTGTCTGTACATATGGAACACCTTCTCGCTGACTCGCCTCCAATGTTCCCTCTCGTTTTTTTTCAGTAAGTGTGCGCAGAGATTTGCTTGTATGCAAAATTTGCTTTCTCTGGAAATTAGTATGTGCGCGCACACCCATGCAAATACGCAAAATTTGTAAGTTTGTATTACATATTGCCTCCAAACAGTAGTGGTTGGCAAATGACTACATTTTTAGAGAATTTACAAGTTGATGTTTTGGTGGAACTTCTTTATTGAATGGATTTTATCATCATTTGAAAACCTTGTGTGAGCACAGTTTTTCTTTATGTGCGCGTGTTGTAAAACATCTGAACGCGCACATGCGCACAGCTTAGAGGGAACGTTGCTTGAGGCCATATCAGCGCGTCTTAGTCTGTCTTTGTCCGCCGCGATGTTGGAAATTCAAGTGTGATTGGGGAAAGGAGTGGTCGGTCTCCGACAGAACCCCTTGATTAACCGTGAGGAGAGTGCGCCGTTTCCCTCAGTTCAATGAAACCTGGCGTTGGCCAAAAAGCAATGATGCTGCTCGACGGGTTCGCCTCCAACTCTTTGTTGAGTCTAAGTTTCTTCTGTCGGAATAAGATTTCGTTGCCTTTTGGAAAATTTACCCTTAAAGACGTTGACACACCTCAGCCGCTTAATATGGGAAAAGGATTATGAATATATATATATATATATATATATATATATATATATATATGTGTGTGTGTGTGTGTGTGTGTGTGTGTGTGTGTGTGTGTGTGTGTGTGTGTGTCCTTTACACAGATATGTACAGTTTGCACAGGTACACTCGTATATGCAAGCTATCATTAATGTTCAACATAGTTACCAGTTATAAAATTCCATTCCCATTTTACACCAATGCCAAATAGGTTGGGGATAGCTCTGTTCCCCAGAGGAAGTGGAATGAGCTCATCTCCGGTTTCTGAAGATTGGATTGCAGAATTATGATCGCATTCCAATGGGTCATCTCATTTGTGGGAAAAAAAGGAAGGCATGCTCGTTCGCACATGCGCACACGAGCATGAAAACTTGCCAGAACGGGGTCTCGGTCGCTCAGGATATAGTTCAGGCCGGGCCGGCCCTTCAGGCGGGTCACAGTGAAATCCACGTTTTGCTTCACAAAAATTAAACGACTTGATTCGTCGAGGGAGGCTTTGCTAAGCCGTTCTGCGAGGACAATAACCCTCCCCCCCCCCATCTACTCCGACGTAATTCCACAGCCTGCCTGCAGCCCTGCCCCTCACTCAGTTCAATGAAGTCCGTGGGGATCGACAAGAGCACAGTACGTGTAAAGGTGTCATCGGATATGTGGAGTTCTGTCTTGGCAGCCTTCAACCGGGGGTCATCTGGCCCAAAGGGTTGTCGGCTGATAAAAGCGTAGTATCCAGAGATGCCATGCTCTCGTGTTGCATGGCGAACAGTTTTAAGCAGACAGACTGTTGACCGCTATATATAATCGCGTATCCATCGTGTTAGTTTGGTGGTGCGCATGTATCCAGAACCAACCGGACCTTCAACGTTATCCAAATGTTGCAATGTTCCGCACTTTGGGCGCATGGAAGGGAAAATGTGTCTGACAGGGTATCAGACTCAGAGGGGCAAATGGCACAAAGACCACGGGAAGCAGTTACGAGACAGGAGGAAGGAAGTCCCCACCGAGTGAGTGAGGGGTCCTCGTGCAGCAGATAGACAAGGCGGGCAGCTGGGCCCCCTGTCTTGCACGCCGACGTCATCGCCAGAGCAGCGTTGCGCGGTTCCTTTGGGTAATCTCGATGGAAGAGGTTACGCGTTTCATGATCATAATGACGTCTTCCGGGTGCCATGACCCACACGTGATGAAGAGTGGCGAATTTAACAAAAAATAACGTTGACTTGGCATTTCCGTTAGATGTTTGACCTGGTCATCGTAAGTTTTTGCTTTAACCTGTGAAGTCAATACTATATATATTTCAGGAAGCCGTACTCGAGATCAAAGTGGAATCCCTGTCAGTCGAAAACACAAACACACACACACACACACACACACACACACACACACACACACACACACACACACACACACACACACAGACAGCGAGTCTGCCTAGCGTGTGTGTAGATGATGGAAACATTTGATTATGATGTTAACATTATTCAGTTTTTGAGAAATGGTTAACTCGGAGGCAGCGGAGATTCTCATAAAATATTATGGTTTGCTGCAAGAATTTTATTCGGCCAAGGGAACACCCGTCCTTTTCGCACTGACAAAAAAAAATCTATATTGCCAGACAAATTCATTTTAAAGAATCCGCTGAAAGATATATTGCCAAAAAAAAAGTGAAAAAAAAAACGCCGACATAGATGTTGTTTTCGGTTGGACGTGACTGCAAGACACGAATTCTCATCAGTATTTTGATTTTTTTAATATAAATAATGACTAAGAATGATGGCTACGTGCGTGCGTACATGTGTGCATGTCAAGGGAGAGCAGGACAGGTAGCGGTGACTCATGGATCCGTCGGAACATCTGTGCGACCTTGCCTGGTGAAATGACCCACTCACCCCCTCCCTCCCTCCCTCCCTCTCCTCTCTTAACCCTCATCCCCCGTCTCTCTCTCTCGTCTTCAGCCGTTGTCAAGACAGGAACTGGAAGGGTAGAGACCACCGCTAGATGATTATTTCCGGGGAAAGGAAAAGTCTGTACAAGGAAACAACATATAATAAAGTCGAGGTTGTATGGGGGCAGAGGAGCGCCAGAGGCTGAGAGCTCAGCTGACCCCTTCGGTTGTTATAACCCACAATTACTTGGCTCCGAAGGTCTCGCCTTTTCACTTTCTCCTCCCTCTCCTCCTCCTCCTCCTCCTCGTCAGCTGCCGCCGCCTCCCGTCTCCCTCGCAGATCTTGCCGCTCCCTGTGCCGACGACGACCGCCCATTGAGTTTATTTCCGATCGAATGAAAGGCGGGAGGCCGATTGGGATGCTCGGTTGGCTTGACCACGGGCTCAGCAGTAGCCTCACCTGTCTACTATACATATGTATACACGCACACTCATGGGACCAGTAGTAGTAATAAATGGCAAAACGCCAGGATGTGGTGTGACTAGCTGGCTTCCGCAAGGGTCAGTACTGGCACTCGTCATGATTCTTGATCTCCGTAAATGACATGATTGAAAACTACGACCAGCAGCACAAACGTATTTACAAATAATTCACAGGCGAGAAGAATACAAAATAAAAACTTCGACTTGTTACAAAAATACCAAAGGTATATAATGTATATGTAATATATATATATATAATATATATTATATATATATATATATATATATATATATATATATATTAATCACGAAGAACCCACAGTCGGAATAAAAGGAAAATTAGAAGAAAGTATAACTTCTATATTTCGGCTAATAGCTATAGCCGACGCTCTACCGACTGTAGCTCAGTCGGTAGAGCGTCGGCTTTGCTCTTACGCAAGTCTCGGTTCTAGTTTTGGGACAACTGTCGGAATTATTTGATTGACATTGCGGTCATTGGCGATTCTATTCAGATATGTATATACATATATATATATATATGTGTGTAGTAAGGTATGGAAAATATTGGAAATATACTAAAACTAAAAAACATCATCGTTGAATTACCCAATGGGAAGTTGGGGGCGGCGGGGGGGAAAGGGTGTTGGTCATGGATTGTATCCTTAGTAACCCTGCAAAAATATCGCCAAGATTGTGGGCGAGACTCGCAGACTGTCGACGAACATGATGGACGAAGAGATGTTGAAGAGGTGAAGCCTGACCCGACCAAGATTAGAATCTGCAGCAGTAGTGTGGTCTCCAGAAAGTGAACGCTGCTGTGAACAGGAGATCGAAAGAAGCCAAAGAAGAACAACTGAGTAGCAGTCGTGCCAGTACCCAGCCTTGCAGACAAACGACGCGAGGAAAGACTCGAACCCTTGGACATGCCTCCATTGAAAGAAAGAAAGAAGAGAAAGATACGACATCGCGATATTTGTCAGTGAAGGGTATGAGTACAATGTACAAGGAAAGTCCTCTTGTCTTTGGGAAGGAGGGGATCGCAGAGCCGTGGGAAAATTGGAAAAGACCACATTCTGAAAGGTAGTTTCCGTACAGGTGCGTCAATTCCTTGTATAGCCTAAAGATGATATAGCCCCACGAGCGTACCAAATTTCATATGTACTTTAGTTAACATACACACACACATGTGGTATATTAGGGGTCTTATGGCAGTGTAAGTCATTGGAAAGGTAATTACTATAGCAAAATATTAAATTCGGAACAGTTTCTTACATGAAACGTTTGTTAGATGGAGGAAAATGGATGGAGGCACAGCAAGTTTGACATGATCCATCAACATTCAGGTAAAGTCGCGAGCTTTGGACATAGAAGAGGACATAGAAGAAGAAGTGTCAAGGGCCACCGACGCTGTTCCTGGTCTGCATGACTCTATGAAAGAATCTGTTTCTTTAATCGGCCAACATGCAGATGGCGTGATTAACGCTCCGACTGTACGGGATTTTAAAATGATGACGTATGGCAACATCTGGGCTTTGCGAGTTATTTTTTTTGTAACTTCTGTGAGACAATTTGTTCACTCGATCTTGCAAGAGACCCACGGCCCCAGGAAACCGGTAGCCGCCACGAGTTCAGCCCACAAGTCATTTGGTGAAAATATTTGTTCTGCAATGGTGATCGTAGGGCAATGTGGCAAGACACATGGTTAGTTCACACACGTACACACACCTGCACGCACGCACGCACGAACGAACGAATGAACGTACTTGCTCTTGCATGTCGTCGCCTTACCGGGCAGGCTGGAAGCACCTTAAAAGGCGCGCCGTCGACACTTTCGTTCCCGCACTGTTTTGGCGGGAAGTTGCTTCGTCTCGCCCATCCAACACCTGTTGCATTCTTCTCTATTTCAAGGGATAACGAATTGTCTGAGGGACTCGAGGGCTCAGTTCATTTTAACCAATCTTCTTTTGCATTAGGCTAGCGGAAATTCGTGTCCCTTAATTTTATTTTTGAAGGGGGAAATGTGTTTAAACCCCGTAGTATGGGTGACTGAGTTTGTATGAGAATGAATGGATGAATGAATGGGCATAGCGGACGCCGTGTACCACACTATTTTTCGGAGGAAAATGACGTTTCTTCAGATATAAGTCCGTATTCACCAGCTGTTGGTCAAAATGTTACACAGATGCGTCTGTTGATCTTGGGAAATGGTGTCCAGATGTGTAATCGTTTGTGAAGTCGGATCGGTGTGACCTACTCTGAGCACGTTTGGAAATACAGATGGTTTTCTGCATTGAGTAACTAACGTTAAAGTACCTCCGTTATGAAATAGAATTTTCTTTCGGGTATGTATGAAAATGTTAGGAAGTGCTTGTCGTCCTAAGAATTAGAGATTTCAGAATCTTAGACATTTTCTCTAAGACGTGGCCCCACTGGTTGCGAGAACTGTTGAATGACCGAAAGTGGAACCAACGAGCCAGGATTGTCCGTGGTTCTCCAGAATGGTGGAGCCCAAGAGTAGTCGAGGTCGGACTTGAAGTTAGTGCTTAGGTTTATTTCAATAGAATATTAATCATTGATTTTTTAACTGTATTAGAACATATTCAATTGTTTAAAATGCGAAATTATCCTCGTTTGATATAGTCGTGTTTCCGTAGCTTCCTTTGATTGCTGTATGCTGCAATACGATAGTGGGGGAAAGAATTGAAGAAATTCGGTGCCAAGAAGGAGTACTATGAAACCAGATTGAAACCTTTAATGTTTGACAAAATATCAGAAAAAAGGTCATCAGAATGGCACTGTTTTGAGTCATAAAGACTGGAGCATCTTATCTGTTTGAGTGTGACTGAGATGGGTTAGATTGCGTATACTTTACGTATATCACAGGAAGCTATTTTCACCGCATTGTATAGCTTGTCGGGGAATGGTAAGTTGTGTCTTGTCTCCATTGTGAATGGACATCTTGGTGTTGAACTGCCAGTTTGGGTCAATAAATTTTGGTTGACCTAACTATAAACAATATCGCCGTAAATGTGGTGGTTTCTAGTGAAAAATCCGCCAGAAATGTAAGCAGTATACTGTTTTTCTTTTCCGTTAATAGCCTGTATCGCGTAAAAAGAGATAGAGGGAGCAACCAGTATTTTGTAATAGCTCTCCTAACCTCGTTAAACCTAACCCAGTTCTAGCGAAATGAAATACTGCCTGGCCTTTTTTTATTCTGAAAACAGCCGTTAGGTGAAAATAGCATGATCTGTTATCACCACACGTGGCCGTCACTCAACGTACAGTATTATGAAGATATGCAATGGATTTCAGTATAGACGTATTCTCGTAATGATTATGTACCATCCATATTCTCGTGTGTTCAACTATAGTGCTTTGTTTTCGCGCGCGCGCGCGCGTGTGGATGTAAAAGTGGAGTGAGGCGACAGCGAATGTGGAGGTAAAAGTGGAGGTCAGTGTGAGGTCGAGGTCTTTCTTGCCCTCAGCTGCAGCAGCATCCACCCTTTCCTCCTCCTCCTCCTCCCTAATTCCTTGATCTTTGCCGCGGCTGTGACATCTGTTTAGTGGCAACGTCTGTCTTTTAAGCAGAAAACGAACCTTTTGAGCCATCCTTCACCATGGGTTTCAGGCTAAATGGAATTTTCCATTTCAGAGGATCCCTTCCCCGACTTCAGGTGACGTCAAGTTTTCCCGCCAGGTTTTGGCGTTGTGGATGCCCATACAGGAGGCGAAACATTACGGCACCGTCAATAATGTCCTTCTTGAATTCGTTTGTTTATGGGTTTCCTGATGGACCTTTCCTGTTAGCTCTGGTCACTACAAAGACGAAATAGGGCGAATTGCGTTAGTTTTTATTAGAACGTACGAGCTTACGACAGAGGGACTAAATCATGAATTCTACTCAGGTGTTTTCCAACATTTGTTTCATACTGAATACTGGGTCCGACGCTTCCATTGCATCCATCGTGGATCTTGAAGCGGGGGAGGTGGGGTCGGCCCTGGGACTGGAAATGTGCCGCGCCTTTACTGTGGGTACAAACAGGTCGGTCGGCGCATCCGCCGGACCTCTTGACGCGTCCAAGACTTTTGCACTGGAGCGTAACGGTCGATCCCAGCCATCTGTTTACAGGACGTGGTCAGTTAAGTTTTTAACATAAGAACATAAGAATGAAGGAGACTGCAAGAGACCATACGGCGTACACTAGGCATTTCCATGTCCATTTCTACCTGTCATCCCCATCCATAAAGTTGTCTAACCGTTTCTTAAAACGACTGATAGTTTCAGCCTCTGGCTCGGTTTCTCTTAATAGAAAGAGATCATGGTTGTTGTATTATGTTGCTTCCGGCCTTATCATTGAGTACATGGAAAGGGGATACAAACTTACAGTGCCACTTAGATTCATGCACGGTTTGTCGTCTTGTAGGAAAGGCTGTAAATGTCCCCCCTAGTTGGAGTGGATGCGTCTGAGCGGTGGCTCGCCAACAGGAACGAGGCACTGCCCAGAGGCCTCGGGGGCTCTAGACTCAAAGGGACATCGGATTCGTTGGGGGGGGGGAGGTACAAGTTTTTTAACCATATGTCGGTAGTTAGGTAATAATTGAACTTTTCAGCAAGAAGTACATTTTTAACAGTAATTGCATATTTTAAACAGACGGTGTATATATATATATATATATATATATATATATATATATGTATATATATATATATATATATATGTATATATATATGTATAATATACATGTATATATATATATATATATATATATATATATATATATGTATATATATATATATATATATATTTTTGTGTATATATATATATATATATATATATATATATATATATTTATATATATATATATGGTTAACGTCACGAAGTCCCTTTTTCAAAGGGGTTAGGATGATGCTCCACACTTTTTGAATGAGAGACTTTAATGTAGTAGTAGGCCCTTCCTACGAACTCGCTGCCAGACGGGTCTCACACTTCTTCCACCCGAGACCTGGGCCACAGGCAAGCAGCATCGCTCGAATATCCTTTTGGGCCACAATGCTCTTGAGCTAAAACCTCCCCGTCGCGTCGCCTGAATGCACGGTGGATGTTCGCTCTGCAAAGGTATGGGATCCCAGTCGGAGTAAGGATAACTAAACCAGCTACTTTGGCACGTGGGAACTCCCCCTGTACGTGTTATCCCTCTGTTCGGATTCTGTGCTAAAATTCGGAGTCGCAGGTGACTGGGACCCCGAGAGAAGTAAGGTTAACAGAGTAGTTACGCAAATGCAGTAACTCGTATCGGACCGACACGCAGTAGATCCTGCATTATAATGATTCTATATTACACGTTGAAGCTTGTCATCAGGCGTGAAGAGGAATGATGAGCTGAAATTGATTGATGAGGATTCAATTTACATGTGCGTACGTTCGATTACACTCGGACGCAGGCACGCACACACACAAGGGCACGCGAACACGGTCTGTTCTCGTGAATAAGCAAGCAGGCATTCGCTCACACACACACACACACCTACGAATGAGGTGGTAATAAAAGAGAAGGATGACATGGTCGTAGTATTCAGGTCGATGAAAGGAGTGTGTCAGACTCGCAGAGAAGACCACTCCACTTGGTCTGAGGCGGGAGGGCGCCGCGAGACCATAGGAACAAATAGAGTAGGGCGGTTGCAGGATTGACGAACATGAAAAAACACGATTTTCCATACAGGTGAAACAAAAAGCGAATTAAACTAAGTCGGTGAATGAGAAAAGACAGAACCACACAAGCATAGCTCCATCCTTGTATATTGCAGTTAGGTACACACACACACACACATTGTGTGTATGCATGCACGCGTGCAAGATTATATATTATACTCATCACACAATCATCTTGTCATATCCCACACACTGTAGCTCCACACTACTCAAACGTATCGTGTAAAGATTGATTTATCACCCTGTAGAACTTCAGATCAGACTGTTGTGTTGTCCACGTTGCAGTAAGAACCGCAAATGAACAAGAAGTCTTTGCCGTTGAACAGCTGTGTTCTTCGGTGTTTCTCTTCGCGGCCCTCCATGAACAAGTCCGTGGGGGGGGGGGGAGGATCTATACGCTCGTCCCGAACCAGTGTCACTTAAGTCGGAGATAATTAGGTGCCACAGCTGGGCTCGCACCTCCCTTGACAAGGGTTGCACCTTTTTGAGAGGATCGTGGTGCCCTCAGACCAGGAACCCGTTGAGTACCTGCTGACACGTCTTGTATGTTTTTAGTTACAAGACTGTTTTAATCAGCCGAGGAAGGACCCCAGGAACCCACCTGGTTAAAAAAATTTGGACTACCTAATATGACTTACTTTCACGATTCTCGCTACGCGATTATATTCTGTCGAGGAACAACTAGAAATCCATGGCGTTTGTGGGTAAGATGGAGCGACGATATATGATTGAATGAATCTATACGGAAGGGCCAGTAACTCATGCAGTGGTCACGGATTTTGCATATACTGACGAACAAATTTGGAAATGAGAACTGGCTCGAATGCAACATGGAAGAAAACACGTCACCGAATGGAAGCCCGCATCCCCACGGCAGGCAGGCAGGCAGCCAGCCAGCAAGCAGACTGTGCCTCCCGGGCCCTCCCGTCGATCTCTCATTGAACAGTCGCCTCTCTTCTGCCTGGGTTGTCTTAGTGTATCTAGCTAATTGTATTACACAGAAAGAGAGGTCCCATCTCATTTTCTTTATCTATTATACCAAGTTTTAGATTAGTTTATGATCTTAGGCTATTCAGGAAAATTAAGCTTCTTGATATCCTTTGGGCTTGTAGTCTTAGGTTATTCCAGTGACCTCGTGACTCCGCTACCGCCACCCCCCCACCACCAAACCAAAAGATCCTCTCAATTGTGTATATTCCTTTGGTTGACCAAAACACTTCGATTAAACTGCCCCGAACTTCTCCCCTTTTAGTGATGGCAGATCAGATGCTTGTAAGCTCTTCTCGCACGGTTTGTCTGTTAGGCCGGGGATCAACATGGTTGCCGTTAGGTTTTGTATTCTCTCCGTGGAGACCACATCACCACTGCACACTCCGGTCTAGGGCGGATTAGAACCCGTGAACCCTGTCAGCACAAGCTCTGCCCAAAGCCAGAAAAAAATCAGACCACTGCATTAAGTAACATGACGAACCTGGCGAGTTTCATCTCGGTCTTATGGAGTAAAAGCAGGTGAGAATGAATGGGCACATGCACTACGCATGTGCGAGGGCGTACGAATGCACGAGTAAGGTGTCGCAGCGAACAAAAGAGTCGAGGGCGTGATAAAGCCGCCCTTGTTTGCATTTGTTGTTCTCGGCTGTCATTTCATCTCTCTGTGCTCCCGTTGTTCTCTGTGGCATAACCCACTTCCTCTCCACATGGCGGCCTTAATCGTACTTGCTTCCCACCCAAGTCCCTGATGCTTTAGCCTTTTGTTCGGGCGTCCTGGCCCGCCTCTCTATCGTTTGGTTTCACCCTACAGTATCATTTGCCCCCATAGTTCCTCACTCCCCCCCTCCCCCCCTAGGATGTGGAGAGCCGAGATGGTTGCTGCTGTTGAGCAACGTCGGGACCCGGGGAGGGAGGGAGGGTGACGTGTCGCTCGCCCAGCACTTCTGGCCAGCGACCGGGTCACCGCTCCTGCTTCCTTCCCCTCGCTTGGCTTTGCTCCTCACATCTTCCACCAGTCTGACCTAACTGCACCCTATATAGTGGCGCAAAGGCGCTCAACCCTCCATACACGGGTCGTGGCTCGTAAAGGATGGACCACCGGGCAACTTGTTAACGGTTAAAAGTCCACCTGCCATTAACAAGCTATATAAATCGTTAGTTCCTCCACATTTGGAATATGCTCCCTGCGGTCACCTAACCTTAATAAAGATATTGACAGATTAGAAAAAGTACAATGGCAAGCCACAGAACATGTTCCAAATACCAGAAATAAATCATAAGAAAATCCACTAAAACGTACGAATCTAACCCCCCTCCAAAAAAAACAAAAAAAAACAACAACGTAGAATCATAGGTGATTTGATACAGGTCATTAAGATTCTAAAGGGAATTGACAACATCAAAGGTCACGAAATTTTCTCACTGAATACGAACAGACAAAGAAATAATGGTCGTAGATTGTCAAGAAGTAAATTTAATGTGGAAGTGGATGGGAACAACTTCCCCAACCGTGTAGTAAATGAATGGACTAAACTTCCTGCAGATGCAGTGCAGTGTACTACATTTCGAAGTTTTAAGATTCATTTAGATAAACATTTAAGCAAAATGCGGCAATGCCTACCATTTATTTTATTTTATCTATTTATTTGTTTATTATTATTTACATGTTCATTTATTTACATATTATAAATTATTATTTATCTTTGTTTATTGTTTATCAATGATTTATTTTTATTATTATTATTTTTTTTACTTTGTTTATTTCTTCCGCGTCCTACCTACTGTAGTTATGGGCCAGGACCCCCGTCGGCATGCTCTTCCTTTGTAATCTGTCGGATGGCTGACCACTGGCTATAGGACCCTGGTTATTGATTGAAAGAGCAAATAAAAATAACAAATGTTTTGTTGGGCGCACTGAATTACTCAGAGCATTAGGAAATATGTAGCATTCCTGCAAATGGTTTCCAAAGTACTTATGTAACCGTTATCGTGGATACCTACTTCCCGTTATATATATATATATATATATATATACAAGGGTGATCAACTATCATTTATTATTATTATCATCATCATAGGAGGAGCTCAGAGAACTTAAAACGTATCTAGTGGCTTTCTGAGGCAAGAAGACTGGACAGTGGTGAGATCAGTAGCAAGGGTTACACTTACTGTCAATGTCGGACCATAACATCGGGGCCCCATCTCGAGGGGTGGGGTCTGCGGTGTTAATAGTTCCACGTAACTGACCTACTGCAGCCCGCCGTAGTAGAGATTACTTAGATTAATGAGCATATGATGCTGACGAGGTTCAAGGACATCTTGGTCTATATCTCTGTCATGACAATAGATATTTCGACCAGTGCCTGCCAGAGGCACTGGTTTTGAACGACTTCACTACAGCCACTGGCACTGACAGAGCTGGCTATGAAGTATGTATTGGTCCCCATGGGTTTGGAACAAGGGACATTAACAGTTATTTCCTAATTTTATTGAAGTCCAGATGATGGGTGGTTACTGGTTTCTGGTTCCAGAGACGAGAGATACACCGATGGACATTGTATAGCAATGCCGGAGGTGTTACAAAGAGTGATCATATCGTTGATAGTATTCATTGGAGGACCCTGCAGAGCTATAGGGTTTACTAGAGTGTTGTGTCAAGACCTTTCAGCAAGAACATTGAGCAGCAAACTTCTTCAGGCAGGTGTTCAGGAGACGATTGCTAATGTACCAAAGGATGAAACTTCACCCTGTGTGAGTGAGGTGGAGAGGCGGTTGGTATCGGCAACGTCAGTGCGGAGTTGCTGGAATCCGAAGGTGTAGGTATGCAGTCCTGTTTCCTGTTTGGCAGCCTTCTGACAGGAAAAGAGGGTTTGTATACCGACACAGTGCTCACTTATTTGGTGCTAGTGTGAGCTCGTTCTCATTTGCTAAAGTTCCAGAGACCTGAGCATTTTTGGGTTCATACCCAGTAGTCGGGAACTGATTGGATTCTTGCGTCCTCGCCCGCCCCAATACTTTCCAACGTCTGTATGGACTGGTTATTGGGCAGAGTTGTAGATCTGTGTCATTGCACAGCATCCAGTGACAACATTTGTCTTTGCCGATGATGCTGTACTTTTTGGAGAGTTCTCTGCGATCTTGGTTTCGGCCCTCGAGTCTGTATACAGGAAAGAGAGTCCGCTGGATCTCCATGTATCCTGGACCAAGGGTGAGATGCTGAACATGGCTCTGTTTTGTTCATATGTATTGGATCCTTGGATGATTGCTGCTTCCAAACATTTTTCTCCGGATCTTATCGGGTTGTGTGCTCTGCCTTTTCCCAGCGCATCAGGGTGGTTGCTACTGCCCCTGTGTGCAACACACGCGGTAGTAGTGACGTCATGGTGGACATCGTATCGATGTTCTTGGATCTGGGTTTTCGGCTCGCATGATGTTTCCCCCATATCAAAGACTTGTCACATCCCGAGCACGAAATCCGATAGGAATAGAAAGGGAGGCGGGGTTGTTAGCATAATAGTTGTGTGTCGACAACATTTTATCCTTCGTTGTTTTTGTGCCAAAGCCAGGGTTGCCTTATGTTTTTGTAGGTGCCCGTGTTTGCCTGGTGGCAATGTGCGAAGTGGTATGTATGTTTTGCGTGCTCCCTGCTCGGGATAGGAGAAACTTTCGCACAAGTAAACACTTACCATTACATTTTGCCCTGTTATAGCTATGGATAGGTTTGCAGTGTCAGTGTTTCACATGCTCAGCTGCATCAGACTGTATTTGACACTCTGTCGTAAACAGAATATATTGAATATGCAATTGTAGGGGATCTCAACGGAGACAGTACGATAATTGCGAAACCAGTGAATCGGGCTTGTCCTTGTAGCACGTTCTGCAACAAACAGCAGGTTAAGATAATTCATTGCTGATTGGAACGCCTTGGACTTGTATAGTTTGTACCAACAAAATTAATGTTTATTTAGAATGACATGTCTTATAATGATTGAAGTTCCAAGACGAAAATCTTTGGTGTCTGGATTTATCGTTTGACGGAAGCCAAAGTCCACCAGTAATTTGGAAATGAAATAACTAACATTGTTGTGTGACACAAATTTCTTTCGCCGCAAGGAGGCACAATATACGTCCAAGGTGCAACGGCACAAGTGGATTGACCCCCATTCCCGTGTGGATCAAGTAGAACTGAGCAAGCATTTGAGTGCATTATTAGACAGTGGCCCCTGTTCCGTCTACTCGCCGGCTTGGGCGCCAGCTTCATTGTCTTAGATGTTGTCATCCCATGGACAGATACGAGTACTGTTAAATGTTAGACAGGTTTAGTTGTTTTGAGTGAGTAGATAAAATTCTAAGTTGGTGGCAGTATTTGTGCTCAGGTTCTCGTCACCTGTTTTGACCGCCATGTTGGTGGAAATGGAATACATATTCACTTCACGTTCTTCAGTTGAATTCTTTTGCATCAGGTAATTTTTTTTTCTTCGTCGAGGCAGATTACTTGTTTCCTCTCTTATCAAAACCCCATGAGTTATCGGCTATTTTTAGGCTGGATAACTTTTACACTTCTTGTGGCAAGATAGGATCGAGAGCTTTTGTCTTGCCCTAAAGTTGGAACGAACACATGACAAAAAGCCAACATATTCAGTGGACACAAAATAAATGGGAAAATTCAAGAGGAGGACAATAAACCAATATATGAAAACCGAAGGAAGCCACAGTATTATAAGAGGGAAATCAACAAAGAAATGTAATAAATGAACATACGAGGTAGGATACATGGAGTGACTGTGTATCCATTTGAAGCAGAAAACAATTCATGATATGAAGTCACATAGATTCATTAAATTATTGTTCATTTATGTTTGAAATAGAAAACATTTGAAAGTTGTTTAGTGAATGAAGTTTCGTTCACAGATTTAATGGTTGGTGAAGTCTTGTTCAGTTATAAGCATGGAAAAGAAATCACTGAATCCTCACTGGTAGAATATGGGAAATCACATTACTGAACATAAAGAAGCCACAATAAACAAATTAATAAATTTTGATTATCTGGTTTTCAATTTGAATTTGACTAAGCCGTTTTGGATAATAGAAAGTGACATGACCATGAAGTTTCGTTGTTTATGAAAGAAATGACCTGGCTGACAGCCGCCATACTTTAGGTTCATAATAAAAAGTAACTTGAAGCAATTAACTGTTGCCAGGGGGAAAATTTAACCAATTTCTTTTAGTTAATTGCAATTACTTTCTTAAAAATAGACTACATTAAAAAGTAATATCTCAGTTGAACTTGGAGTAAATCAAATGATCTACTGCTAGTGATGTTAACCGTAATTAAGTTCTTGAAAAGATACTCTAAATTAAGTAAAATCTCAGTTGAACATGTTTGGAATATATCAACTGATTTGATCTACTGCCAGTGATGTACTCAATTTGATCTGACAAAAAACAAGATCTTCAACAAACGACTCAAGAGCTTATGTTGTGATTTTCAACAAGATGAATTTCTTGATAGTGTAGGGTCATGTATACGCTTCAAATAAATACTGAATGACTATTCATTTTATAAATAATTCAAGTTGTAATGTTGGTGTTTTCACAGAATGAGGTATTGCCCTCCCCTGCAAAAATTCCAATTGGGTTTTTGTCCGTTTACTCGTTGGAACGTTCACATAACTATTGGATTAACTATTATGCAATACACCAGCGTGGCTTGGCCTGCTGAACTAGTGCCCAACTGTCTTTAGGTTATTTGTCTCTTGTTCATTTTTCGCCATTTGCACTTTCTTTGTTTAGTTTGTTTTGACCCCTTTCCCCTCGTCGCGTCGCGTCGCTGCGCTTTTCCCGCTCCGTTGGCGCTCTTTCGTGCTGCCCCAACGGGTTGCCGATCAGGTAGTTAGTTTTCATACCCTTTCTTCTTCTTTTTTGTCCCTGCCTTCAGTGCAACCATTATTTTTCATGTTCATGCTCTAGACAGTTATTTATACATATTTGTATATAGTACATGTATGTAGGTTTATCTGTTTGTTTGTATATCTGGCCTCAGACTTTTGCCTCAACGGGTCAACATTGACATCTCGAATATTACACCAGATTAAAATTCAACATAAATATTGCTAGTATTCGCGACGTTCTCCATCTCTTTTTTTCACTAATCCGTTCTTGGCATGGCTTATACGCAATTGTCTGACTCCCGTTGGGTGTTTTTAATTAGAAAATTTTTGTTGACTGTTAATATTAAACCTGTCTCGATGGACCCGTTTCCTGCGATTTGTGTCTTGATCGTACTGGTTGCCTCCAGGCGATTTTGTTCAGCAGAAGGAACTTATTGTATCCAAAGCGTCAATCAAAGGTGTCCCCTCCCGTGTTATTTTGATATCGACCAAACGACTTCGCATCATTCTCTTGCGCGCATGCGTAGGCTGTCTTTTAATTGTTACGACTTGAGTTGTCTTGTGTCAATTCAGTTTGAGCCAGTAGGCTACCGGCCGAATCCAATCAGAGGACAGGGTCAGAGTTGAAGGAGGAGTCAGGGCCTGGGCACTCGTAGGGAGAGTTACAGCATGACTGGGTATCCGCACCTCCCACCATCGCCGGCCACTCGTTTTCTCCTGCATTTCCCCTCTCCAACTACTTGTCTCCTATAGGCTACATGTGTCAGTGATGCCCATTTCTTTTTCCGCCGTGTGCCATGGGTCATTTCCTTCGTCATCCTTTCTCGCAGTTTATGATGTTCGTCATTCTTTATGCTTCACCATGTGTCATTTTTATTCCCCGTTGGCCTTTTATTTCATCCTGAGTTTTTTTTTTCCATTGGCACTGTTCCCATTGCATCATCCTGTGCTCCTAGTCTTCCCGTCTAGTTTGCTCCTCACTCCTTTCATGGTGTGACTTCACCTCTGACCTCCCAGCTTTCGCTCGGGGTCGGTCAGACGGAGCAGCTGTACCCTCTCTTCGTGGTTCCTCCAACCTTGCAAGAACTATCAACCCCCTTGGTGCTATAGCCTGTCCTGCAGGCTGTCTTTCAGCTATTGGCGGCCTGTGCATGGGAGAGCACTCTCGGAAAAGCTGTCGATAGCGGCCTCCCGTCAGGGACGCTCTCAAGAGCTGCAGTTTCGGTACCTTTGAATCATTTATAGGTTGGTTGACTTCTTCTTTCGACATCTTCGTCCCCTCGTGCACCATCTGTGATGACCATGTTTGTGCTTCTTCGTCTACTTTGGATCACTGCCTGTGCTTCCCCCAACCCCCACTCCTCTGGTTCTAGTCACTACATCGAAGCGACGCTTACATGGGTGTCACACCTATAATCAATATCCTTTTCATTTTTTTTTTATCTCGCCCGCCCCAGAATATATTATTATGATGTTGACTGCCGCCTACATCAGTAATCGGTGTATCCAGTCCATTGATTGGCGTTAATGACTTGACATTGGTCCGGGTACATGGTGTAGATGCATCACCCGGTGTTCTGATGAACTCCTATCTGATGTAGCCTTCCTCCTTTGTTGGTATTTCGTATTAACTTACCTATCCGGCATATGAGGGGACTTCCAGTCTACCGGATGTCGATATCTCGTGGTATCTGATTATTGTCGACAGCACTGCTGTGCTTGAGGTTCAAGTAGATGCAGCCGCCGCTACGTCAGTGCAGTAACTACTTGCCGGCACATGATGTGCTCCCCCGAGTCCTTTTCAAATTAGTCATGATTGTCCATCACGCCCATAAACTCTGTTTTAAAGCTATCACTCGTATCCAGGCAGCGGTTTGGATTTTTCGTACAGTATTGTACATCGTTCACAAGGTTCTCGCCATCCCAAAAGATCC
>NC_134790.1:10852640-10882640 GCF_046742065.1 Oratosquilla oratoria
TAATGTAAACGTTTCAGGTTCACACTGAAAAATGAGGTCTAGGATTTTAAGGTTCATGTCTAGTGGGAGAAGTTGGCTATTCAAATTTACTGTTTAATGTTTTGGATCACGTGCTGGATACATGATCAACAGTTCTTATATGGTGTTCAGGTAAAAAGGAGAACCAAGACGATGCATGTGGATCTACAAACACTGTTAAAGAACCTATGTGAGAAACACGAGATGAACTTAAAAACTATTCCTGAATATCTGCAGGCGGTGGGCCATAACTTGTGTCTAGAGAATTTCTGGCGCAAGTTGTGAAATTTCAATTCTTTGAGTGCAATTAACAATTTAATGAACTGAAATTTTTAAATGTTCTCTTGGTTAATAATGAAAACAACATATCAAGTATTATTTGATGCTCTTGTGTAAAGCAAAACTAATTATGAACTGATTTAAAGGGGTGTAAGACTGAAACATTCGGAGTCGACAATTTCATGAGGCCGAAATGTCCCGGTCCGAGATGTCCGGTAGTTTTGGTATTATGCTCTGGATTTGATGTGAGAAGGTCACGTGTGAAGAGGTTAGATTTGCAGGTGCAAACTCTTAGGGGATTGTGCAATCTTTTGATCGCAGAAAGTTTATTCAGGCATGATATTCTTCCGATTTTTTTTCTTTTCCTGACAGTGATCTTGATTTATTGTCGTTAATTCCCGATTGTAATAAACGATCCTATTAAAAAAAAAACGATTTTGTCATGGTCGAATCATTTTTGGTTGATGTGAAGTTTTGGGCGATTCTTACCTGTGTGTAAGCGGTTTATTTTGTGTTGGCCCGCAAGTGATTCGTTTTGTGTGGCATTGCGTGGTGTGGTGCGCACGTGTACGTATAGCAAGGTGATGACGGGTAGATTTTATTTTGGCCGAATTATATCGATAGCAACATCAACGGAACAGTTTGCATGCGTCTGTAACTAGCGATTCAGCCCAGGGACTCAGCCTAGGCCGTGGCCCCTGGACCCCCGGCCAATGTAGATTATTTATTTATTTATCTACATTATCTATCTATCTATCTATCTATCTATCTATCTATCTATCTATCTATCTTTCTTTCTTTCTTTCTTTCTTTCTTTCTTTCTTTCTTTCTTTCTTTCTTTCTTTCTTTCTTTCTTTCTTTCTTTCTTTCTTTCTTTCTTTCTTTCTTTCTTTCTTTCTTTCTTTCTTTCTTTCTTTCTTTCTTCCCACTATCATGCCTGTTGACTGTTCTGGTTTTTTCGACACTCGCTTCCTGCTAAGAAGGGTATTTGTCATTTCTTGTTGTGGATGTCATTCTGTGGTCGAGATATGTCTTGGGGGTATTATCAAATGTCTTATTTATGGATATTGCGACCATACCTGTTCTTTCTGGTGGTGCTTCCTTGATAATTCTTTCAAATGGTGGTTGAGTGATATTTGAGAGTAGTTCACAGGTTAAGTGACCTTTTTTTGAATCCATGTTGGTTACTGGAGGTGGACACTTGTGTTTTGATAATTTTGAAAATAAGTATTTTTTTTTTTCAATATGGTGAATAGGAGAAATGTTAATACAGAGGATACCAGGTGCTCTGATGGCTTGTTTGGTTTTATGATAAAGATTATCTGTGTTCTGTTCCAGATTGTTGGGATTTTGTTGTTTCCAGAAGTAGTTCACAGTATCTTTCAAGGTTTTTATTGCTATTGAGCTTTGGTGTTTTATATGGAAGTTTGATAGCTTGTCTAGTCTTCAAATTTAAGTCATGATTGAGAATTGAAGCAAACATTTAATGAAGGGGTGATTGTGCTTACAACACAGTATGAGACAGACTTGGAATTGAAAGGCAAAAAGAAGTTTAAAATATGTTTGAGATGAAGTGTCTGAGAAGTATAGGGAAGGGTTACAAGGATGGATAGAGTAAGAAATGAGGTTAGGAGGAGAGCAGGGGTAGAAAGAGAGCTGACGGATATGACTGGTGAGAGATTATTAGGTTGGTTTGGCCTTGGGCACATGGAAAGAATGAGTCAGATAGATTAGCAAAAAGAGTGTGGAAAGCAGAGGTTGATAGTAAACTTGAGGGGATGACCAAAATGAGATGGATGATAGGATGTGAGGAACTTTAAATGAGGGGAATGTTCAGCAGGGAAGTGAGAAGGCAGGAGTCATTGTCATTCCCTAGACTGTGGCCAAGCAGTCCCATCTGTAATGTTTTTTTTCCCACAAATTCTTTTTAGAGTGTAAATTATTGTGTTGGCTAGCATGATTGTGTACACTGCAGTCTTCCATAATTTGTATGATAATGGGTGAAGTATCACAACCTGGATAGATATCTGTGATGTGGCCATCCATCCTATTCTAGTATGAGAGGATTTAGAGGGATGGATATCAAAGGGTGTGGTATGCAGCAGTATATTGGCTTTCAGTTTGTTGATGGAACAGTGAGTGATATGGTTATGGATATGCTTCAGGAGGCTGGTGTCTGGTTTGTGAAAGAATAGAAGAGAGTATTTGTCAGAGCTGGTATTTGTGTGCGATATATGTATTTGAGTATTGTTTTTGTTTCTTGGTGTGTGTGTGTTCTGCCATGTAGTGTAGTGGGTGTGCTGTGTTTGTGGATGTTGCAGCAGATGTTTGTGTGCCTCTCATATGAAGGTGATCCTTGACTTTGAGGACTTTCATTTCATTGTGTAATCTGTATAGTGTAGGGGTGTGTTTTAGTGAGATTAGGGGTCCATGCAGGGCTCACATGGTTCATCAGGAGTGGAGATGGTTGTGTATGAATGATATTTTGACACAGCCCTCAGGGATTTTTCTCCGTCTTCTCCATTTTTTGCATGATGGAATAAGGAGAGAAGGCCACCATGTAAATGAAGTGGTCCTGCTGTGGATGTGCTGTGTCTTGTTCCATCGCTTACCTTGGCAGTGGGCAAGAGACAGGGAACCTTCATACATGAGAAGCTAAGATGAGGGAAACAAATGGATGCTGAATGGGAGTGGGTATACCTTGACTGGCTATCTCCCTTATAAGGTGGAAAAGACCCTTGGTATATAGATAGATTTGTGAATATATAAGCTTCAAAGGATGTATTGTGGGATGTGGGAGGCTAGTTGTATATGCTTGTGTAGAATGCTGCTGGGGTTGTTTTAGTGTTGTGTGGTGGGCTGTATTTGCATGGTGTGAGGGATGGGTGGGTTTGAGGATTTTTGTGTAGGATTGAGTACCTATTATTTTCAGTATGGAGGGTTTTGGTTTCTGAATGGAGGTGTTTAACTAATTTACCTTTTATAAGTTGCACCATTATATACCTGATTTTAACTTAAAAAAATGGGGTGCAGTTTATGCAAGGAGCTGATCTAAAACTCGTAATGCTTCTTATTAATCTTGTCTATCGATCATTACCAGTTTTTGTCATGTTTGAACTACAAACAAATTGTTTCACATGAATTTTATTTAATTAAAACTAATCATTGATAACACAAATATATTAAATCATTTATCTGTACTTATTTGTAAATATTAGATTATATCAATAATAGTGACTGAGATTCAATGACCCATATGATTGAAGCACTTTAGGTGCCACTATTTTAAATGTTAACAAAAAATAGCAAAGTATGAAAAAGATAATTGGTAAAATTTCTCATTGATTTATGCAAGAGGTGAAGGGGAGCAGGTGTGTGGTGCACACCATGATAGAAGTGAAAGATAGATGGAAATCGAAGTTTGTGGAAGTGAGTGGACTTTGGTCCTTTTCTGGTGACCAGGTACCAACCCCTTGGGGCCACACCTCCAAGTAGAGATTGAGGAGTTGGGGGGGGGGGGTGTTGCTCTCTGGGAGGTTAGTGGTTGGTCTACATATGGAGAATGCTCCTTTTAGGAGCAGTTTACTCTCAGTTGAGTTGGTGTCATCAAAGGAAATTCACTATGTTGACACTGTAGGAGCTAAGATTATTTCTGGAGTGAAATATAGAGACAGGGCTAAACCTATTGATTAGCACTTTCACTACTACTCATAGTTTGTACATTTATTCAGGCTATTGTCAGGCCAAAGGAAACCCCATAAGTACATGGGTTTGTTGAAATATGTTGACTTTGAGATCCATTAGTGTGTTACTTGGAATATATGACATGACTTCAGTTCTGTACACTGTGGTACACCATACAAATTAAGAGTGGCATAAAACCCAAAGTTTGGTAGTCAAATTATTTTATCTAACTGAAGGGTATGGTTTGAACTTGGCTTTGGTTGGTGGAGACTGTGTTCAGGTTTGGGTTCCTAAGGTGAATGAAAGTTTGGTGTGTACTGCACTAAAACCCCATGCAGTGGGCCATTATGCTTGAAGGGATGAAATGTAGTAGACTCTTGTCTTAAAGATATTGCCATTGTGGCCCTATCCCATTTTGCTTTCACAGCCTGATACATTATTAGAGTTCCACAGTTCTCCCAGCAATGAGGGAGATGAACAATAACCCATTTGCTGCCTTTGTGTCAAAGCCCCCCCCCCATGAGAAACTTTTATAATCACTATTTCCACATTAGAAGAGAGAATTTCAGTCAAAAAGTATCTCTTTTCACTACATCATATAAGTAATTGTGTGAATTGGAATATCCCTAGGAATGAAAGGTCATTATTATTATTATCTGTATAATAGAGAAATTATCTTTATTTATTTGCCAGACTGCCATGAACAAACTAAATTGCACAAGTAGTTGCCACTGTTGTATGTAAATCAGTATACATGAATTCAATGAAAAAAGGACTTAATAATTTTAACCATGTTAATACACTCCTGTAGTGGTACACTGACAAGATACTGCAAACATTTTAACAAGTTCATTAGTAGCACACTGGATAATGATGTCTCAATTGAGAATTAATTTTTGTGGCCACACTTTTGAGCTGAAAAAGATCTTCCACTTTCTGTAATAAAATGTATTTTATGCATCACTATAATGATAGCTTTGCATCATTTTAGTGGACCATTATTGTAATTAACTATCAACATTGATGTTTTACCTAATTGTAGTATACACCTAGGTCTCTTAATGGAATGCTCACAAACTACCAACTGCCACTTGTGCAGATATTTGGGCCCAGGACATAACCCACTTTGGGAATTGGCCCAGGAGATAAAACACCACAATTCCCAAAGTGGGCTTGTCCTGGTCCCAAATGTTCACACAAGTGGTGGTTGGTAAGTGTTAAATTAAGAGACCTAGATGTACAGGAAAAGAACAACACTTGTTGGGTCCCATCTACTTTCCAATTTTTTATAATACCAAACCTCAAATTCATATACAGTTCCTATGTAATCTATATCTTTGATTTCCAATTATCATACTTAGATTTTAATTCATGTATTGTTTGAGCTTGGGCTGTATCACCTTTTAAGCTATTCCATGTATTTATGCATCTATGTATACTTCATATAATTTCATTTTGGCAACACTTTTTGTTCACTTGAATTGGAGTATTACCCACATACATACATATACCAAAGGTTTCTTCCCAATTACAATGTAGGCAGCCAAATAAACAAAGAGTATTACAGGGGAGGAAATTATTTTTATTATATCTGAGTTTCAATTAGGTTTAATCCTAACCAAAATTTACTCTATTTTGGCAGGCACAAAAGAAGAGCTATGATGGCCCTTGTATTGGTGTTAAGGTGGCCCAGGAAAACAAGAGGAACTTTAGTGAAGAGGTCCTGTCAGAGTCAAAGAAGGTGATTGGGCTGCAGTATGGAAGCAACAAGGGTGCATCTCAAGCTGGTATGAGTGCATATGGCACTGCACGGCAGATCATCCCTGATGGTAAGTTGACTTAGCCAAACATTTTCATTACCATCCCTGATGGTAAGTTGACTTAGCCAAACATTTTCACAACTGTTTTGTTTGTTGAGTGAATGTAGTAATGTACCATGTAATCATGGAACATGCACAAGAGCAAATGTAGTGATGATCACAGATAACTTGTCAGTCAACAAACTGGAGCAAAATTGTGCATGAAATATATAGACTAATGAGGAACTTAAAGTAGCTTTCCACCACATGGACAAGAAATTATTGGGGGGGGAGTTGTCATAGAATGCCTGATCCACCCTAGATTGACATACATAGTATTGGTGTGGTCTCTGCATGAGGTTGAGGTATATAAACAAGATTATGGGAATACAAAGAGCAGCAACCAGATTGGTTCTTAGCCTTGCAGATGAAACATATAAAGAGAGATTGAAAGCTGTGGATTTACATCATTGGTAGAAACAGGAGTAAGAAGTGACCTGAGAGTAGTGTTCAGGACATGGAAGGATGTGGAAAAAACTGAGAGAGATCTCATGGTCTGAAACAGAGAAAATAGTGAAGTCATGAGAACAGGTTAAAAAGAAAAAATATCAAGAAATTCAGCTTTCTATACAGATCCATTAACTCCTAGAGTAGTTTACTGAGAAGCTAATATATCTGAAGTTGAATCCATAAATATCAAAACTAAGTATGATAGAGAAAAAAAGACAGGATTGCATGAATGTAACTCCATTCTTGTATATTACAATTGGTAATTACATCCTATTGTGAGTATAAGAATGACATGTCTCTATGGGAAATTGTTTCAATATATCCTTCAGGCATGTAGTCCTTTTCAGTTTGTTAACATGATCTTATGATTCCTATCCTAAACCAAGAGATCTTAGTTTTATTCTTTCCCTTGACCTGAACAGTAATCATGTCACCCCTATTTCCTCTTTCTTTGATTGCATGTCTCCTTTGTTTTATTAGGAAGTCTGGGAATCAATATGATTGCTGCTGCTTGCATTTTAGGAGTCATATCTATAGTTTTTGTTTTGTGCATAGACCACCATTGCTACATATCTTAATCTTGGTAAGATTAAGCTCACATAAGTTCTTTTATCTCTGTCCTTATAGTGAAAAGGTAATTTTTTAGTTTGTCATTTTGTCTACACAGTCTTGATATGTTTGTCAGATCACAAATTATTCATGATCAGATCTTTCTCTTTTTCATATGTAATTGTTTCATTCCCATTGAGTAAGTTTTCAGTTGTTTTTTTTCACAGAAATTAATTTTTCACACTCGATTCCAGTGCTATATTATGTACAGACGCTCCTCAACTTACGTTTTAGTTACGTTACGAACGGCGGAACGAAAGTTGAAAATGAACGTAAGTTGTTACTGTACTATACATCGGTAAATTCTATTACCGTATCTTATAAAACACCCCTAAATCATTAATTAAACACATAACATTGTAAAATAACATTAATTTCAAGTAGATTAAATTCAAGCAACATAAATTGAGATGTTGGAGGGGGAGGAGGAGGAGGCAAGGCATTTTCAGTTTGTCATCTGCGCAATGTAAACAATGGACGCAGCGTCATGCGCAAGTATCGTTTGAACTACGGAGAGCGCGGTAAACTAAAAAATTCACTCAAAAAATTTTTTTTACAATTTTTTTTTTTTACCGTCAGTTCAAACGTAAAATCGAAAAAACGTAAAACGAATGAACGTAAGTAGAGGAGCATCTGTATAGATATTTTGTAACAACTTGCATTTGTCCTCATCATTTATTCTCTTCAAGAAATTTGTATCATCTGCAAACATGTTAGTGTAGTTTATTTCTTGGGACAAAAGATGAATACCTAGTAGCAGGGCTGTGGAGTCGGAACACAAAACCTCCGATTCCGACTTCTCTATTTTTGGCACCACCGACTCCGACTCCGACTCTGACTCCTCTTCATGTAATTAACTGATTATGGCCTACATACTTTATAAAGCCTATACAACACACATACGCTCCAATCTTGAGTAGACTTGTATCATTATAACTGGTTATCAAAGAATAAATATATATGTTAGTGTGGCTTTCCTATGTTTGACCTCTTCATTAATACTTTGTAAGTGAAGTAGAGACAAAAATTTTGAAAGGATATTGAAGAAAATTCAGTTTAAAAAAAATTCTATAATGTAAGACATTTGGCATAATATATATCTTTGCAAATAAGTGGATGGATGGGTTGAAGGGGGCTTTGGGGAAGAGGGGAATGTCTGTTGAGGAAGGACGGGAGAGGACAGAAGACAGGGGTGAATGGAGAATGGTTGTATATGGATGATGTTGTGATTGCATGAGGTGGAATGGGCGGGGGGATGGGGGGTAAGGTAGTATGTGTGAGCAAAATTTGACGCAGCCCGAAGGGATTTCTCCCCGTCTTCTCCTTTTATGCAATGGGGGGACGGAGAGGGTCGCCGATTTAATGAAGCAGCCTTGCTGTGGATGTGCTGTCTTGTGACACTGCTTCTGACCCAGGGCAGTGGACAAGGTGCAGGGATGACCCGTCATCCAGGAGGTGCTAAGATGGGAGGGAGGGTGGAGGGGTGTGGAGTGTATTCAGAGATGGAATGGGTGGGGATGATTTTATACCTTTTCCTTTTTGGCTACCTCCCTTGTAAGGGGGAAAAAGCCTTGGTATATGTATATGTATGTATGTAACTCTACAGTATTTCTTACACTTTTTCACACGTGGAGAGCTGACAACCAGCAACTGCTTTTCCCTCACTACTACTTAGCTGGTGACATAGAAACAGTCCCACACATGACTCAGTAGCGCGGTTGGTAGAGTCCCCAACTGTCACTACAGTGGTCTGGGTTTGAATCCTGCCCAGGGCTGAAATTATTTCAGTATCGCTGTGCTTCGAGTCGTTTCTCCAACTCTCATGAGCGGGGAGTTGTGGGTGTGTGTGCGTGTAAGGTCATAGCATTACCCATAGATCGGTCATACGAGCTCTGAGCTCTCTTCCGGGAGGGAAATAGCTGTCGGTCACGAGTCCACGTGATCCAAAGACCAAAGTGAATAGGTGAATAGAATAGATGAATACACTGATACATCACAGACAATAAGCCATAGTTTCTTCCCAGAGGGGTCTGTCAGAGATGCTGAGGACCATTATCAGCCTCTGTGGGGCTGTGAATTTTCCAGTTAGTAAAAATCCAGGCAACATGGACTCAAGACAATGATTGATTGATTGATTATAATATGGTCTGATGATTTAATCTTGTCTTGTTACAGAAAGCCAGCGCCACATGAGCTCAGATAGCCATAAAGTTATTGGACTACAGTCTGGCAGCAACAAAGGTGCTTCGCAGACGGGCATGACACCCTATGGCGCGGCGCGACAAATTATCCCTGACGGTGTGTAAGGGGCAGATGTTTTGGTCACAGTAGGGCTTTCTCTGCTTTATGCTTTATTTGTGAATATATTTCTTTTACAGCTCTGGAATGATATATGTGGTTACTTTGATAACTTGTGTGTGTGTATTGTGTGTTTACCTAATTGTTGTATACAGGAAAGGAGCCAACCAAATGGGGTCTCATCTCTTATTCTTTAATTACTTTCCCTGGACACATTGATGCATGTTTGTATGTGTGTGTGCATGTACCTAATACATTTTCTTGAGACTTGTCTGAATGTGTGTATATATATATATGTATATATATATACATACATATATATATATATATATATATATATATATATATATATATATATACACACACACACACACACCTCTCATGGCGCTGTGGTTAGAGCTCTGGCCTGCCACTACGGAGGTCCGGGTTCGATCCTCGCCCGGGGCTGAAATAATATCAGTATCGCAGCGCTGAGGGGTGTTACTCCAACTCTCGTGGGCGGGGAGTTGGGGGTGTGTGTGTGTGCAAGGTCATAGCATTACCCATAGATCGGACCTACGAGCTCTGAGCTCTCTTCCAGGAGGGAAATAGCTGTCGATCACGAGTCCAACACGTGATCCAAAGACCAAGTGAATACACACAATGGATGGTATTTCACCTCTTAGTTTAGTCTCTACAATTCCCATTATGTCTGGTTTTTCTTCTAACAGATAATCATTGAGTTCGTTCAGACCTTAAATTAATCCGTCAATGTTAGTATAGGCCACTTTTAATTTTCTTCCTTCTCCATTATTTTTTCTGTCCTTGGGTTTTTCATTTTGGTGCATCAAAACGAAAAAACCAAGGACAGAAAAAATAATCGAGAAGGAAGAAAATTAAAAGTGGCCTATACTAACATTGACGGATTAATTTCAGGTCTGAATGAACTCAATGATTATCTGTTAGAAGAAAAGCCAGACATAATTTTGAATTGTAGAGACTAAACTAAGATGTGAAATACCATCCATCGTTATTGAACAAGGCCTATACAATTACTGGATAAAAAACAGGGAGGGGGAATCATGTTCTTGGCCAAGAAAGACCTAAATGTGACAAAAATTGCAGAGGGCAAAGGTAATGTTGAACTGATCATGATAAAAGTCGAAGGCAAGAATATGAAAAGTAGAAAGTTTGTGGTGACCTATGTGCCCCCAAAAACAAATGCTTGGAAAGAGAACGAACATACAAAAATGCTAGAAGATACAAGAAAATCACTAAATGAGATACTAATGGGTAAGGGTAATCTGGTAATTGTGGGGGACTTCAATTGCAAAGAAATTTATTGGGACAAAATGACAGTGCGAGGAGGAGATGACTTGTGGGGCAATGGACTGCTAGACATGACCATGGAGTACACAATAACCCAATGGGTCAGTGAAAACACAAGGTACAGAAACAATGAAGAGCCATTGAAACTAGATTTAATATTTACAACAGAACCTGAAATAGTGGACAAAGTACAGTACAAGACACCAATTGGAAAGAGTGACCATGTACTCATCGAAACTGTACTAAAGGAAGAAATAGACATGGAGAGGAACAAAAAGCATAGGAAAGGAAGATTGATGTACAACAAAACAGACTTTGCAAAACTAAAGACATTCTTCCGGAATGCAAACTGGGAAAAATTCTATATGGAAGAGACAACAGTGGAAGAGAAATGGAATATATTGATGGATAATTACAATGAAGGGGTAAACAGGCATGTACCAAGACAAAAGTGAGAGAGTACATTAAATGTTGGTTCAACAAAAGATGCAGTGAGGCAAAAGACAGAAGGGACAAAGCTTGGAAAAGGTGGAGAAAAGACAAAAAACAAAGCAAATGGCAAATTTATATAAACTATAGAAATGAGTATGTTAATGTGAGAAGAGAGGAAAAAAGGAACCATGAGAAGGATATTATAGATAAATGCAAAGATCAACCCAAGCTATTCTATCGGTATGTGAATGGTAAACTTAAAACCAAACAGGAAATGGTGAAACTACGCCAAGGAAATATAGAATACACAGAAGAATTAGAGATGGCCGAAGTCATGAACAACCACTTTAAATCTGTCTTCACCAGAGAAAATACAAAATTGGGATGTAGATAATAACAAGCAATCTCCCCACATGAGTGAGTTCACAACATCACAAAAAGAAATATCAGAACATCTATCAAAACTGGACGTCAGAAAATCACATGGCCTGGATGGTATTGCAAATTGGATTCTAAAGGAATGCAAAGAAGAACTAACAGACAAAATACACATCATAATAAATAGCTCACTCAAAGAAGGAAAGATACCTAATGACTGGAAAAATGCTAACATTGTACCAATATATAAAGGAGGAAACAAGGAAGAACCCACCAACTATAGGCCAGTATCACTAACAAGCACTATATCCAAAATTTGTGAGAAAATCATCAAGAATAGATGGGTAAAACATCTGGAAGACAACAACATATTAAACCCAAGACAATTTGGGTTCAGACAAGGAAGATCATGCACCACAAACTTAATATGCTTCTATTCAAGGCTAATAGACATAGTGCAAGAAAGAAATGGATGGGCTGATTGTGCATTCCTAGACTTGCAAAAAGCCTTTGACAAAGTACCACACAGAAAATTACTAAAAAAAATCTGGAACACATAGGAGGAATACAAGGGAACCTACTAAAATGGATTGAGGACTTCCTGACTGGTAGAAAGATGAGAGTAGTGCTCAGAGAAAAATATTTAGATTGGAAAGAGGTGATCATTGGAGTACCGCAAGGATCTGTACTGGCACCAGTAATGTTTGCTATCTATATGAATGACATGGACGAGGACATTAACTGTTACATGAGCTTCTTTGCTGACAATGCCAAACTGTTAAGGAAAGTAGAAACTGATAAGGACTGAAGCACTGCAAGAAGACCTGAATAGGGTATGGAACTGGAGTCAGAAATGGGAAGTGGACGTTAATACTAAGAAGTGCAGCATAATGGAGTTTGGAAAAAGCAAAAACAGAATATCAGGAAAATATACTATTGGAACCAAGGGAGTAAAGAAAGTAGGGTCCGAAAAAGATTAGGGAGTAATCACAAATGACTTGTCCTATGATAAACAGATTAACAAAATTGTCGGGGAGACTTACAACTTAATAAGATCAATAAAAGTGGCATTTGCATACTTGGACGAAGACATGATAAAAAAAATATTGGTTATATTGATAAGGCCTAGACTAGAGTATGTGGGGACATTGTGGTCCCCCAGTACCAAAAAGAATATAAAGAATCCAAAGAGCAGCTACAAAAATGGCACCTGCACTTGCAAACCTATCATATGAGGAGAGATTGACTAAACTGGAGTTACCGACACTGGAGCAAAGAAGAGAGAGAGGTGACCTATTGACCATCTACAGAATCATGAAAGGCACAGAGATACTTGATAGAGAGGACTTACTTAACTGGGACAAGAGAAACACAAGAGGACATGGAAAGAAAATCAAAATACATAGCTATAGAAGAGAACTGAAGAAAAACTGTTTTCCACATAGCGTTTTGGACACTTGGAACAAACTGGATAATGAAATAGTATGCGCAAAAACCATGCATTAGTTTAAAAGCAAACTAGACACTGTGAGATAGAATGGCAGGACACCACGAGCATAGCTCCCCTTCCCGCAAAATACAACTAGGTAAATACACACATTGAAACCCTGATCCCTCCAAGACTGGAATATGCATCAGTAGTATGATCCACACACAGAGTGAAGAATATAAGCAAGATTTAGAGAATACAAAGGGCAGCAACCAGACTGGTTCCCAGCCTGGCAGATAAACCTTATGAGGAAAGACTAAAAGCACTGTGTCTGTCAACTTTGAAAGAACAAAGAGAAAGGTGATATGATTACAGTATTCAGGTCACTAAAAGGGATAGATTGCATTGATAGAAGAGATCTGATTAAAGATGGGAGGGCTTTGATAAGTCATGGGAGCATATTAAGAAAGACCGCATGTCTAAAGGATGTAAAGATATACAGTTTTACATGTAGATGTATAAATATTTGGAATAGCTTTGGAAGTGATATAACTCAAGCTCAAACAATACATGAGTTCAAATCTAAATATGATCATTGGAAATCAAAGATATAGATTAAGTTGGAACTGTACATGAATTTGAGTCTAGGTATGATGAAAACAAATTAGAGAATAGGAGATGGGACCCAGTGAGTGTTGCTTGTTTTCTGTATACTACAATTAGGCGAATACACCCAAAACAGGGCCATGTCGTATTGGATACTATGGTCAACTCATGGGCAGGTGGTCATGAGTTCGATTCCCGGGACCCATTGCATGCTTCTTGCACTGGTTCCTGGCCAGCCAAGGAGATGACACAAATATATGCATAAAAACCAAGTGGCATGCCACAACTGAGAGGGCTTGCCCTACCTAGGCTTTCTCACTTACCATTTCACAGGACTGGGATGTTTATATATATATATATATATATATATATATATATGTTTGTACATATATATATATATATATATGTGTGTGTGTGTGTGGGTACATACAAAACATGAGAGGTACAAAGAAAAAAGAAGTAAAACGCAAGATAAAGGAGGCAAAAAGGAGAGCAGATATAAAATGGGGGAAGGATATGACAAAATTTTGAAAGTAATAAAAAGATGTCTTGGAAGGAAATAAAAAAATTCAAGGGAGGTGAATCAAGTAGAGAAGAAAAGCTAAAAGGTGTAGATGGAGAGATAATAACAGAAGAAGTGATGGCAAGAGGAAGATAGGCAGAGTATTTTAGGGAGTTTCTATATGTGAAGGAGGATAGAGGGAGCAATGGTTTCAGCGGGAGATACTAAAAAATGAGTGATGAATGAGGAAAATGGAGGAGTGGTTGCATGGATCAGATTTTTGTGGTAAGGCAGATATGATAAAGCTTTAGCAAAGGGTTAGGATGATTTTTGGGCCTTTATGGATCTGGAAAAGGCTTATGAAAGGGTAGATAGGAAGGCATTGTTGGTTTTGCAGATATATGGGATCAGAGGAAAACTGTTAAGAGCAGTCAAGAGTTTTTACAAAAGTAGTAGAGCCCTTTACTTTGGTGATTTGGAGTAATTGGTGAGGAACAGTGTGGATTTAGGACAGGTAGAGGTTGTGTAGATCAGATTTTTGTGGTAAGATATGTGAGAAAGCTATAGGAAAAGGTAAGGATGTTTTTTGAGCTTTTATGGATCTGGAAAAGGCTTATGACAGGGTAGACAGGAAGGCACTGTGGGAGGTATTGCAGATATATGGGATAGGAGGAAAGCTTCTAGGAGCTGTCAAGAGCTTTTACGAGAGTAGTAGAGCATGTGTCAGGATTAGAAATAGAGAGTGAGTGGTTCGAGGTAAAGGTGGGACTTCGTCAGGGATGTGTTTTGTCGCCCTGGCTGTTCAACTTATACATGGATGGGGTGGTGCAAGAGGTAAATGCAAGGGTGGTGGGTCAGGGATTGGAGACGGTTAAAGAAAATGGAGAAAAGTGGGAGGTGAGCCAGCTCTTGTTTGCAGACAACACTGGGCTTAGGAGGGATTGAGGAAGTTGGTGACAGTTTGGGAGAGTGTGTGAAAGAAGAAATTTGAAGATAAATGTGGGTAAAAGTAAGGTGATGAGATGTACAAGGGGTGAAAGTGGCAGTAGACTGGAAGTGAGCATTAAGGGAGAGCAACAGGAGGAAGTGGATAGTTTTAGATACTTGGGTGCGAATGTGGCAGGAAAGGGTGGAGTGGAGGTGGAGGTAGAATGTAGATTGAGAGAAGCGAGTAAATGCCTTGGATTAAAAAGTGTAATGAGAAATAGACATTTGGGAATGGATGCTAAGAGGGTGTATGAAGGAGTGATTGTGCCAACAGCACTGTATGGGGGCAGAAACATGGAACATAAGAGAGGAAGAGAGAAGGAGTTTGAATGTGTTTGAGATGAGGTGTCTGAGAAGTATGATGGGGATTACAAGGCTAGATAGAGTGAGAAATGAAGAGGTGAGGAGGAGAACTGGGTTGGTAAAGGAGTTAGGAGATAGGGTTGATGAAAGAGTATTGGGATGGTTTGGACACATGGAAAGAATGAATGAAGAAAGACTAGTAAAAGGGAGGGTAGAGGGTGGAGGGGAGTGTAGTGGAGTGTATTAGGGATGGAATCGGTGGAGAAGGGATTTTATGCCTTTGTTTTTTGGCTACCTCCATTGTAAGGGGGAAAAAGCCTTTGGTATACGTATGTAGTAGAGCCCATGTTAGAATTAGAAATGGAGAGAGTGAGTGGTTTGTGGTAAAGGTAGAACTTCACTAGGGATGTGTCATGTTGCCATGGCTGTTCAGTATGTACATGGATGGGGTGGTGCAGGAGGTACATGCAAGGGTAATGGGCAGGGGATTGCAGACATTAAAGAAAATGGAGAAAAGTGGGAGGTAAGCCAGTTGTTTGCTGACGACACTGCGCTAGTGGCAGGATCAGTGGAGGGATTAAGGAAGTTAGTGAAAGTGTTTGGGAAGCTGTGCAAGAGGAAAAAGTTAAAGGTAAATGTGGGTAAAAGGTGATGAGATGTACAAGGGGAGAGGATGACAGCAATTTGAAGATGAGTATTAAGGGAGAGGGGCTAGAGAAAGTGGATTGCTTTTGATAATTGGGGTCCCATATGGTGGGAAAGGGAAGAGTCGAGGTGGAGGTAGATTGTAGATTGAGAGAAGCAAGTAAGTGCTGTGGGGGGATTAAAAAGTGTAATGAGAAATAGATATTTGGGAATGGATGCTAAGAGGATTGTATATAGGGGTGATTGTGCTGACAGCATTGTATGGGGCAGAAACATGGAAGATAAGAGAGGAAGAGTTTAAATGTGTTTGAAATGAAATGTCTGAGAAGTATGGTAGGGGCTAGAAGGTTGAATAGAGTGAGAAACAAGGAGGAGAGTGGGGATGGAAAATGAGATGGGAGATAGGGTTGACAAAAGAGTATTTAGTTTGGACATTTGAAAAGAATGAGTGAAGAAAGATTAGTAAAAGAAGTGTGGAAGGCAGGGGTGGATGGAGTGAACAGAAGGGGCCAACCAAGAATGAGATGGATTGGGGTAAAAGGGGCATTGAGAAAGAGGGGGATGTCTGTTGAGAATGGAAGGGAGATGGCAGAAGATAGGAGTGAGTGGAGAATGGCTGTTTATGGATGATACTGTGAGACATGGAAGGGAGTGGGTGGGAGATAGGGGGTTTAGGAAGTGGTTATGTGTTAATGATATTTTGATGCAGCCCAAAGGAATTTCTCCCAGCTATCAATGTTACTGTATAAGGGGACAGAGAAGGAGGCCACTGATTAGATAAAGTGGCCTTGATATGGACATGCTGTGTCCTGCTGCATTGTTTCTGACCCAGGGGAATGGGCAAGGTGCAAAGATGACCCATCATCCAGGAGGAGCCAAGATGAGAGGTAGGAAGGGAGGGGTGATGAATGGGGGTTGAATGGTTGGGGATGAAATGGGAGGCAATGGAATTATCCCCTTTGACTTTGGCTACCTCCCTTGAAGGGGGGAAAAAAACCCTTGGTGTATGTATGTATGTATGTATACACAAAACATTGAATTTGTGTATAACTCTTTCATCCTATCAGCTTGGTATCCATCCTTCATCAAACAATGCCTAGAATAAAATCTGAAAAGAGCATCAGTGAATTAAAGGAATTAATCAATAAAAACTGTAACCCCTCCCTCAGCCTGGGATCTACCCTGGAGATCAATAGAATTGTTTAGGGGTTCAGCTTGAATAAGATTTTTATTTTATGCCACTGTGATAAGAGTCTACATAAGTTTTATGGATGCATTTGTGGGATAATGTTAACAATCATTGCCTTGAATTACTTGTCTTGCACAAACTAGCAATGCTTTATGCTTTCTCTTTGAATATATTTTGGCTTCATGCTTTCTACATGGATATTGCTATTGTAGTTCTAGCATAATATTTATGGATACTTTGATGTGTGTGTGTGTCTGTGTCTGTATTTATTTGCCTAATCATAGTATACAAGAAAAGAGTAATGCTTGTAGGAGTCCTATCTCTTACTTTCCAGTTATTATAACTTCAAATGTCATATATGGTTCAGACTTGGGCTATATCCTTATTCTCCAGTTATCGTACTTACATTTAGATTTATGTATGTTTCCACTATGTGGGTGGACCATATCACTGAAATATTCCAGTCTTGCTTGGATTAGGATTTCCAGAATTTTTTTTCCATGAATTCTTAATCCATATAGTTAAATACCACCTTAAATGTTCTGCAGCAATCCATATGTTTCTCCCCTTCAATCTCACTAGTATATCTGTCAAGTGACAGGTTGTCTTTTATCATCATTCCCAGATCTTTCTTTTCTTGCCTTTGTAATGGGACCAAGAAATAGTTCAGAGTGTTTTTTTTTTTTTTTTTTTTTTTTTTTTTTTTTTTTTTCTTTCTTTCTTTCTTTTTTTCTTGCATCATCTGCAAGCATAAGCATTGCTTGTTTTACTTTCCATCATCTCATTAACATGGAAAAAAAACATTATATGTGCTAACACCAAATCTTGTGGAACTCTACTGGTCACAGGTCTCCATCCTGACATCTTATACTTTACTGCTGTCCTCATGTATCTGTCCTTCAAAAAATCTGATATTCCTTTGTGTAGATAATATCCTAATCTGTCAGTATTAGTATGCTCATTTCTACATGAGATGTAGACTGAGGTACATACAGTCCACCTTGCCTCCCTCTCTTGCAGCACATCAATTACTTGAGTAAAAGCTTAATAGGTTTGACTTGAATCACACAATACATCCACACAAAAACACATTCACCCCCAGATCAAGTAACAATCTCTCCAAGACAAAACATCAAATTAGTTATTCCACCAACACCCCCAAATGTTTGGTCCCACGGAGGGGCCCTTCAGAGAGAGAAGTGGGAACCACACTAGAATGCTTTCATTCAGGACATCAAACATTAAAAGATTATCACTGTGGAATGGGCTTGGCCACAGAATCAAACTGCCCTGGATGTAACCACCACACAGAAAACACAGAGCACCGTGTTTACAGTGCTACACTAACAATCCATAAACAACAACCCAGTATTTCCTCTCAGAGTGATTTATGGGCCTGCCCAATGGCCATTTCCATTTACCTAGGAGCCAGTGACCCCTTGCAAGGGAGACCAGGGGCAACAATTGATTGATTGATTGGGTTTTAGTTCAAATTTTCAAGTGAATTGCTTTAGCCTTAACTTCATTTGGATTTACTTGTTTTAATATCATCATTTCTTACAACATCTGTGGCTCCACCACCCATTTTATCTTCTCCTTCTCTTCTGATGGTGTATTTATTATTACCCAACTGTAGATCAACATTCATGTGAGCACAAAATATCAGGGTCATCAAGTAATCATTTATCTCCAATCTGGCTGATAGTAAAACATCTACATTAGCTAGCATAGGATACTTTTATTTTTTTTAAAGTGTATTATGTGCTCTATTGCCCTCTGTTTTACTAAGGAAGAGCATGCTGACAGGAGACCTTTTGGTCCATAACTAGGTTGGATGCAAAAAATATATATAATAAAATAGTGAAATAGATAATGATAGATAATAAATAAAAAGGTAAATAATAATGATTTATACATATTCCAAGGGCCTCTTCCCTCTTACAAGGGAGACAGCCAAAGTCAAATGCATAAATCCACTCCCACCCATTTCATCCCCACATACTCCACTCCCATTCACCATTCCTCCCTCCCTCTTTTCTTGGCTCCTCTTGGATAACAGGTCATCCCTGCATCTTGCCCACTGCCCTGGGTCAGAAGCAATGTAGCAAGACACAGCTCATCCACAGCAAGGCCACTTCATTTAATTGCCAACCCCCCCCCCCCCTCTCCGTCCCCTCATACAGAAAAAGAGAAGACAGGGAGAAGTCCCTTCAGGATGCAAAGGATTACAAAGGATCATGCTGACAGGAGACCTTTTGGTCCATAACTATCAAAATATCATTCACACATACTCCCCCATTCCCCACCTACTCCCTCCCATGCATCAGAGCATCATCCATACATAACCATTCTCCACTCACCCCTAACTTCTGTCTTCTCCCTTCCACAACAGACCTTCCTCGTTCCAAGTGCCCCTTTTGCGCCATCCATCCATCTCATCCTTGGTCACCCCCTCATGTTCACTCCTTCCATCTCTTGTCTTCCACACTTCTTTTACTAATCTTTCTTCACTCATTCTTTCCATGTGTCCAAACCATCCCAATACTCACTCATCAACCCCATCTCTCAACTCCCTTTCCACCCCTGCTCTTCTGCTCACCTCCTTGTTTCTCACTTTATCCAGCCTAGTAACCCCTACCATACGTCTCAGGCATTTTATCTCAACACATTTGAATTCTTTCTCCCTCTCTTACATTCTATGTACCTGCCCCATACAGTGCTGTTGGCACAATCACTCCTTCATACAATCTCCTCTTAGTATCCATTCCCAAATGTCTATTTCTCATTACACTTTTTAATCCCCCAAAGCATTTACTTGCTTCTCTCAATCTACATTCTACCTCTACCTCCACCTCCATTCCTCCCTTTCCCACTGCATTTGCACCCTATCCACTACTTCCAGTCTCTTTTCCTTAATACTCACTTCCAATTTGCTGCCATCTTCTCCCTTTGTACATCTCATCACCTTACTTTTACCCACATTTATCTTTAACATTTCCCCTCGAATTTATGAAGCGGCGTTGCTGTGGATGTGCTGTGTTTTGCTACACTGCTTCTGATCCAGGGCAGTGGACAGGATGCAAGGATGACCAGTCATCCAGGAGGTGCCAAGATAAGAGCGAGGGAGGAGGGTGGAGGGGAGTGGAATATATAGGAAATGGAATGAGTGGGAGTGGTTTCTATGCCTTTTTCTTTTTGGCTACCCCCCATGTAGGGGGGAAAAAGCCTTTGGTGTATGTATGTATCTTTAACTTCTTTCTTTTGCACACCTTCCCAAAATCTGTCACTTCCTTAATACCTCCTCTGATCCTGCTATAAAATCAAAAGATTGCATAATCAGTCCTAGAATCTTGTATTCTTCCTCTGAGGCAGAAATACACAGATTAGATTATTTGTGATCATTACTGACGATTATACTGAGATCCTTTTCACTATCCATTTTTTAATCAATTTTTTCCTGCTCTGATTGAGAACTTCTGCCCTCGTTTCATTTTTTGTTCTTGGCTTCCTATACAAGTTTCCATATCTGCAGGTTCATCCTCGGCTGCATTATTCTTGATCCAAATGTATTTAAACTTTTTTTTTATTGCCAATTTCCAAGATTTGCTCTTTACTTCATTTGCTATAGTTTGCAACTTAAACATTATTTTATTGGATATGAGCCAATCCTCTTGTATGGACCTAACCTAAACATGCCATCAATCTCATCAGTTGTAAGTGACTTGTTTACTATACTTTTGGAGGTAATTTCCCAGGTTTTTGGATCTCATGTTCCTGGCATGCCTTCCATGAATTATTATGGTCTTCCTGCCTCCTGGCTAGTACAGTGGTAATGTCCTGGCCTTGTAATCATGGGGTTGGCAGATTGGGCCTTGCCTCGGCCCATGAGTTTAAGCTGTTTACTGGAAGGTCTGGCTGTGGCTGGGCACTACAGTGGGGTGTTAAGGCTTGCCTTGGCTGGCATTCTAAGGAGAGTCCTTGAGACTGATATCAGAACTGAAACCCAGCAACTTTAACTTTAACTTTAATTATGAACTAATGAAATTACATAGTTGATAGCAAGGAAACTTGAAATCAGTCATTTGTTATATAAAATGTGTGTGTTTACCATATTCACCAAGTGCAGTGTATAGGGAATGAACTATTATTGTGGGTTCCTGTTTAATTCTCCAATTGTCATATGAAGTTTAATGTGTATGTATACAGGAAAGGAGCAATGCTCATGTCTCCTACTCTCAATTTGATTATACCTAGCCTCAAATTCATGTATACTTCCAACTTTATTCTCATGACCTTAAGATCTTATCCTTAATCATGAGATCTCATCTGTCAGAGATCTCTTCTGTGTGTACGAGTATTTACCTACATACATACATACATACATATACCAAGGCTTTTTCCCCCTTTCAAGGGAGGTAGCCAAAAAGAAATAGGCATAAAATCATTCCCACCCATTCCATCCCTAAATACACTCCACTCCACCCTCCCTCCCATCTTAGCACCTCCTGGATGACGGGTCACCCCTGCACCTCGTCCACCGCCCTGGGTCAGAGGCAGTGTTGCAAGTCACAGCACATCCACAGCAAGGCCGCCCCACCAAATCGGTGACCCCCCTTATCGTCCCCCCATGCATAAAAGGAGAAGACTGGAGAGCAGGAAATGGGACCCAACAAGGGTTGCTCCTTTCCTGTACATACTGCAATAAGGTAAATTAGATAAGTACTCCAAGAGGAGTATTTACCTAATTTACCTTATTGCAGTATACAGGAAAGGAGCAACCCTTGTTGGGTCCCATTTCCTACTCTCCAGTTTATCATACCTTACCACAAATTCATGTGCAGTTCAAACTTCACCTTTAGCCTTGATTTCCAAATATCATATTTAAATTTAATTCATATATTGTTCCAACTTTGGCTATATCACCTAAACCATTCCAAGTATTTATGCATCAATATGGAAAAATGTATTTCTTCACATATTTTAGACATTGGTCTTCTTTAATTTGTTCTCATATCTTCATGCCTTTCTATCCTAAACCAAGAGCCAAGAGAACTCCTCTGTCAGTGTAATCTATCCCTTTTAGTGATCTGAATACTGTGATCATATCACCTCTTTCTCTTTGATCTTTCCAAGTTGGTAGACCCAATACTTTTAGTCTTTCCTCATTTGGTTTATCTGCCAGGCTGGGAACCAGTTTGGTAGCTGCCCTTTGTATTTGCCTAATTGTAGTATACAGGAAAGGAGCAACATTCATTGGGTCATGTCTCCTATTCTCTAATTTTCAAACATACCTAGACTCAAATTCATGTACAGTTCCAACTTCAACTATATCCTTGATTTCCAATTGTCATATTTAAATTTTGAAATCAAGTATTGTTTTAGCTTGGGCTATATCAATTTCTAAGCCATTCCACATATGCTTCTATATGGAAAACTGTATTTCTTAACATCCTTTAGACACGTGGTCTTTCTTAATTTACTCCCATGACCTCTAAGCTCTCCCATCTCATCTGTCAGTGTTCAGGTCACTATCCCCATTAGTGACCTGAACACTTTAATCATATCACCTCTTTTTCTTCAATCTTTCAAAGTTGGCAGACCCAGTACTTTTAATCTTTCCTCATATGGTTTAACTGCCAGGCTGGGGACCAGTCTGGTTACTGCCCTTTGTGTTCTCTCAATCTTGCTTATATCCTTCACTTTGTATGGGGACCATACCACTGACACACATTCTGCTCTTAGATGGATCAAGATTTTGATGAGTTTTTTCATCATATCTTCATTCATATAGTGAAAAGCCACTTTAATCATTTGCAGCATAGTCCAAATGGTTTCACTTGTTAGCACACTCTGTGACAATAATCACCACATACTACTACACTACTTAGACCTTCAGTCTTCTTTGTGTGTACCATTGGTGTTTATTATATGTAATGTTTTATGTTTTAGTGTATATATTGCTTACAAATTCATTTACGTGCAATCTTTATACTTTCACATTCACTTTCAGAGTATCCCCTGCTTCCTCTATCCTTATATTTCTCATCTGTTTAACTTTAATTTCTTCATCATTCATGATGCTGTGTACAATTTACCTAATTGTATTTACCTTATTGTAATGTACAAAAAAGAGATACACAAATGGGGTCCTGTCACTTTTATCTAAAATTATCCGTTTTCTATTGGACTGCTTACTTTTTTAGGTTTCAACTGTTGACACATCTGAATGGAAACTGTTTCTTGATATACATAAGACACATAGAATTTTCACAGTACCATATGATGTTTTCTTATTGTAAATCAAGAATTCATTCTCATCCCCTCCTTTCATTGATCTCAGCACCACAATCATGTCACCTCTCCCCCTTCTGATGAGGGCAGTTCCATTGTTTCTGACGTTTCCTTGTACAATTTGTCTGCTAGGTTAGGAACCAGTTTCATTGCTACTCTTTGTATTGTCTTAATCTTTTTTATATCCTTTGTGGAAAAGAACCTCATCGTTGCTGCTTATTCTAATCTGGGGCAGACTGTATTCAATTAATTTTTTCATTATCTCTCCATTCATGAAAAGATTTTCTTTCATTCGTCAACAATTGTTCATGTGCTTATCAAGTGACAAATTACCCATGAACAACACTTGTAGATCCACCTTTACTCTTACAATTGTTTCATTTTCCATTAAGTAAATCTTTGGTGGTTTCTTTGTACGTGGCACAAACTGTAAAATGCTAGAGAAATCAACAATCATGGATAGTCACTCCAGTACCCATGATTGAGTGGAAGTGTTTACATACATATACCAAAGGCTTTTTTTCCCCTTACAAGGGAGGTAACCAAAAAGACAAAGGCATGAAAACCACTCCCACCCATTCCATCTCTAACATACTCCACTCCCCTCCACCCTCTTCCCACACTCTTATCTTGGCACTTCCTGGATGACTGGTCATCCCTGCATCATGCCCACTGCCCTGGGTCAGAAGCAGTGTTACAAGACACAGCACATCCACAGCAAGGCCACTTCATTAAATTAGCGACCCCCCTCTCTGTCCCCCCATGCAGAAAAGGAGAAGATGGGGAGAAATCTCTTCGGGCTGCATCAATCTATTTCTCACACATACTCCACCCCCCACCCACTCCCCTTCATGCATCACAGCATCATCCATACACAACCATTCTCCATTCACCCCTCTCTTCTGTCCTCTCCCATCCTTCCTCAACAGACATTCCCCTCTTTCCCAATCCTCCTTTTACAAAGGATTACAAAGAAGAAGCATGCCAACAAGAGACCTTTTAGTCCACAACTAGGTCAGATGCAATATATATATATATATATATATATATATATAGTACAGTGATGATAAACAAAAAAAATTATAATATAAATAATAATAAATGAAATAAGTAAATAAATAGGTAAAGTTAGATAATTAACAAACAGGTAAATAGTAAATAATAATAAGTTGACAAATAATAAATGATAATCAAGGAAATATTAAACAGACAAATAATAACAAACAAATAAACACCCATCCATCTCATCCTAGGTCAACCCCTCATGTGCACTCCTTCCACCTCTGCCTTCCACACCTCTTTTACAAGTCTTCACTTATTCTTTGCATGTGCCCAAACCATCCCAATACTCTTTCATCAACCCTATCTCCCAACTCCCTTTCCAGCCCCATTCTCCTCCTCACCTCATTTCTCACTCTATCTAGCCTAGTAACCCCTATCATACTTCTCAGCCACCTCATCTCATACACATTCAAACTCCTCTCTTATGTTTCATGTTTCTGCCCCATACAGTGCTGTCGGTACAATCACTCCTTCATACAGTCTCCTCTTAGCATCCATTACCAAATGTCTATTTCTCATTACACTTTTTAATCTCCCAAGGCATTTACTCGCTTCTCTCAATCTATATTCTACCTCCACTCCTTCCTTTCCTGCCACATTTGCACCCTAGTATCTAAAATTATCCACTTCCTTCAATCTCTCTCCCTTATTACTCACTTCCAGTCTGCTGCCACTTTCTCCCTTGTACATCTTATTGCCTTACTTTTACCCACATTTATCTTCAACTTCCTTCTTTTGCACACCTTCCCAAACTCTATCACTAACTTCCTCAATCCCTCCTCTGATCCTGCCACAAGCACAGTGTCATCAGCAAACAACAACTGGCTCACCTCCCACTTTTCTCCATTTTCTTTAACCATCCCCAATACATGACCCACTACCCTTGCATTTATGTCTTGCACTGCCCCATCCATGTATAAATTGAACAGCCAGGGCAACATAACACATCCCTGATGAAGTCCCACCTTTACTTCAAACCACTCTCTCCATTTCTAATCCTAAAACACATTCTACTACTCTCATAAAAACTCTTGACTGCTCTTAAAAGCTTTTCTCCTATCCCATATATCTGCAATACCTCCCACAGTGCCTTCCTGTCTACCCTGTCATAAACCTTTTCCACATCCATAAAAGCCCTAAAAACATCCTATCTTTTCCTATAGCTGTATCACATATCTGTCTTACCACAAAAATCTGATCTACACAACCCCTACCTGTCCTAAACCCACACTGTTCCTCACCAATTACTTCCTCTGTTCCTCCTAATCCTCTCAATCAAAACCCTCCCATAAGCCTTCCCAACTACACTCAACAAGCTGACCCCTCTGAAACTACTACACTCACACTTGTTCCCTTTTCCCTTGTAAAGTGGAACTATACAGGTACTCCTCTAGTCCTCTGTCTTCCAGCACTCTACCCTCTCTTAAATAAATATTAAATAACCTCACCAGCCAGTCCACCATCACTGTACCTCTTTTCTTCAGACATTCTGCATGACATCCATCCAACCCAGGTACCTTACCTGCTTTCATTATCTTAACAACTGCCTTGACTTCATCTTTCCTTATTTCTCCTCCATTTTCCTCACTCATCACAGTCATTTTCTTAGCACTTCCCACTGCAACTACCTTTCCCTCCCTATACTTCACATTTAGCAACTCCCTAAAATACTCTGCCCATCTTCCTCTTACTGCCTTCTCTTCCATTATTATCTCTCCATCTGCACATTTTACCTTTGCTTCTCTACTTGATTCGCCTCATCTTCCTCTTTTAATTTCTATCCAAAATTTTCTGTCATACTCATACCCCATTTCACATCTGCTCTCCTCTATGCCTCCTTTATCTTATGCTTTACTTCTCTTCTCTTTTCTTTGTACTTCTTATATGATTCCCTCATCCTATTTTGTAATCATTCTGTGAAAGCTTGTTTCTTTTCTACAACCTTCTTTGCTTCTTCATCCCACCACTCACTACCCTTCCTTTTCTTTCCTCCCATTCTCCTTGTTCCACACACCATCTTTCCATACTTTGTGACTCCTAGGGGAAGGTATTTAACTGTTGAAAATTAGGTTTAGTTTACAAGCCACAACAAATGAAGCAGTTAACAAGACATGGTATCTAGAAATTAAGGACATGTTTAAGAATATTTGGATCAGGAGAAGTGCAACTGAGGAAAAAAGGGGATTTTTTTTTTTCTCTCGCCATCATTTTCTTTTTTTCTTTCGGAGTAGCTAAAAGAAAAGTAATAGTATAAGGACCAAGGAAGAGAAGAGTTTTTTAAAGATTTATAAATTAGAAACTGGTAATTATATAGAAGAAACATAGATGAGAAGCTTATACCCACAACTTAATCACAGGAGCAGACTTCTAACAGTGATGTCAACAAATTAATATACTTATGATACATAAGGCCCATCTTGAATAATGCCAGTTTAGCATAGGGAGGTACAAGCCACCTCTAGTAGGCACAGCAAACACAACACAATGCCCACCCAGCATCTGCAGCTCACACGTGCAGTGCACATGTTTACCTTGCTGAGAAAGCATCTGTGATAAGTTATGCTCATGTTTCATATTTATTGTTCATTTATTTTATCAAATTTCTTTTTACAACCCTGGGTGGTTCTAAGAAAGTGAGTGGAAGTAAAAGTGCTGAGAAGAAGAAGAGGATGATGTCTATTGAGTTAGTGTGAAATTGTAGAAAAAAGTGAGTGTGGTGCACAAGTAATGGAATTGGCAGTAAGAGCATAGTACCCTACAATATGTACCATACTAAAGCAGGAGCCAATAAAGGTTATAATGACAGCCAAGGGCAATAGAATAATTTCTAAGATCCAGACATCTGTCCCAGGAAAGACGGAAAATCTGTTGTAGGTGTGGCTAATGGAGAAGCAGCTTGCAAGAGGCTTGTCTGTAAGAAGGCAAGAGCCATTTATGCTGATTTAATGCAGCAAATCCAAGGCCAAGGCACTGGAAGAGTGGTTTAAGCCAATCGGGGCTGGTTTGACGATTGTAGAAAATGGGCCCGTATTCTCTCCATCATCAGGCATGCTGAGGCAGCAAGTTCAAATGTGAAGGTAGCTAAGGCTTACTGCAAGACTTTTGGCAAACTGATAGCAACCCAAGGATACACCCACCAGCAAGTCTTCAATTGTGATGAGACAGGGTTCTGGAAGAAGATGCCAAAGAGGACTTACATAACGGCAGTGGAGAAGGTACCAGGCCACAAACCCATGAAGGATAGGTTGACTCTCGCACTGTGCGCCAATGCAAGTGGTGACAATAAGGTCAAGCCGCTGCTTGTTTATCATTCAGAAAACCCCAGAACCTATAAGTCACATAGGATTATAAAAGAAAACTGCAAGTTATGTGGAGGGCAAGCCCAAAGGCATGGACCACCTGGCAATTCTTTGTGGAGTGGGTAAACTTGATCTTTGGTCCTTCTGTTACGAAGTATCTCCAGGAAAATGACCTTCCCATGTAAACCCTTCTTGTCCTCAACACTGCTCTTGCTCACCCACCGAACCTGGCAGACGACATCCTCAAAGAGTTCAAGTTTATTAAGGTTCTCTACATTCTACCCAACACCACCCCTATCCTGCAGCTCATGAACCAGCAGGTAATTTCTGACACCAAGCACCTGTTCCACCACCGTTTTGATGTCGCAGAGAAAACAAACCTCACCCTTCAAGAGTTCTGGAAGGACCACTACAAGATGATGATATGCCTCAAAATTATTGATATGGCCTGGTAGAATGTTACAACAAGGACCTTGACCTCTGCATGGATGAAGCTGTGGTCTGAGGTTGTGACTGAATGGGACTTTGAAGGATTCCAATCTGAACCCAAAGTGCCAGTGGAGGAGGAGAATGTGTCCCTTGGAAAGATCTTGGGTCTGGAGGTGGATGAAAGAGACGTGAAGGAGCTCATCAAGGAGCACTCTGAGGAACTGACAACAGAGGAGTTAAAGGCTACAAGAGCAGCACTATACAGAAATTTTGAGTGAAATAGATTCCAAGGAGGAGCCAGAGGAGAAGAATGAAATCTCTACAAGTGAGATAAAGGAAATGCTGGGAATATGGGAGACTTCCACAGTTCATTGAAAGGAAGCACCCAGAAAAACTTTCAAGTTGTCATGCATCAGAGCTAAATGACACTTTTCTAACTTGTTTCTAAAACATTCTGGAAGGTATGAGAAAACAAACTTCCTCTAACTTTTTTTTTTCTTTCGTTTTCTTTTCTTTCTTGAAATGGCCTGCAGGTGTAAATGAGGAGAGCATGGCAAAAAAGACAAACCAATGAAGAAAATTAAGTTAAGCGAAAGTAAAAAAAAAAAAATGTATTGTAGCAATAAGTGTAGTAAGGCCGCTTTCACACCAAGGTGGCATGTTGCACATGGCATGATGCGTAACATGCCACTTGAAAACAAACAATAGGAAATCTATGAAACCTTTCTCACTGAGGTGGCATGACTTGGCACATGAGCCATGTGCAACATGCATGCCACTCTGACATTGAACATGTCCTTTTTTTTTTTTAAGTGTGCAACTTGCCACCCTGGACTGTGATGCCAAATTTTAATGGAACTTTCACTTCCAAACTTATAATTAGAAAATATAGTATTACATTTTTTTATTTCAATAACAAAATATACACTTAAATAAAAGCTTTTGGATGTATGGCATATGTTGATTAGTTTTCAAGAGACTTTACAGGTTTGCACAAGCACATGTGACAACACTGCCATATGAAAGGGACACGTAGCCTTGTAGAAAACCGTTGTCTTTTGTGCTTGCTATTGTGCACAACGACAAGTATGCCTCTTCTAGACAATGAAATATTTAATATAAAATTTGTAGAAGCTGTGGAGAAATACAAATGTGTGTATGATTCGGACTGCCACCCTGAAACATGTGGTGTTGTGCTACCTTGGTCTGAAATCACTGTACCACTCATCATTTGCCATGTGTAATGTGCCACCTTGGTGTGAAAGCTGCCTAAGTGAACGAAAGTGACAAAAGAGCACAAAACAAAATGCCTCTCTCTTCCTCCATTGCTGTCCTCCACCTCCGCCAGTATGCCTTTAATATTAGCTCAAGTCGTCCAATATCAAAGATAAATACACTTTTTAAAACCAGTTTATTTACATTGTCTTTTATTATGTGTTACATTTGCTTTTATTACATTTCTATACAATATTATTTCATAAATACTTTTTCTTATTTAAAGATATGTAACAAAAAAATATTGGGGTGGCATTTTGGGCACTGGAACAGATTAATGGCATTTCAATGAGGAAAATTTATTCAATATGAGCAAATTAAGTTATGAGCTCAGTCACAGAATGAATTAAACTTATAAGCCAAATACGCTATATACATTTTCTAAAGTGATTACCTTGCATTTATAAAACACACATTCCTAGTGTTTTATTGCATATATATATATAATATATATATATATATGTCACCTCGTATCTGCTGCAGTCTCTGTCGAGACAGCCAGACACCACCCTACGGCAGTGAGTTCAGAGCTCATTATTTGCCAATCTCTGGGTAGGTCTGAGACCACTCACACACCACACACCGGGACAGCAAGGTCACAACTCCTTGACTAACGTCCCGTACCTACTCTCTGCTAGGTGAACAGGGGTTACACGTGAAAGGAGACA
>NC_134790.1:10892640-10957640 GCF_046742065.1 Oratosquilla oratoria
CAAACACTTGTGAAAGTCGTTTTTCTGGTGTGTTCTAGAATTAAAATACTAGTTTGTTTAGCTAAATTGATAAACCCTCCTCAATGGTTTGATGAATTATTAGTTTAAATATATGCTGATTCTACAATTCTTCTAGTGAATTTATCAAAACCTAGAAGAATTGTAGAATTGGCATATATTTCAACAAATAATTCATAGAACCATAGAGGAGGGTTTATCAATTTAGCTAAACAAACTAGTATTTTAATTCTAGAACACGCCAGAAAAACGACCTTTCCCAAGTGTCTGAAAAGGTAATTTGGTTTAGTACATAAACTTCAATTGCAGTTCTCCGTACACTTTCTGAAGAAGTTCGACGCGAACGAAACGTTAGTGTGTTTAGGGTTCCGAGCCTTTACCTTTGTTTATGTTCTCCATCATCCAAATCATTTGTCTAAAATATATATATATATATATATATATTGGTGAAGCGTGGCAGGAGATTCTCTCTGAGGCATATTCTGTTAAACACGACAGCAAAAGAGTTATTAATTAACTTTTTCCGTGAGCTCTCAAGTTTGCGAAAAGTAGGTTTTTAGTAGGGGGAAAGGCAGTAAATCAAATTTTCAAAACTTATAGGAAACACAAAAGTTATAATGAACACAAAAATACAGCACACAGTAAACAAAATACAAGCAGAACAAATTAGATTTCAAGACGTTTCACAGGTCTTTCTGCATCCTCAGTTGAAGTAAATAATAATGGAAAAGGGAGCATATTTTAAATGAAAAGAAAAGCACAAGGGGAAGTCACCGTGCTGTAACTGGGTGAGGTCAGACACAAGACCACGAACACTGGGAGAGATCACAGGGTAGCAGAAACTGTACTTGGAGAGGTCACTCCTGGGTTCGGCGCCAATCTGCTTCTCAGTCTTTGGGAACGATGTATGGCAGGATGTTCTTCCGTTTGGCGGGGAATAGGAAGTGTATGTGGAGGAGACCCCGATTTCTTGGGATTGTCCATCTGGCTCCTCTGAACAGGTTTCAAGCTGGGGAGGAGGGCAAAGTCATTTACTTGCCTATTAATGGCAGGTTGCAGCTCCTTTATCCAGATGGCTTCCAAGATAGCCAAGCGCTGTGGGTCCTCTTCTTTTGCCACAACTTCGGTGTTTTTTACCATAGTCTCCCTATCGAGGTGGTGCCAATGTTGGGTCCAGTGGTGTTGCTTAGGTCATCCGTGTTGCTAGTGTATGGTGATTCATTTAAAATATGCTCCCTTTTCCATTCTTATTTACTGATGTAATGTTCTTGATGTACCAAAATGGCAGGGTAGATAGAACAAAAAGTATACAGATCAGTTTTCAGACAATGCAAACAATGAGGAGAGTAGATGAAAATTGTGAATTGCTGCAGGGAAGATCAAAATAGGACTTGTAACTGAAGCCAAGAGTGGAAAGTTTAATTTTCATCAATGAAAATATAATTGGAAATGGCTAAAATTATAAAGAGGTCACAGAATTATGTGATGGGAAAGAAAATGACAATAGTGTATTGGATTGATTTGGACACATGGAAATAATGAGTGAAGAAAGATTAGCAAAAACGGTGTGGAAGGCAGAGGTGATGGGAGTGAACTTGAGGGGATGAGATGGATGGATGACGTGAAAGGGGCTTTAAGCAAGAGGGGAGTGACTGTTGAACAAAGAAGAGAGAAGGTGGGAGATAGGGTGAGTGGAGAAAGGATGTATGGGTAATATTTTGACTCAGTCTGAAGGTATTTCTTCCCATCTCCTCTATTTTCTGAATGAGGGGATGGAGAGGGGGGTCGCCAAGTAAATGAAGTGGCTTTCCTGTGAATGAACTGTATCTTGCTGCATTGTGTCTGACCCGGGCAGTGGGCAGGAGACAGGGATGACCCTTCATCTACAAGAAGCTAAGATGATAGGGTAACAAGGGTGGTAAATGGGAGTGGAGTGGATGCATGCCTTTGACTCTGCTACTTCCCATATAAGGGGAAGAAGCCATTGGCATGTAGTTAGAAAGAGGATGTGGAAGTGTTGGTCGTGGAAAATTTATTGCGCAAAAGTAAAAATCAAGGTTGTTTAGGAAATATAAGCTGTTGCAAAACTTAAAAAGGACATTCCATTACATATAGAGAGGTAATGGAAAGAGAAAGAGAATATGATCTGCCTCAGATTGAAATATGATGATGTAGTCCCCACACAGAAAGGAAGACAAAAAAAGAGCAAAGCTATATCTGCATGGTTGGGGCAATTTCTCTCTCTCTCTATATATATATATATATATATATATATATATATATATATATACACATATATACAGTACTACCTCTCATTAATGGACTAAAAGGGAGCTAACGGTGTCCGTTGATGTGAATGATCCGTTGATTTGGAGTGGCTTTTGGGTGGCATAGTGATTGCACAGCACTAAACAAAAGTCCATCACTCATTAACAAGCTATATAAATCGTTAGTTCGTCCACATTTGGAATATGCTGTTTCCGTATGGTCACCGAATCTCATTAAAGACATTGACAGATTGGAAAAAGTACAACGGTGAGCCATAAAACTGATTCCAAATATCAAATATAAATTGTACGAAAATCAACTAAAACATATGAACCTGTTCTCCCTAAAAAAGCGTAGACTCAGAGGTGACTTCATACAGGTCTTTAAAATTCTAAAGGGAATTGACAACATCAAAAGCGACAAAATTTTCACACTAAATGAAAATCAGACAAGAAACAATGGTCTCAAACTATCCGGAAATAGATTCAATTTGGAAGTGGGTAGAAGCAACTTTGCCAACCGTGTAGTTAATGAATGGAAAAAACTTCCTGCAGAGGCAGTGCAATGTAGTTTAGTTCAAAGCTTTAAAAATCATTTAGATAAACACCTAAGCAAGATGCTGTAATGATTATTATTTATTTTATATTGTTTTTGTTTTATCATTTGTCTGTTTGATTCTCATTTATTATTAGTTATATGTCAATTTAGTATTATTTACTATTTACCTGTTTGTTGTTTGACTGTGCCTATGCATTTATTTATGTATTTTATTTGATACATTATTATAGTTTTTCTTTATGAATTATTATGATTATTTGGATGGTTTTTTTTTTCACATCCGTAGATATGGACCAAAAGGTCTCCTGTCGGTATGCTCCACCTTTGTAATCCTTTGCACTAAAAACACCGAAAACACAGCGAAAACACCCCAAACACAGCTAATTCACGTCCGTTAATGAGAGGTAGTACTATATATATATATATATATATATATATATATATATATATATATATATATATATATATATATTTAGATATAAACATTAACCAAAATGGTCCCCAGCAGTATTTATACTTTATAGGAAAATGTTAGGAAAACTGGTCCTCATTATTTTTACCAGAAGAAAAAGAGGGGTGCAATGGGTGGGCAACAAGAAGTCTTGGACTGAAAAAGATAAAGTATTTGAGCAATATCATGAAATAGTTTCCCATACAGTTGCATCATTTTGCGGAATAGCCTAGATAGAAATAGTCCTGTCAAAAATCAGAATTTAAAGCCAAAATTAATGGAGGGAGATAGATGTGACCCTATGAGGATAGCTTTTTCTATTATAATTAGGTGAATACACATTGTGTATAGTATCATATTGATTGTAGACTCGTGTTTCATTGACTGAAAATCTGTAGTCCCACATTGACAAGCAGCAGTCCTTGGGCCGTCCCATAAATCTTTCCGAAAAAAATGATTGACTAGTTTGTGATGCATTTTTTGGGTCTATTTCTGTGTCACCGGTAGATAGGGTTATTATTAGTAGTTATAAAGGTAGTAATAGAAAGATTTATTGAGTACAGTAGAAAATAGGGATAGTACAAATGCAAAATAATCTGCATGCATTTTTGAGTTAGGATTAGTTTCAAATCATTGAAGAATGCTATGTGACTGGTTTGAAATGATATCACTAAAATACTGACTGCATAAAACTTCAGTTGTCAATAACATGAAGAAGTAGCAGGAGGAGGAAGAGGGTGTAATCAGTTCCCATTTGAAAGCTCTCTTTTGTGAGGAAAGTGGAGGAAAGATAATCCAAGTTGGTAGAAATCTTAGACATGATTTAAAGCCCAAGTGAGTGTCCCTCAGAGCTGCACCTCCAGATGGAGGCGAGGGTGTAAATAAGATTTAAAGGTGGGTGGCTGGAGGGAAGATAATCCTGTCATTCAAATATGCTTCTGGTCTGCAAAAGAATGAATAATTATTACTGAGTGTTTTGCAACTGGACCTATATGGGTCCAATCCTTTTATCTTTACTTAGATCAAAATCACAGAATTAGTTGGTGTTTTGTGTCTTGCTCCTTTTTTGTGCATATACACTGTGTTACACCTTGTTATGCATGCTTATGTGCAATTATTATTATTTTCTTTAAGACATGAGTAGTGGTGGATGGAAAACTTGTAACAAAGAAATAATTAAGGAAGATACTAATTGAGAAAATAAAAATGTTACTATTTGTATGGCAACAGAAGAAATATATAGAACCTAATGAGCATTGCTCCTTTCCAGCATACTACAATTAGGTAAATCTTAAATGCCATAGAAAGAACTTCTTCATGGGTATACACAATAAGTATATTTTCAGAGAAAGAAGCCCTTTGGTAATTGATTACTAGTGTGAATTTTGAAGTTGCAAAGGTATAATGAGTTCCAAGTTTTCTGATTACCCCACTTTGAGGTATGGCCATTGGCATAAGAAGTATCTTTCTTACCACAATGCTAATGATGCCTTCACTACTTGCAGGCCATAAGAACAGACACTAGAAGATTTAAATGCCAGAAAGTGGTCAACCTTTTCACCTGCACCACCTGCTGGTCATTCCTTCATAGCTCTTTGGGCTTCTCATCGATTACATGTTGATACTCATTACAACAGATTCATGATAATTAAGTGATTCTTTCATCAAGAATAAGCCTCTACTGATGCAATCTGCCATGCAAATTCTGGTGTTACAAAAGATTGCAGAGGTTAAGGTGGTACAGGGCTGTCTGTCAAGTCAATACAAAAGTTGTTAGGTCATTGATAGAGTCAACATACTATGAAGAACTGTTGGGCTGGAAAATATTTTATGATAGGAGCCAATGTATTAGAGAAATCAATGCATGTGGATTGGTCTTTGTTGTTTGCTGTAATCAGTGCAGTAAGTGCTTATTGAGGTCCTAAACCTCTTTATGTAAGTAATTGCATGTGTGTGATCACACAGTAAGTAAAAGACAAAAAAAAACACTCCATATAACTATTGAAGTGTTTCCAGTATTCTGAAAGAAATTAGGAATCATAAAGGTATATTATTTCCAGCACAATATTTTACAAATTGTAGCAAGCATTTTATCAAATACCCCATGTATTGGGGTAAAGACCAAACTAAAGGTAAAACTTCTGTAACACATTGTTCCTTCTGAAGATTTCAGTTTCAAGCCCTATTGTCAGTGATGCAGATGTTAGCATACAGTTCTAATTTACCTGGAAATTTATATCCCAGTATTTAGTTACAGGCCTGATAATTTATAATACAACTGAAGTGTTACAGTTTTTGTAACTTGCTAGTATCACAAAAGGAATGCAAGATATCTTCAAGAATGTCCAAATGTGAAGAGTGAATGAAATAGTCTGTTCTTTTGGTCCTTCGATTCAAACAACTTTTCTTCTCTTCATTTTCTAGATAAATTTCTAAATCTTACCTCTTCATGTACACCTTAACTCGTTATAACTGTTGGAAAACTCTCATAACAACTGTGTTTTTATTGTAATCATTTTATCAGTCCATTTGTTGACTGTGACTCCTATGAATAAAATGACGTTCTTACATTCCAGACTACCAGCGCTAGAATGAGTAGTTTGCTCTTGCATTGCAAACCCAAACCACTCATCACTCCATCTCAAGACTTGGATTCATCTCGAGATTAACATGGTTTACACTACAATTACATTTTTGAAACCCCTTGTTTTGATCTACATTTTGGAAATTAACCACAAAGATAGATTGGGATAAAAGTAGTACCATCTACCATTTCAGAAATAATGATGATATAGTTCAATTATATTATTTCATATATTTTAAAAATAATATAGAAAATTATGTAAATTCCATCCTTTCTTTACTATCATTACTTATTAATGGGGCCAAATACATACCACCAGATTGTGTGTTGATCTGTTCCTTTTTTATATTTTTATATGTATTTACTGCTGACACCACTACCTTGGTGAGGGCTATCTGACCCTGTGCTTGGCAACTGATGCCAAACACCTCTGCTCTTCATATTCAGTCACAAAACAACTTAATGGAAATAATTACTTCAGTTTACTTTTGCCTAACAAAATGAATGGCAATTTTTTTTTATATTCTCTCCATACACATTTGCTTATTAAAAGGAGCTTTACCTCCATAAAAAAATATGACGTGAAGAATTACAAATTTGCGTTGATCATGTCTCGCATTTTGTTTTATATCATTCTAGTTTTCTGTACTATTCCAACCTCGTACTGGCCATACCTCTCTGCTTGCATGACCTTTCTGTCTTTTTTCCTACAGGGATATTGAAAGTGTGGGAAATGCCAAATTTTCAGTATACCTCGTAGAGCTTATTTAAGGCTTACTACAAACTATTGTGATTCATATTTTATCTATTTATCAACAAATCATCATTCATTTTTCCTTGTTTGTCATCACCACAGCAAAATTGCTTGAGAAGAACCATCCTTCACACTCGTATCAAACTAAAACATTGGTCAAGCATATAGTTAAGCTTAAATACTAACACTCTTGTGGACTGGCATTGACCATTACTCAAGTAGCTGGCCAGGCGTAGTAGTTGCCATGACAAGGACAGTTTAATTGGTGTTCACTATTTGTTTGAGCATTATCTTTTGTACATCTAGTTTTTTTTTTTTTTTTTCTCGGAGCTATGAATGGCTAAGAAAATGTTTGAAAATTTTCATTTTAATCTTGTAACCTGCGTTTTTAACTGTCTCTGTCTCAATTAGTATGATATATATGTGTGTGTGTGTATATATATACATATATATATATATATATATATATATATATATACATACAGTCTTTTCATCAAAACATACATCAAAGTAGTCATGGTTAGTGCTTAGTTAGTATTGTAAAAGCTCATATTTTGTGCTGGGAAAGCGCAAAGAATTGCCAAAATTTGTTGGAACACATATTTATTCTAGTAAATTCCATTGTTTTACAGTGTATTGAGCGCTAAGCCAGAAATTAAATGTGGCAGGCATAATCATTGCACAACAGCATTAGCATTGTGCATCACCTATGTACATCAACAGGCATGGCTAAACTGAACCTTCATAGTTGTGTTTGTTAGGAGGGTGAGAGAAGCTAACAAGCTGTGGTGGGCAGGAGGTCCAGTTGAGGGTCTTTCCATTTCTTAAGGTCTTTTCAAATTGGAAATTTTGAGTCCTTTGAACAAAGCTTTGATTAGATATTTTGTGGTCAATTTTGATTTTGTCACCACTATCCTACTGATGTGAAGCAAGTGTTTTGCAATATTAAAGAAGATATACTTCTAGTTGTCAAAAAAATGACAAACCCATATGCAACATGTTGCAATGTGGAAACCGCTCAAATGGAGATATCATTTAGGCAAATAGAATATAAAACAGAAATTATAGAATTAGCTATATGAATATAGAAATATTTTCTACTTATGAACAGTTTACATATAATTCCCTAAAATATAAGATCTGATTATTCATACATTAAATATTCTCTCTTATAATTCATTTTTTCTATAGCTAGAATGCTTTATTTCCTTTTTTAAAAATACATTTTAAGTGTAAAGGTTTATTTTTAGTTAAATAAGGCATTCCTTTGTTCCTTGCTGTACTCTTATCCATTTGGAAGGACCAGTAAATGCATTTAAGCCTGTGGACAATTTACCACACAACCTAAACCTTTGATTCATATAGGTCGTACTAACCATATATATTTTCTTTTAATTTGTCTTAATGAATAAATCTTATTGCTTGTATGCTTGTTTAATTCTTCCTCTTTTAAGTATAAGTGAAGGTTGGATAAATGTTTTGAAACTAATTATAGCTGTCTATGAAATTGGTATTTGAATTGAGATAGTAATTGAAAGTGCTGAAAAGCTAATTTGATAGTCAACTTTACATCATCAGATTGTATTTGTTACTGTTTGTCTATGGTAGTTACCAGCCTAAGATGCAGATTTGTGCTTAGTGATTTTATTCACTAATGTAGTAAATGTCTGAATAACCACAATTCTCTGTAGCAATTAAAAATGTAATTTAGAATTGTTACATCTTGTGTATTTAGTGACAGCACCATGGGCAATCACCTTCTGTAATAGATCACTGCAGAAAAAAAATATAAATCACAGAAACTGTTCTCTTTTAAACTTGAATGTGATTCAAAACCTTACTTTTATACAGGACTTTCAAAGAAATAAAGTAGATTTGTATTTTCATGTAAATTTGATCATCCTACAAACAGAATTTATCATTCTTAGCATTATCTTGTATACTACCCTCCTAGAAGTACTTGAAAAGAGGATAATCTTACAGGGAGCAAAGTACTAACAAATTCACACAAATGCTATTTAATATGCTTGCAGTTATTAATAATAAAATTTGGTGCCTCAAGTTTTATAGTGTGTGTAAAACCCAAGGTGGCAATAGTCTTGAGGCCCTCCCTCCCTCACACAAAGGCCCTCTCTCAAGACATTTTGGACCAATGTCATGTGTTGAATTGGTGGAGTAGGACTGTTTCTATGTCACCAGCTGAAAAGGGTAGAAATGGAGCAGACACCATGTGTGAAAAGGTTTCCAGTCGCTGACAACTGCTACTTTATTACTCAATTGTAATATAATGGAAAGGAACTTTGTGTGTGTGTGTATTATTATTATTATTTTTTTTTTTCACATTAAATTTGACTTTGACTTTGTTTCATGTTTTAGATTGTTTTTAGATTAGTATTCTTTCAGACAATTACAGGAATCAACATATCTGGAAATCTGTGTTTCTTGAAATCCATCAGGCATGTAGTCTTTTTTCCATGACTAAACACTTGTACCAAAGCAAGAGATCTCATTTATCACTTTTATCCTTCCATTGACTGGAACATTGTGATCATGTCACCACTTTCTCTTCTTGTTGTGATGGTAGCAGGTCCAGTATATCTGTTCTCTCCTTACATAATTCTAGGTTGGGGATTAATATTGCTGCTGGTCTTGTATTCTCTCAATCCATATCCACAGCTACATACGTATCTAGGGTGGATTAGGCTCAGTGTTTCATTATCCATTGGTGGAATTAAAAGCCATTATAGGTTCATCAGCAGTATATATCTTGTACACTCTTTAATGTGTTTGTTGGGTTACAAATTATCCATAATCAACATTTCCAAACAAAAAAAAAACAGGAGATAAGCCAGTTGTTTGCCAATGACACTGTGCTTGTGGCAGGATCAGAAGAGGGATTAAGGAAGTTAGTGACAGTGTTTGGGAAGGTGTGGGAAAGAAGGAAGTTGAAGATAAATGTGGGTAAATGTAAGGTGATGAGATTACAAGGGGAGAATGTGGCAGCAAAATGGAAGTGAGTATTTAGGGAGAGAGACTGGAGGAAGTGGAAATGTGGTGGGAAAGGGAGGAGTGGAGGTAGAGGCAAAATGTAGAATGAGAGAAGCAAGTAAATGCCTTGTGATTAAAAAGTGTAATGAGAAATAGATGTTTGGGAATGAATGCTAAGAGGAGATTGTATTACCTAGTTGTATTTACCTAGTTATATGGGAAGGGAGCTATACTCATGGTGACCCATCTTTGTATCTTTCAGCATCAAGTTTTTCATTAAAATCTTGAATAGTGTTTGCACACGCTATTTCTTTATCTAATTTATTCTTTTATCAGATCTCTTCTATAGTTATCCTTTTTGAGTTTCTTTTTGTGTCCTTGTTTTTCCATTGTCCCATTTGAATTAATCATCCCTATCCAGGATTTCTATTCCTTTCATGATTCTATAAATAGTCAGCAGATCTCCTCTTTCTCTTCTTTGTTCCAGAGTTGGTAGTTCCAATTTAGACAATCTTGTTCATATGTTAATTTGGGGAGAGCAGGTGCCAACTTTGTCATTGCTCTTTGTATTCTTTCTAATTTCTTTATATTCTTTTTAGTACTGGGTGTCCATAGTGTTGCTGTGTACTCCAGTTTTGGTCTTATTAGTGTAACTAATATTTTTTTAATAATTTCCTCATCCAAGTAGTCAAATGCCACTTTCATTGACCTTAATAGGTTGAAGGTTTCTCTGTCTATTTTATTGATTTGTTCGTGTGGTGTCATGTCTTTGCTGATTATTACTCCAAGGTCTCTTTCTGAGTTCACTTTTTTTATTTCTTCTTCACCAATTTTATAATTTCTTTATATTATATTTTTACTTTTTCCAAACTCCATTATACTACACTTCTTGATATTGAAGTTCACTTCATCTCTCTCCATAGTTCTAAATCACAGATAATATTAGTGCTTCAGCCTTACCCTCACCTAACCACTTCATCCACTGCTTAGTTATTTCACCACAATTTCACTACGACCTCCTTTATCTTTTCTGTCATATCTCCAGACCTTCTACACCATTTTGTAATTGGAGGGATTAGTAATAGGTACTTGCTTGTAGTGGCCCTGCAAGATGAATAAGAGAATTATCTCCCAACTGCCTATTTTCAAAATCTGTCAATCTTCTCACCCTCAGTCTCGACTGAGTTTCACAGTACAGTCTCTGGTTTGATATCAAGTCATTCGAGTGATACCCCATGATTCTCCAAAGTCTTCATTGGTACCATTTTTTACTTTAATAATTAAAACAATGCCAATAGAGACTCCGTCCTCACATGGTGCTTTTCCAAACTTACTTGTCAGCAATTGCCTTTCTCTTTCACTGAAGAATCAATACAGAATTAGCCTAGCCACAGATTCAAATTGCCCTAGATACCATTGCCCTACAGATGGTACTAAACACATTCTACACTCCCCAGCTCTCACTCTATCCAAACAGTAGCACAATATATCCTCCTTGAGTGGCATGTGGTTCAAGCCTGAGACCATTGCCAGTTACCTAGGGGCCATGGTTCTCCTGCAAGAGCAACATGGAGCAATGGACTGTTTGATATACACTAGAATAGTGATGACATATTAAAGTATTTTCTTGAAGAACAAATGGTGAGAAATTTTGATTAAGGAACAAGATGATTTTAAACTAGTGTCTAGCATTAAGGCCCAAAAAGGTGATGAATAACATTATACTTTAAAATGCACTTTCACCATAGGAAAGAAATAAAATATGTAGTACAGTAAGTCCTTGTTATACGGTACATATGCGTTCCTGAAAACCTTTCCACAAATTGAAATTACTATATACCGAGCCCATTATAACATGTAATAATAGGATATGGCAGATGTACCTTCTCCATGCTCTTTCCTCTTCAAAACATCTAGTGGATACCCTATCTGTGAATTTTTCTTACCGTAAATAGAATCGAGGGTAGTAATTACCAAATACCATAACTGAATTTACCGGATAAAGAAATACCATATAAGGAGGACTCACTGTACTTGTAGTGTTTTTGGCCTGGTCCAGAGACCAGGTGCAGGCCTCTAGGGGCTGCACCTCCCTGAGATGGTGGGGGATTTTGGACATGTTTGGAAATGTTCTTTAGGTTTAGGAGATGACCAACTATCCTCTTGATGTGTTGATCCTTGTTACTGCATCTCTAATAGCTATGATGTGAACACTAAATCCAGCACATTTCTAGAGGCTTCAGGAAAAAAAATTCAACGCTAACTACATTCATGAGATCCCCATCTTGATGAAAAAAAGGAATAAATTAAGATAAATAAGATGTAACAAACCAAACAGAACAAGAAAAAGAACAACTACAATAATTAAAAACATCACAAACCTATAGCAAAAAACAGAAAACGAAAAAAACAGGTGGAAAAACTGATCATGGCAAAATGTGTAATGCTGTAATAACATAGAAAAAAATAAATCCCCCAATCCACCCATGAAGCATTTGGGTAGGGGAGGGAATAAAAAATATATATACATATGTATATATACATATATATATGTATTTACCTAGTATTTTACGGGAAGGGGGAGCTATGCTCGTGGTGTCCCGTCTTCATATCTCATTTTATCTAAATGGTTTTTAAATTCATGTATTGTTTTTGCACACACCACTTTCTCATTTAACTTGTTCCAAATGTCTATTACTCTGAGTAAAGCTGTTCTTTTTCAAATCTCTTCTATAGCTGTCTTTCTTGATTTTCTTTCCGTGTCCTCTTGTATTTCTATCATCCCATTTTATCAGATCCTCTCAATCAATAGTTTCTATGCCTTTCATGATTCTGTAAATAGTTATCAAATCTCCTCTCTCTCTTCTTTGCTCTAATGTCTGTAGCTCAAGTTCTGCTAGTCTCTCTTCATGTGATAGTTTTGAGAGAGTTGGTGCCAATTTTGTAATTGCTCTGTGTATTCTTTCAAGTTTTTTTATACATTTTTTTGTACTTAGTGACCACATTGTTGCTGCATATTCCAATCTTGGTCTTATCAAAGTGATTAGTATTTTCTTCACTATTTCTTCATCCAGGTATGTAAATGCTACTTTGATTGTTCTTATTAAATTATAAGTTTCTCCAAAAATCTTGTTTATATGTTTCTCAGGTGTCATATTCATAATAATGACTCCCAGGTCCTTCTCATTTTCTACTTTTTTTATTTCTTCTCCCAGTTTATATGATCTTATTATTCTTGTTTTGCTTTTTCCAAATTCCATTATACAACACTTCTTAGTATTGAACTCCATCTCCCACTTCCTACTCCATTCCCAGACTTTATTGAGATCACTCCGTAGTGACTCACAATCTTCTTCATTGTTCACTTTTTTTAATAGTTTTGCATCATCTGCAAAGAAGCTCATATAGCTTTCAATTCCTTCATCCATATCATTAATATATATAGCAAACATTATTGGGGCCAGAACTGTTCCTTGTGGAACACCACTTATTACTTCATCCCAATTTGAGTGTTTGTCTCTTATCACTACTCAGTTTTCTTTCTTGCAAAAAGTCTTTCATCCTTTTAAGTAGTTTGCCCTGTATTCCTTCGGTTTCTAATTTCTTAAGCAACTTCTTATGTGGTACTTTGTCAAAAGCTTTTTTTAGGTCTAGAAATGCACAATCAGCCCATCCATCTCTTTCTTGTATTATCTATTAGCCTTGAATAGAAACATATTAAATTGGTGACGCATGATCATCCTTGTCTGAATCCAAATTGCCTTGGATTTAGCACATTTTTTCTAAATACTTTACCCAGCTACTTTTGACAATTCTTTCACAAATATTTGCTATTGTACTTGTTAGAGAGACTGGTCTATAGTTGTTAGGTTCTTCTTTATTTCCCCCTTTATATATATAGGTACTATATTTGCTCTTTTCCAATCTTCTGGAACTTTTCCTTCTTTCAAGGAACTGCTTATTATGCTATGTATTTTGTCTGCCAGTTCGTTCCTGCATTCTTTCAAAATCCAGTTTGCTATTTCATCTGGTCCATGTGATTTTCTGACATCAAGATTACTCAAGTGTTTCATTATTTCATTCTTTGTTACTTCTATTTCTTTGATAGGTGGGACTTTCTCTTCCTATTCAATCTTTCCAGGTTGTATGTTCTCCCTTGTAAACACCAATTTAAAATCCTTGTTCATAATTTCTGCCATTTCTATTTCCTCTGTATTCAACTCCTTGTCTTAATTTCTCTAAATCTTGTTTGTTTTTCAGTTTGTTGTTTACAAATCTGTAAAATAGTTTTGGTTGATCTTTACATTTTTCTATGACATCTTTTTTATATTTTCTCTTTTCCTCTCTGCACACTTGTACATATTCATTTCTATAACAAGTATATATTTTCCATTTTTCAGGTCTTTCGTATTTCTTCCATTTGGTCCAAGCTTTATCTCTTTTGTCTTTTAACTTCCTACAGCTTTTGTTGTCCCAGCACATTACATGTTCGTTTTCTTGCTTTTGTCTTGGGATATACTTTTCCACTCATTTTTTATCAATTTTTGTCAGAATATTCCATTACTCTTCCACTGTTGTTTGCTCTTTGTATATTCTTTCCCAGTTTTTTTTTTGAAAGAATTCTCTTATTTTATAAAAAAAAAAAAAAAAATCATACATCATTCTTCCTTTTCTATATTGTTCATTTCTTTTCATGAATTTTTCCTCATTTAGTTCCAGTTCAATCAATATGTGGTCACTTTTACTTATTGGTGTCTTGTATTCAATCTTACCCACTATTTCAGGGTCTGATGTGATTATTAGGTCTAGTCTTGATGGTTCTTCATTTCAATACCTAGTGTTCTCTTGAATCCATTATGTCATTGAATGGTCAATAATCATCTTGAGTAGAACATTTCCCCATGAGTCGTCTCCACCCTTTACTGTCATCTCTTCCCAGTAGACTTCTTTGCAATTAAAGTCCCCCATCATAACTATTCTTCCTCCATCTTCCATTATCTTATTTAACGTTATCCTTGTGTCTTCTAACATACTTTTATGTTCACTCTCTTCCCACGAGGCTGTTTTTGGAGGCACATAATTTATTACAAACTTTCTGCTCTTCTTATCTCTGTCTTCCACTTCAATCATGATCATCTCTATTCTTTCCATATGTGACACACCTCACGTTTATATCCTTAGTCAGGAACATAACTCAACCCCCTTGTTTTGTCTCTGTTTCTAATCCAATAATTACATGCATAATGTCTTACACTGTTGGGTGGTAGTGGACCTTTTAATTTTGTCTCTGCAATTCCCATTATGTCCGGTTCTTTTTCCTTCAGATAATCATTCAGTTCATTCAATCCTGTTATTAATCCATCTATATTTGTGTAAGACACTCTTAATTTTCTGCTACTTCCATTGTATTTTCTGTTTCCCTTTTGTTTTTCTCTGGTATGGCCCATTTCCTCACTTTCATATTCACTACTCTCCAATAGAATTTCTCTTTTTCTGACTCTGTTCTGTTCTCGTTTTTTTCCTTAGCTTCTTGTCTTTTCATTTTTTCCTCCTCTCTTTCCTCTTTATTCATTTCTCTTTTTATCCATACCTTTTTATATTGTTCACTGTTTGCTAGTTTCCCTGTTTTTGCTAAGATATTCTCTGCTGTCATTTGTGACCTGAATTTAATCTTCATTGGTCTGATCTTATCTGTACTATATTTCACAATTTCAGGTTCATCTCCCTGAACTAATTCTAGTAAACTGCATACTTTTTCTTTTTCCTCTTTGATTCTTGTGGTTCTATTTAGATTATACTTCTCTTCCATTCCTAATATAATTATACATTTCTTTTTATCTGCTAAGTCTCGTACTATATTCTCCTTCGGTCTCATCACTTTAATGACTCTGTCTTCAGTTTGTTCTTTCATCTGTTGTTTTACTATGTCATTAAATGCAATTTTGCTGTTCTCTTGGATTTTTTTCCAACCCTGTGCTTCTTTTGCTATGGACTCTTTATTCTCTTTGTTATTCTTCTTTAATTCCTCATTCTCATCTTTTACTTCTTTTAACTGTCTTTTTAATACTTCTATTTCTTTAGTTAGTTTTTGGTTTACCTTCTCTAATTCTTCCAATTTTTCAACTCTCTGCGTGATCTTCGTGAGTTCACCGAACCTATCCTCCCAATGTTTGACAATTTTCTCAAGTTTTTCTTCTAGGCTTGCTAATCGGGGAGGGTTGGCTTCCCCCCCCCCTCATTAAATCCTTGGAAATTATTATCTTCACTTTCCATTGTGCTGCTCTTATCTATATTTCTAATCTTTACATTTTTGCTAATCCCTTCTTCGTCACTGAAATTATCTGGACCTCTTTTGTTGTTTACATGGCGTCTGCCTGCCTGGACCAAGTCCTCCCCTTCCTCATTTCCTTCCATTTCCCTCAGTAATCCCTCCCCTTCTCCTTTTTCATCACCTTCCCACTACACCACAAGCTTTCCCGTTCCCTATAGATACAACACAGGTACTTCCTTGTCGTTGTGATCCTCATAATTCTTGGATAACTCCGTAGTCCAAACTTTGCTGTCACCTCGACTGACGTGTGTGTGTGTGTAATGTTCAAGAAATCTTTATAAATATCGAGTACTGGAGAACACGTAAAATATTTTTAGATGAAACATCAAGAATCTGAGACAATTGACTATTGCTTTCTAAAGATAATGTGGCTTGCTCACAAGGGAAATAAATCTTATTGTGCTATCCTTGCAATTTTTATACAGTACATTTTCAAAAATGTATTTGATTGCAAAATATAAATAGTTAAGTAAAATCAGTAAATGCTTCATAGGAAATGTGCAGTCCCCCTAGTGTAGGCATTATGGTCCCTTGCAGTTTCATTCATTCTTATGTTCTTGTGTTATGTTTCACCAGTATGGATGCAATTAAATCACAAAAACATGTGATTCACAAAATGTGTAATTAAACCACTTGGAAAATAAAATGAAAGGTGACCGAATGTTTTTGTCTATTTAAGACATTTTAATTTTATTTTCCACGTGGTTTTATTACACACCAGTATAGATGTAGAAGGGACAATAAAGAAACTGAAAAACTCATATATTGAAGGCCCAAACAAAATCTGGAACATCCACCTCAAAGTTTCAATTGACATCTTCAACTGTTTCTGGTTACACAATAAATTCCCAACCATTTGGTCTTGTTCACACAATTCCAGCATAAAACCGAACCTCCCAAAAACTTTGCATCACACAAACCAATTTGACTGCTATCATAATATCCAAGCTGATGGAAAAACTAGTAGAAAGAATCAAAATTGCAGGCAAGAACACAAGCCCGCATAAACAAACTAGATCACTGGTTCATAAATAACAAAATTGAATCCTCACCCCAGATATCAATAATAACATTGCTTACTCCAGACAACAATGAATAAAAAAAAAATAAAAAAAATCCTGCAGTAAAACTAAATGTCCAAACCCTTGCACTGGAAAAGAACTCTAAAATTCTAAGCCTTTGGTTAACAGAAAGAAACCATTCAAACAATTCATAACCACATACCTCTACTATGCTTCTACAGCATAGTTTCCAACTATTAGCAAGATTAACACAACTAAACAACAATACAGAACAAAGCACAAAAAGTGATAAAAGGATGCACAAATGAAAAACCCAAATTGAACATCTACACACTAAAACTAAAATTCTCCCCATGGAACATCACATGAAAAAGATAGGAAAAAAGAAAACCGTATACCATTCAAATATATACATCCACACAAAGGCACATTTACACTTGTACCATTAAACAATCTCTCAAGGACATATCACCAAATTTAATACTTCAACCCCTCCCCCCCCATATCCCCATAGAAAAATCCCTCAAAATGAGGAAAGAATCACACATGCGTGTTGACCTTGTTATTTCTTAGATCCTCAATTCTTTTTTTAATTTCTAATTTAAACTTTTTGTTATCATAGCCTTTGCATGTTTGTCCTCTTCTTCAAAACTAGCTTATTTCTTTTGGCTTAGAATTTGAATTTAGGAAAGAAAGATTTGCAAAATGTTGGTAGACACAGAGGGAGTACCCTGGAATCAATTTCCTGAAAGCCAAGAAAGACTCCTGCCAACAGTGGTGAAGGATAAGATGTCTGATTGGAGAAAGGTAACTATTTGGATCCCACAAGGGTCAGTGCTTGCATCAGTCACACTTTTGATTGTCTATGAGTGGTCTGAGAAACTATGCTCATGATGCCAAGATCATGAATAAGAAATGAAAAAAAAGAGAGATTTATGTTTACGAAGTCATGAGTAAAAGAATAATTGAATGCAAAATGCTTTTTCATAAATGAACAAAAGTAAGAGGAGACTGTCATTGGATGATAAAAATGGAAGATGAAACACTATAAATAAAAGAGGAAACGTTTAGGAGTATTGAATATGGAAGGTTTCTCTTCAGAAAACATGGGTGGAATAATGAGATACATATGAAATGTTAATGAACATAAGAATGGCACTTCACTATATTGAACATATGTGTAAAACACATATGTATGTACCTATACACACACATAGATTGAGATGGAACTGTACATGAATTTGAGTCTAGGTACGTTAGAATATTAGAGAATAGGAGACAGGACTTTACTTGTCGTAAAGTCCTGGAATGGGTGGGAGTGGTTTCTATGCCTTTTTCTCTTTAGCTATCCCCCTGTGTAAGGCAGAAAAAGCCTTTGGTATATGTATGTATGAAGGAGACAGGACCCAAATTAATGAGCATTATTCCTTTTCTGTATACACAGAGTACCAGAGTTTCGATTCCCATCCAGGAATCATCTTCATATAAATGGATACATAAAGTGAACACAAATATAAATGGTCCTATCCCAGTTACACTATGGACCATATATATTTATGTTCATTTTATGTTTTTGTCATACCCCAGAAGCAGTGGCAATTCTAGGACTATGAAAGTGGGGGGGCCAGTTCAGGGCCAACATAGATGTGAGGGGGCATAGGAGGTTAGTTGCAAGCAAAATGAACCTTCACAGGTGGGGGAGTTCAGGAATATATATATATATATATAATATGTATGTAATGTATGTATATGTATATATACACTGTATATACATACATACATATACCAAGGCTTTTTCCCCCTTACAAGGGGGGTAGCCAAAAAGGGAAAGGCATAAAATCATTTCCACCCATTCCATCCCTGAATACACTCCACACCCCTCCACCCTCCCTCTTATCTGAGCATCTCCTGGATGACGGGTCATCCCTGCACCTTGTCCACTGTCCTGGGTCAGAAGCAGTGTCGCAAGACACAGCACATCCACAGCAAGGCCGCTTCATTAAATCGGCGACCCCCCTCTCCGTCCCCCCATTGCATAAAAGGAGAGGACGGGGAGACATCTGTCTACAGAGTATAGGACTGGCAGGTCACTGCCACCAGGTGGTTTGAAATCGAAAGCCTTCGACTTTACCACCGATTCTAAGATTGGACTGCCAAGCTGCAATCTTAGAAGTCAGATTGCCGTCTCGGAGGGGGTGGTTGGTGGAGGGGGAGTGTGTAGACGTGCTGCTTGCTTGACGCGGGTGGTCTGCGTGAAGCTGGTAGGCGTGGCTTGAGTCTTTGATGGCTGAAGGTTTTATTCGGCCTTCTGTGGTAGGCGCGAGTGTAATTAGTATTATGTGGTATATGATGGCTTGTCTCTTCTGAGATGTGAAATGAAACTAACGCTCGCCAGTTTGAGTGGTTGCGTAACCTTGATTGTATGGCTGAGGACGTAGTTTCTATTCAGAGCGTGGGAGCACCGCTGCCGCCATTAATGTAACCTCCTTTCCTTGGGGGTTACATAGGCAGGACTTAGTGCGGGCAAGATAAACTCTCAACGACTCCTTTTCTTCTTATTTTATTATAACTAGAGTTTATCATGTCATCGTATACACTATAGTCACTATTTACAACACATCACTGGCACACGTTTTTCTTGGTTATACACTTTTGTCTCTAGACCACCTTACACAATGTTCTTTTGAGTTAATCTCTGGAGCACCTCACACCTAACCTCCCTCTCGAGAGATGCACGGCCTTTTTGTTGACCGGAAACGGCTGACTAAGCAAAGTTTGAGGTGCGTTTTATCCTTTTGTTTAATAATTCTACCTTGAAAGTCCGTCGCCTCACATGGCTAGGACAACCCACTAATTACCTACTATATTTTTTATATAAGTCTTAATATATACATATCCAGGGGGTGGCTCGTTAATATGTAATGTTTCCGTGTGTTATGTGGGTCGTGTCTAATGGCATCCATTATGTGTGTGTGTTCGTGAGTCCGTTTGTGGGCGCTCGGCTGGTAACATGCAAACTCAGCGATTTGAGCGGATATGGTAGGCGCCAGTCAGACTGTGAGGTTGGACATCGAGTGGTGTTGCATGACGTATACAAAATCCCTTCGGGCTGCGTCAAATTTTGCTCACACATACTACCTCACCCCCACCCCACACCCCCATTCCACCTCATGCAATCACATCATCCATATACAACCATTCTCCATTCTCCAGTTATCCCGTCTTCTGTCCTCTCCCGTCCTTCCTCAACAGATCCCCTCTTCCCCAAAGCCCCCTTCACCCCATCCATCCACCTCATCCTAGGATGTCCCCTCATGTTCACTCCCTCCACATCTGCCTTCCATACCTCTTTTACTAGTCTTTCTTCACTCATTCTTTCCATGTGTCCAAACCATCCTAATATTCTTTCATCAACCCTATCTCCCAGCTCCTTTTCCACCCCTGTCCTCCTCCTCACCTCCTCATTTCTCACTCTATCTAGCCTAGTAACCCCCATCATACTTCTCAGACACCTCTACTCAAACACATTCAAACTCTTTCTCTCTTCCTCTCTTATGTTCCATGTTTCTGCCCCACACAGTGCTGTTGGCACAATCATTCCTTCATACAGTCTCCTCTTAGCATCCATTCCCAAATGTCTATTCCTCATCACACTCTTTAATCCACCAATGCATTTACTTGCTTCTCTCAATCTATTCTACCTCCACCTTCACTCCACCTTTTCCTGCCACATTTGCACCCAAGTATCTAAAACTATCCACTTCCTCCAGTCGCTCTCCCTTAATGCTCACTTCCCGTCTACTGCCACTTTCACCCCTTGTACATCTCATCACCTTACTTTTACCCACATTTATCTTTATCTTTCTTCTATCACATACTCTCCCAAACTCTGTCACCAACTTCCTCAATCCCTCATCCGATCCTGCCACAAGCGCAGTGTCGTCCGCAAACAACAGCTGGCTCACCTCCCACTTTTCTCCATTTTCTTTAACCATCTCCAATCCCTGACCCACTACCCTTGCATTCACCTCTCGCACCACCTCATCCATGTATAAGTTGAACAGCCAGGGCGACATAACGTATCCTTGACGAAGTCCCACCTTTACCTCGAACCACTCACTCTCTCCATTTCCAATCCTGACACAAGTTCTACTACTCTCATAAAAACTCTTGACAGCTCCCAGAAGCTTTCCTCCTATCCCATATATCTGCACAACCTCCCACAGTGCCTTTCTGTCTACCCTATCATGAGCCTTTTCCAGATCCATAAAAGCCCCAAAAAACATCCTTCCCCTTTCCTATAGCTTTCTCACATATCTGTCTTACCACAAAGATCTGATCTACACAACCTCTACCTGTCCTAAATCCACATTGTTCCTCACCAATTACTCCTTCTGTTCCTCTCCTAATCCTCTCAATCAAGATCCTCCCATAAGGCTTCCCCAACTACACTTAACAAGCTAATCCCTCTGAAACTACTACATTCATACTTGTCCCCTTTTCCCTTGTAAAGTGGAACTATACAGGCACTCCTCCAGTCCTCCGGCACTCTACCCTCTCTCCAGCAAACATTAAATAACCTCACTAGCCAGTCCACCATCACTGAACCTCCCTTTTTCAGACATTCTGCATGGCATCCATCCAGACCAGGTGCCTTACCTGCTTTCATCTTCTTAACAACTGCCTTCACCTCATCCTTCCTTATTTCTCCTCCATTCTCCTCACTCATCACTCTCATTTTCTCCGCATTTCCCACTGCAGCTATCTTTCCCTCCCTATCCTCCTTCACATTTAGCAACTCCCTAAAATATTCTGCCAATCTTCCCCTTACTGCCTTCTCTTTCATTATCATCTCTCCATCTACACCTTTTACTTTTTCTTCTCTACTTGATTCGCCTCCTCTTTCTCTCTTAATTTCTTTCCAAAACATCTTTTTATTACTTTCAAAATTTTCTGTCATACTCTTACCCCACTTCACATCTGCTCTCCTCTTTGCCTCCTTTACCTTTTGCTTTGCTTCTCTTTTCTTTTCTTTGTACCTCTCATATGACTCCCTCGTCCTATTTTGTAACCAATCTGTGAAAGCTCGCTTCTTCTTTTCTACAACCTTCTTTGTTTCCTCATCCCACCATTCACTACCCTTCCTTCTATTTTCCCCTGTCCTTCTTGTTCCACACACCATCCTTGCACACTTTATGACTCCCTCCTTGAACCATCCCCATTCCTCCTCCACACCCAGCTCCACTCTATCCTTTACTCCCTCCCACTCCTCCTTCAGCTTCTTTTCGTACTCCTTCTCCTTTCCCTTTTCATTCAAAGAGTTCACTCTAAGAACCTCCCTACCTTTTGTCCTTTTCCTTTTTCTCCATCTATCCTCCACTCTCAACTTACCTTCCACCAGAAAATGATCTGATATTCCCCCACCCTCTCCCCTTAGCACATGTACATCCTTAACTCTTCCTATCATAATCCTATTTACCACTACATAATCCGTCAACGCTCTATCTACCACCCTTCCATCCACCACCCTCTCCCATGTGTACTTATGCTTGACTTTCTTCCGAAACACTGTATTTGCTATCATCAACTCTCTTTCTAGACACATTTCCACCATTAACTCTCCACTACCATTCTTTCCTGGAACTCCACATTTCCCAACCACTCCATCGATTGGACCATTTCCTACCCTAGCATTAAGGTCTCCCAGTACTATTACATTTACATTTCTCCCTAAATCCTCTATGCACTCATTTAAATCTATCCAAAAGGCCTCCCTTTCTTCTACACTCTTCTCACTGCCAGACCCATATGCACTTACAAAGACCCACATATCCTTTCCCAGTTTCACCTTCATCCACATTATCCTTGAGGAAACCTTCCACTCCACTACCCGTTTACACACATATATATATATATATATATATATATATATATATATATATATATATATATATACATACATACATACATACATACATACAAAACTCATTATATATATATAGAGATATGAAGGCAGGTTAAGAAGACGCATAGTCGATTGGCATTAATGAATTCAAGAAAGGGGTATAGGGAAGATTGTAAGACAGTAAATTTCCAAACAGAAGTGTGAATAAATTAATTAATGACGAAGTCACCTGGATAAAGATGGAATGTGTGCAAGAAAAGAAAGTCACATCAAAAAGACTAAATAAACCTAGTTTCAAAACAGAACAGAACCAAAGATGGATCCATAAGTGATTTCAATCTCATTTGTTTTGCACAATAACTCTTAAAAGTTTTTGGACAAGATAGAAATGGGATATGCAAAAAAAAAAAATAATAATAATAATAAAATAAATAAATAAATAAAAATGTGGCCAGCTGAAAAACTGGGGGGGGGGGGTATGCCCCCACCCCACCCCACCCCCACCCCTCCCGCGGCGACACCCTAGAATCGCCACTGCCCTTATGACGGTTCCTGTATGGGAATGGAGATATCGGGCACAAAACCCATTGGATTGAGTCTGATGCGTACCCTCCCAATATATATATATATATATATATATATATATATATATATATATATATATATATATATATATATTACTGTATATGTATGTATTTACCCAGTTGTATTTTACGGGACGGGAGCTATGCTGGTTGTGACCCATTTTCGTATCTCTCCACGTCCAGTTGTTTTCTTGAAATCGTGCATAGTTTGGGCATTCACTGTTCGATTTGTTCCAGACATGAATTCAAAACAAGTTTTGATCTAGGTGAATACAGACGGTACACCATTAACAGATCTTTAATCCAGTATATTACATTTTGTACAAAAGTGATTAGCTTCTCAGGTTTCCGCGCTTTGGTGCTTAGTTGGCCACGCTCTCATCGTGAAAAATTTCACTTATAGTACAAGTCATTGCTTCTCCTCTTGAACAAGGAGATGGGTATGTGATATGTGTTAAGGTCACAGTATTATCCATTTTGCTTGGATTATACAAGATTAATCCTTTCATTTTGGCAATCGATGACAAGTCCAACAGGTGATCTAAGACCATGGTGATGTATCACACACTTAGAACACACGCACACAACTGTTGTTGTCACCATTAACACTTGTACTGATTGCAGTTACTTTATTCTTCCTTACAGTATATTTTCCTGCTAATGAAAAAAAAAGGTGGACAACAGTTGAAACATTCATGGCGTGTAAATGACTGGTGCTCACACAGCCTAGTGACTCGTTGCTTTCGGCGCACAGGTAAACGATCAAGTAATTTCGTGTGTCTTGCCTCCTTGTTGCAGAGTGTCAGCGCTGTATGACCTCGGACAGCCACAAAGTCATCGGGTTGCAGTCGGGATACACCAAGGGCGCTTCGCAAACAGGCATGACACCCTACGGGCTGACACGGCAAATCGTTCCCTACGGTGGGTAAAAGGGTAGTGTCTAAAACTCTAGAGAGTTTTTTTTATGTTTTGCGTGGAGTTAATGTCCCTGTATTACACTTGCAGCAAGTGGCTGTGTTGCAGTTTCTATCGAGAAGGGATTTTAAGACGCCAGTCTGGTTGATGGATGAGGAAGGGTTAGGGGTCGGTAGCATGTTTCGATATCCATTGGAAAGTCAGGCAGCCAGAACCTTTCATTGGTGGAAGTGTTTGCCAGCAAATCCCTCTATGATCTACATTTTAGAACCCAATATGAAACTAAATTATACGTCTCCCACCACCATTTTTTTTAAGGTTTGCAAGGCTGTCCGAAACAGCTCACACATAAAATCAGGAGGTGATATTCACTTTATCAAACTTTGTTGGGAGTGGCGGTACCCAGATGAGATCAGGAAAGGAGGACACCCCTCGACCTTATGCAGTGCTAGGGGTGGGTGTGCCCTCAGAAAGCTGAGGGTTACCTCGGAAGGGGAGATGGTGAGGTGCCGCGCCACTCCTTCAGAGGTGAGTGGCGGGCTGAGGTCTAGGCGAAGAATGGCAGTGGATCTGCAGTCTTCCTGACGGGCAGTGGTGGAGAGGGTGTTGCACCGCGGCTCCACAAAGTTTGCAGCGCTCGTGATTGCTTCTCCCCGTGTGTAACACTTCGCAGCCCCATCGATATCTAAGGCGGATCCTGTGGAAGATAGATTCTGCCCTTCTACCAGGAGGCAGGCAGATGGCCTCGTACCTAGTGACGAGGTAATACCACCGTGTTGAGTGAGAAGTATCAAAATGGCTGCTATAGACGGCCCTGGGCATCAACCAGGCCTTCTTGATGTTGACGCCCCCTTGATATGTGCGATCGTGGGTGTCGAGGGGGCAGTATGATCTTGCTGAACCTCGTCGCTGCCGCCTTGGCAGCAGCAGCATCCGCAATAATGTTCCCTGGAATTCCAATATGAGTGGGGGTCCAATGAAACATGGCAGACCTCTCTTGCCGGTGCAAGAGGATTAGGGAGTGACTGGCTGGACTGACGTCGTTAAATAGACGTTATCCGTTGTTTCCCCCGACCGGATGACGTCAGTAACACTTGGTGTGAATCACGACTATCCCCAGCCCAGCAGAAAGTACGTAATCCAGGGCCTTTGAGATGGCAGCAAGCTCCGTCTGTACAGTGAAGCACCCGTCACCCCAGAGCGTCGTCACCCCATCGGCGCGCACCATCCACTAAGAAACTCCACAGAGCGTCATTGTAGTACGACGAGCTTGCTGGGGGTGGGATGATGGACCTTATGGCCTTAAGGACCATGGGGTGCAACCTTGCAGTCAACCTTCCTCTTGGTGAGGTTGTATAAGCTGGATGATGTGGGTCCAGGGCTCGACGCCGAACCAGTTCTCGGAGTCCGAAGGCGCGGATCGTACTCACCTCCTGGGCTTTTCAGGAGTTACCGTTGGGGTTTCCTTCGACGTCCAGGGCAGTGAGAAGGGAGCCCTTGACTTCACTCTCCCTTGGGCCGGTTAGATGCCATACGAGAAGAGTGGAAGAAAACCTGGTGGTTTATGGGGGCGGCTGCCTCCATCATAGGGCTCAGCGGGCATTCAGTTGCCTCTCCCAGGAATGTTAACGGCTTGGACTGAAGTCAAGGCCTCCTCTCTGAGTGGATTCTGCCTTGCTGTGTAGCTGTTTAATATCATGGACATAAGTACTGACCTTAAGACGTGTCTCGAAGTCTTTGATACCAAGAGATCTCGCTTGCATTACTTTTTCAGATCAGCGACTACTCCATGAGATTCATTCGTGACATATTACCGGCATAATTCGTTGACGTTAACTCCATGATATTCAGCCCATTCACAGGGTTGTCTCCACATTATACAACCCTCGGTGGAGACGAATGGGACGTTCACAGCGTGGAACAAGTTGACCAATCCTAGAGCCGTTTGAAATAGGAAGGTTGGCTGCATGGCAGCTTGTTCGGGGGAAACTGTGGGTTATTTAGCGTCGACGTTGTTGAAACGACTTACTCCCAGTGTATGCTCACCATTGTTGTAACACATTATGATAACATTGTGCGATTTTCCGTTCAGCTAACTGATGACAGTTACACAGTGATTAGCTGATGTATCTATCTATCCAGGAGAAAAGATTCGTACCATGACCCGGTACCAAAGTGAATTTTAAAACTGTAGTACCGTAATGAGTTTTATGTTTTACAATGAGGTGTGGCAATTGATTTGAAATTAATATTTTCCTACAACAATGCTAATGATGCCTTCATTATTTCCAGGCCATAAGAACGAAGATGACCAAGAGAAGATCTAAGTGTTGGATTTTTTTTTCACGTTTTTTTCATTTTTTCAACGTTTTATCACCTGCTCCATATGAGAATTCCCATCCTAATTGTTTTAGCTTTTGTTGTAAAACAATAATTTTATCTTTCATTTTGTCTGAACAAAATTGTACTGTCGCAAACTGCTAAACAAAATTTGGCATTATTAATATGTAAAGGATGTTATAGAAGTATCTGTTCAGTTGGGCTGGCAAATAATTAGAATCTGTTTTGCTTCTGATGCGAAAATACTATATTACAGTAAAAGTTCTCCATATCAATCGCAAGTACTGTTATCCCAGATAGACTAGCAGTGCTCTTTTAAAATCTTAATGTTTTCTGTCATTAAGTTAAAGTAAATATTAATTTTCCATTTTTAAAACTATGTCTGTAGTCATGGCACAAACAGTATGAATTAATATCAAAATTGCATTTAGGAACAAAACGAGACAAAAGGTGGCACATTGCACGAAGGTGATAAGAGACAGGAATAGAGGATATTTGATCATTCTCAAGAGAATAAGGAACTTTTCTGGAACCAGGTAGGTGAAACAAAAAGGACAAAGAAGATGAATAGGATTAATGATAAAAACGGAAAACAGATAACAGACGAAGGCGAGATAGAACAGAAAGAGTATTTCGAGGAACTTCTAAATGTGTGTGAAGATAGATAAATTGAAATGGCTATACTGGGGAAAAGATGGAACGAGAAGGGAGTGGGATGACATGGCACAAACTAATAAATAAAAAGTGAAGAATGCAGTGGCCATATTAAAACATGGAAAAAAAAAGTGGGCCCGGTAGATGTGAACGTGGAGATGATTGATAAGGTAGCGAGAGAGTGGTTAGGAAACATGTGTAATGGATGTTACAAAAGGAGAACATTCAAGGACTAGGAGAAAACATATGCAATGCCAGTTTGAAAGTGAACATATTGCAAGATCGAATGTAAGAGCTATATATAGAGGAAGAGCATCTCAAGTAAGGACATAATCATAATCCAGAGGATAATGAGAAAACAGATGACAGGAGAGGACCAATAAACTTTTCTTTTAGAAAGGGGTTGCAGATGTTAGAGTAGATAGGAGAGAAAACGGAGGAGATAGAAAGTTATATCTAGGAGTTAATATATATGATAATGGAAAACAAGGAGCAGAGATCGGTCATGTAATGAATGTGGGTAGGGCTAAGAGAAGGTACCCAGAGAGCTTCATGGAGAATTAAATGGTGATCAGTGGAAGCATTGACCTTTGTAACGTAGGAGAAGAAGGCCTGGATCATCTATGCGAGAGAGCAAAGTCGTGTGGAGGCAGTTACGTGTGGTTTATGCATGAAGTTACCAAAAAAATATTGAGTTATGAAATATAACAGAGCAAGGAAAGATGTGATTCGTGAATGGACTGAGGTACAGGTGGGATCTGAGAAAAGAGTAGAATGGGCCAGCCTGAGATAGTTTGGATCGGTGGTGCCAGAAAGGAGAGGAAGGGGTCGACCAAGCAAAAGGTGGGTGGGTGAGTTCAAGATCTAAGGAATAGTTTATTTAGACCTTGGGTGAGACCATAAGAGTTCGTGCCATGGGTGTTAAACAAACGAGGCCCAAATTTCAAGTGGTGCAAGGAGGAAGGGGCGAAAGAGACGAATGTAAAAGTGAAATAATCAGAGGGGTGAAAAAGATCCCATCCAACCTCTGATCATCTTGCTTTGAGAGTAACGGGGTATACAGTAGAATTACGTTAATACAATTAATCCTGCTAATATAAAAACGCATATGACAGAATTTGTTTTTTAGGCTGTACGTTTTGTAAGAATGGTATTGGTGCTCGATTTATCAAATATTAAAATTTTGGGTGCTCAAGCTTAAAAGACAAGTAAACCCTTTAATAGAGAAATGTTGCATTAATGGGTATTTGTTTAATTAATTGTTAATTTTGTTAATTGTTGTGTTTGGTACAGGATATGCTTGTAATTTTCCTGAACTTCTTTCTTGTGTGGACGAGAGCATACAGTACATGTAGTTGTAGATAAAGTACAGTGCACGATGAAGATAAAACGTCTTGCAATTCTATCACATACGTGAAGCAACCCAGTCGGGATTGGAATGCACAGATGAATGCAATATTTATCTGATATTGACCTTGGTTGTCATATTACTGATTTGTAATACAGTCTTCTTAACATCCCAAAAGTGATGTTCTGTTATCATTATTAATATTATTATTATTATTATTGATACTGTTATTAATATTATCATTATTAATATTATCATTATTGGGCATGTGCGTTACCACTGCACTACGGGCGGTCGCCCGTAGTGCAGTGGTAACGCACATGCCCATCCGTTCGCATCAGGTCGAATCCTCCCACGGCGACACACGGAATTATCATTATTATTATTGATACTGTTATTAATATTATCATTATTGTTATTATTATTATTATTATTATTATTATTATTATTATTATCATTAATTATAGTGGACGATCCTTAAAGGGAAAATTTTGTATAAATTTTCTTCTAGTCAAATACAACAAAAGACGCACACCTAATCCGAATCGGGATGCCCGTGGCTCTCAAAAACACATACCGTAAAATCTTCCCAGTACTGTTGAGTTTTGTTGTTGTTGTTTTTTCAATATGTGTAACATAATTTTCAGCGCACTGCTTTACAAAATGCTCATAACACATTCCTTGCATTCTATTGAAATATTGCTTGCTTCGGGCTTTCCGAAAGCGGTTGTGCCTCCAACAGGTCAGTTTTAAAAGTGATGCATACGTCATGATATTGTTCACGAAGTTCAAACCTATCTTCACCATTTATCTCAGTGTCTAGATGAAAGCTCAATCATATTTTGTAAAACAAAAATGTTACTACAATATTTTAGTTCTCACCAGTACCACAAAAGTTGCGTAAAATATCCTAAAAATATATGAATAATTCAAGTGATATATATGCATATATAACATATACATACATACATACATACATACATACAAACATATATATGTATATACATATATGTATATATACATATGCTGGTACATTGTGACAAGTTGATGAAGGTGGAAAAAGAAGTCACGGGTCTAGTTCCGAGTTTCTGAGTTTATGTGTGTGTGTGTGTGTGTGTGTGTGTGTGTGTGTGTGTGTGTGTGTGTGTGTGTGTGTGAAATGTTGAAAGGGAAAGCCACGGGTCTAGGTCTGATTCTTGAATTTATTCCTGACCGGATTCGCTCTTAGCTTCTTCAGAGGAATGTAACTCTGAGATGAAGCCGGCAGTATACATAGGGAACCAGATCCACGTCCCTCCCGGGGGGGGGGGATCGTGGTTGGTTTGTACATATCATGATTTACATAACCGACTCAAATACATAATAAATCACATATCCGACTAAGATATATAACAAATTGATTAACAGAAACAGTTCTGGTATGTCTAGTGAGAAGTCAAATAGTGTTGTGTCAAATTCAAAAGGTGTCATTTTTTTGCAAAGATTAAGTGAAATAAGATAAAAAATATATAGATAAGAATAATGATAAAGCTAATAGATAAAATGACATAGAACCTAGTCAAATCAAATCAGGTCAAAATAGTATAAATCAAGTCAGGGACCAGATGTCCTACGGCTTCATCACAATCTTTCTGAATGTATCATTATTACTATTTCATTACACGGGCTACCCCTCGTGTAAGGGGGAAAAAGCCTTTGGTGTATGTATATATGTATGTATGTATTCTATATTATTTTGACCTGATTTGTTTTGACTAGGTTCTATGTCATTTTATTTATTAGCTTTATCGTTTTTCTTATTTTATTTCACTTAATCGTTGACAAAGAAATGACACCTTTTAGATTTGACACAACACCATTTGACATCTTATTAGACATACTAGAACTGTTTCTGTTAATAAATTTCTTATATATCTGAATCAGAATATTTATTATCTATTTTAGTCGGTTATGTGATTCATGATATGTACAAACCAACCACGGATCCAATCCCCATGGAGGGACGTGGGCTTGGTTCCTGATGTATACCGACGGCTTCATCTCAGAGTTACATTCCCGCCCGCCTGCCCCCCCCCCCCCTCGCACCGCCACTGGATCGACTCTACCGACTCTCAAATCCAACCTAGGGAAAAGCAAGAAAAGCTCAGGCCTTACCTGGGGCTAAACAGGAACGCGCTCTCTACACGCGGGAAGTGAACTCTACTCACTTCCCGTAAGATACATACACACATCTCTCACGCACAAACATCTACACTTACTTTTTCTTCGACTAAAATTCGCTTCCTTTCTAACTTTCTCTTATACTACATCTCATTTCAGTTTACCTCCCACTAAAGATTTTTCCGTTTTTCCACCTTTCTCTACTACTACGCCTCCTACCATTTTCTGAACTTTTGGTGATTCTAACCCCGGCGTCGGCGCCGCCGTCCGAGTACCCTATCCACTTCTCCCGAGCCATGACCACCAACAGCCCCTGATCGCTCGCTTAATCGCCCGGTGGCAATAGCCCTCTTTTATACACCACTATTAATTTTCTTACAGACATTCTTCCCCTCCCACAAAAACCGATCCCGCGCCAGCGGGTGGTCTTACCTTGCAAGTCGCAAGTCGCATTCCTCTGAAGAAGCTTAGAGTGAAACCGGTCAGGAATAAAACTCAAGAATCAGACCCTGGCCCGTGGCTTTCCCTTTTCCCTTTCCACCTTTCTCAATATGTCACAATGTCTCAACACACACACACACACACACACACACACACACACACACACACACACACATATATATATATATATATATATATATATATATATATATACACTAAAACCTACTATTGATTGGAATTAAGAAAAGTGTTATTTCCTTTCTTTTCTTATATATATATATATATATATATATATATATATATATATATATATATATATATACATAAATAAAACATATAACATTGAGTTCTGTACCCTATAAAACATAGGTAATCACATAAATACAGATTTAGTACGTGATTTGAGGTGTCCACTAACAAAGAATGGTGCGAGTTTAAACGTTGATGTCCTAAAATCATACGACTTGGAATGATGACGGTGCTTGTCTCAGTCGTGTAAAACAAAATATACTAGTTAGTAGGTATGTGTCAGCACTATAATAAGTAGTCTGTATATTTTAACCCCAAACCATCCATCCACGGTATAGTGGATATTTCTTGACTGTATGTAGACATTACTCGGAAAAATGATTGTCAAAGGAACAATCGTTTTGCAAGAAATCAAGTCGAAGAAATTATCCCACAGGGAAAAGGGGCAGTGAGGTGTTTGGTGTGATAGGAAGTTTGTCGTGCTTAGTGGGTGGATGAACAGTGTTGTAAGGTAAAAGTTCACTTGGAGAAGGAAGGAGAAATACCTGCATCTGATTTAGAGACATTGATATGCATTATTGTGGCTGAGAGAGAGGTAGATAGGACAGTTTGCCGGTATTCCGTCCCTAGTGGAAGTGTGGCGTTCGACAGTGAATAAGTCATTTTGTTGAGGGAAGGAGCGAATATTGAACAACGTAGAGGCCAATGTTGGGAACAACACTTTAGAGACCGAGAGAAGGCAGGCTAGGTAAGAAAGCAGATCACAGTATATCATAATGTGGAGGCGGTAGAACAGAGGTGGAATTAAGCAGGTCAGTTTTTCACCAAGGATGCTTGATGGCAAGTGGAACAAGTGTAGTTCTAATTGAACACGTCGAAACAAAATGTGGAAGAGGGAGACCAGATAGGTGGCGAAGGTTGACACAGTCACGTTACTGTTGGGAAAGACCTCTGTTCAGCAGTAGACTCCAAATAGCTTATTGATCGACTGCGGGAAGGACGAGACCCTTCATTGAGCTTGCAGCTGGTTGGGTAGTTTTATATACGTATCCATATATTATTTCCTAACCTGAATTTTTAGGTAAATGAAAGGATAGTCCAGTAAAAAAAAAAAAAAAAACAGTTTCTGCCAGTTAGCGCTTTTCCGAGCAGTGTACAGGCAGACTAGAAATTAATCGCAACTCGGGAGGTGCTGAGACGAGCTAGAGGGAAATGAAGTCATGCCATTTCTGATGTCTTGATCGGTTCTCTTTTCGGCCAGTTTACTAAAAGAAATAGAGGTGGACACCACAACCTGAGAGATGCTATCACACCCTGTAAATCACAACTAATGCCAAACAGCTCTGCTCTTCTCTTTCTGCCGCTTACCTTTTTTCGTCAAACAAAATTAACATTAGACTTTTATTTTACGTTTTACATTTGCTCATTAGGGGTAAATTTGCCTCCCCTTGAAGGTATGGCGTTATAAATTTCAGTGGTGTCACGTCTCATTTTGTTTGATATCTAGTTTCCTGTATTTTTCCAACCTCGTAGTGGTAATACAATCTTTATTTTCATTCTGTCTAGGGATATTACATATTGTAGAAGTCGATCATATTCTCAAGAGCTTATGACCGAATAAAAACTGTTGTGATTCATATTTCTGTCTTTCAACTAAACCACCCATTTCCTCCCTTGGCTGTTATCATAATAATAAAATAGTTGAAAAGATTCTCTTCCAAACTGCTAAGATTTTAGGACTGGCACTGACAACTTTTCAAGTAGCAGGTAGGGATTAGTAGTTGATATTCGCCTTTTGATGTTAACAGTCATTCGTATATCCACGCTCTTTGTCAAAGGAATGTTTGAGAAGGTTCACTTTTATCAAGTAACATGTATTCAACTGTTAGATTCTTATAGTAGAAGGACCTCTAGTCGTGGGACACAGTTTGTAAAAACTCACATGTTGTCATAGGATTTGCCAAACCTGGTTGGTATACATAAATATCACCCAATACAAATTCCAATGTTCAAAGTACTTTAAGCATAAAAAATGCGGAATTGTTACACGGCAGCACTGCGCATCCACAGGTGTGACTATACTCGTACTCAGCATCGCATAGCGTCGATTTGTAAGGTGAGGGAACCTCACAAGCTGTGTTGTGAAGTGCATGCTCGATTGTTATCGACCGCAGCAGGTACAGTTCTCTGTTTATTCTGGTGTTCATTTCAACTGAATTATCTCAAGGCACAATATTCCTGAAAGTAGCGGGATGCCGAACAGATCATTGGTTCGAAACCTGTGTAGCCTTAGTTTCTAGGAAGTACAAGTTTCATGCTCCCTATACAGGGCATATATATATATATATATATATATATATATATATATATATATATATATATATATATATATATATATATATATATATATATAATGCAACATATACTTCGGCAATAAATATGAAAGAGATGATATACATACTCAGTTTGTGATGTGGAAACAGTTCAAATTGTGTTAATCTAGGTAAGTAGAATATAAAACTGAAGCTAAATAATTAGTTGTATGAAATTATAGCCAATTTATGCTTTACGAACCTTTTGCATAATATAAATATTATCAATTGTAGCTAAACATTAACGAAACCGTATGGAAAGCTGATTCTCTTTTATATTTAATTTCTTTTAACTGGAATGTTTTCTTATTGACGTCTGTATTTTAAGTTTAAAGATTACATTACATTTAGCTTTACACATTCCTTTATTCCTTGCCCTGTAATGGAACCACATTCTATGTCCAGTCGCAGGATGAGGAGGAGCGGAATTCTGGTGAATATCATAACGTATTTTAATCAAATCCTATGGGATGGCTCAGTCGTCTATTTCCCAAGAGGGTTCCCGTCCTCGGGATCGATTGTTGTGGGCGACATTTCCTACTTTCTTTCTGCTTTAAATCCCACTCGGCTTATTGGCTTCCATTCGCTTGGTAATGATGGCAATGATACTAAAACCATTGTTGTTTTGCTTATATGTGGTCGGTTCTAATGGTTAACAGTAGATATGTTTATATGATTTACACTATCCCAGGTCAGAACTGGAAGAACCTTGATTTATAGACATTTATGAATACCCCCTAATGGAATATACTGTATACCTCGTATGGGGTATTGACTACATAAATTTCATTTGGTCAGTATTTTAGGGAGTATAATGACACCACGAAGGACCAGAGTCACGCATCATTCTTTTCTGAATGGAAATTGTTCTCCGTTCAAAAACGTATGCTGATCATTTTTTATCTCAACTATTTCTCCTGCCGTCACTTTGAATTTATGCTTTCACCTCCTCTCCCCCTTCGGCATGACATTGCCCCCCCCCCCACCACTCATCTCCCCCTCAGGGGGGGGGGAGGAAGGAGCGATGTTTGTTGGCAACGAAATACAAATGCACTGGTACACATGATTTCTCCACCACTTCAATGGCCATACGGCAGCACTCTTGAGAAGTCACCTGGGATGGGATCGTGACATCCCGTCTATGAATAGCGCCATGTAATCAAGATTCGTTCTAGATTTATTAACGCTGTCCTCTATTGTAATCCGCAAATTAATGAAGCTGTGATTTTCAATATCCCTAAAAAAAAAATTCTTTCTTTTTGTCATTTCAACTTTTTCTCGTCCCTCCTCGAGTGTGGGCAGTCACAGTTTGTGTTGTCTTCCTCGTAAGTTTCACCAGCCAGGCTAGAAATCATTTTGGTTGCCGCCCTCTATGTTCTGTTTTATTCAAAGGTTCCCCTTTTCTTTGGAGACCACACCACAAGTGTGTATTCCACTCTAAGGTAAATCTTCTCTGAGGTAATTTTTCGGAAGCCTTTTTCCAGATCTAGACACAAAATCCATCCATCCATCCCTTTCATGCAGAACATTAACCGCATTTGAATAAAATCAGTAGTCGTTACACAAGACCTTCGTTTTTTGAAACCGCTTTGGTTATATCATCTCCAAATGTATAGTTCATCTGTCTTTCACAGTTACAGCACTGGTGTAATTCTTTTGTTTGCATGTATATTTTTGTATTTCTTTGATATTTATTATATTTTGATAATATTCATATTATACAGGGATCGGTGATGTGATCGTTAATTACATTACTACTTTTAAAACACACTACGTTACCAACAGACAGAAAGCAGACATTCAACCATTCTTTCGTATTCACTTAAGTGTGGCAGTTATCACGAGGGAGAGTGAATACCATTGTACCATGTCTGTTTTTACGTATTCAATTTCATGTTGTATTTAGCAGTGTTCAAATTATATCTATCTATCTATATATATATATATATATATATATATACAGTATATATATATATAAACACACAAATATATATATATATATATATATATATATATATATATATATATATATTTTTTTACTTTTGCACATGTCGTAAACAGTAAGCAATAACATATGTTCACTTTATTTGCGCATACACTGAGACGCTGTTCTAGCCAAAGAGAACATAATTATTCCAACGAAGGGATGGAGCCGCAGAGGTGTTAAAGGATAGCTTCAAGAGAGGCACCTGAAAAGAGGAGATAGTAAAAGTTTAAAGTGACCAACATTGTGAAGTAGAAATTCTGAAAATCAAAAAGAATGGTGTGATTCTGCTCCGTGGAAGTCACACTAAAATTTCTAAGATATTGGCTACAGCTTATGCAATCAGTACATCATACGAAGTTAGTATTGTGCTTTGCCTAATATCTCACATGGAAAGAAATGCCAGTCTGTGAAAATCGACCCCAGGCTTTGTAGATTACTTTTGGTTCATTTAGGCCATACTTTTATACGCAAATTATTTATTTGTTTATTATTATTATTATTATTATTATTATTATTATTATTATTATTATTATTATTATTATTAATTATTATTATTATTATAATAACCGCCGCTCACTTTTGCGTTTTGGTTGTGTACAGAGAAAATTATTCTCGATCTCTACAAAGTTAGGGATCCATTTACTTTTTTCAACCATTTTCAGCAAAAAAAAATTACCATTACATTGCCACCGAACGACTTCATTCGGTTCAGAAAAAAACGTGGTCTTGACTGACGCATGTTATGATGTGGGCTACATCTAATGAATATCATTTCACCCAAGAAAATGTTCCGTGGTTAATGGGTAAAGCATATAACTTATCTTTTTGTTGAAATAATAATGATAAAGAATCATGCCTAGAATTGTTGAAGACTAACATGAGCCTAAATCCAGTGAGGATATTTTCCGTTATTCAATTACAAACGACACCGTCTTATTGTAGGGCACTGGTTACTAATAAATGCATAAGTATTCTGTAAGCACAAATAATTTCTTTTTTTTTTAGATGAGTAAATGTTATTGCTTGTATATGTGTTTAATTTCACCTTAAGTATAAATTGAGATAAGGATGAATATATATTTAATTGCAAAATTCGATTTGACATAACAATAATGTCCCGGTAATGTTAGGAAAATGTTAAAAAGGGAAACAATTACATAGATTAATATAAAGATATGGAGAATTAATAAATTCATGATCATTTCAAGGTGAAAGTAAATACTATCAACAGAAAAAAAAATGTTTGCCTCAAGAAATCAAAGAAAGCTGTAAAAAGTAATCACTGTACTGTTATGGCCTGTAATTTACCAGCCCTTCTATCCTGGTGGACCCCATTGATTATGTAAGAGTTTCAAATGTGGAAACAAACTGGTAAACAGAGAGCAAGTGAAAAACACAATTCAGGAAAATATGAAGGAGCCAAACGTACTATTTACACGCAGAAAAGGTACAAGAGACAACGGCGGAAGTAACTTATGTAACGAAGAATAGTGAATTGAAATGCGAGAAGAATCCTACCCAACATTAACATAAGGGAAACTTGACGGAATAATATAGATAAGAAGGAACAGGTAAATCTGATTGATAACACCCTCAAGGGTTGAATGATCAAAGGAAGAAATTAGGATCGAGCCCGGTAAGTCTGGTAAAATGATTCAAATGCAAAGTAGTACGTTTTGATCTCCGGTTAGCTGGCAGTAGAAAAACTAACAAAATATCTAGAATGTGAAGGAAAGACTTTGTGCAAAATGTCTTTCTCGACATCTGCCAATGTAAACGGTTTGATCTGAAACTTCAACACTGTAATCTAAATATTCCGTGAGTGCAGGACCAGTTAAATAATTTCATGGTGAAATGTTTAGGAATGTATCAACCCAATGTACCCAATCAGGAAACTCTCCACACAAACGGCGATATTATCATACTGGCCTCCTACACGTCGTCCGTTTTTTATCTTCCTAGTTTTGGTGTATCTATTATTTATCCTGTTTTGTCAATTCCTTTGTACAAATATATTTGCTTGTTTATTTGTTTATCTATTAACTTGTTTGTTTATTCATAGGCTTCAGACCTGCTTAACGAGCCCCGAAGAAACTCAGCACCAAATCTGTGAGCACAGTCAGTACAGATGTTGGGTGAGATGGTGTTAGACGGGGAGCAGTGCACAGTCCTCCTTGCTGCTCGTTAAAGTGGTGACGGGGATAGGGGGTTGGGCGTCACTGAGAACTTCGCCCGGGGGGGGGGGGGGCACTTAGGCATGTAAGGACTTCGGTCACACCCAAGCTATGCACGACTTCATATCTTCATTGTGGTCTACAGTATTGTCACGATAATGATTTTTTCTTTTACTATCAATCTTAGACATATGCAGCGATAATGATCAAAACAAGGTTACTTTAGGGAAATTGTAAGCAATATAGTTTGCCAGAAATATAATGGCAATACCATAAACAATGTGGTATATCCCAGGAACTAAGAAAAAGTAAAGCAAGGAAACGAACAGAAAATGATAGAAGTGTAATAAAACTAATAAACAGGTTAGAGTAATACATTTATGAGATATAGTCTCGCAGCGAAAATTGACAGGGAACTAGATCACGCCGCTCATAACCGACTCGAACGCGAACCGATTTAAAAGTGTAAGAATGGCAGACCATGCTAGGCATCTGTACAAAGTATAATGCATGGAATAACGTATCCCGTTCAGTAGTGGCGCCACCTCATCACCAGACGAACTCATTCAGCTGCATGCAGGGAAACCCATTCATCGTATTTTGGGCAAAGACATTGTCGAATAAGCCACACGTGAGTAGTGCCCTCTACAAAGTGAACAGTCCCTGTACATTTTTTTTATACATTCTTGCTCTCTTGTGTTTGTTTCAGATTCAGTAGAAATAGTGGGTGATACTAATGCCCACATTCTATAGAGTTAGTGCCTGGATGTATGTGCTGGAGAAGTGAATTTTTCATAGAATATATGAGAATGGTATCATGTCAGCAACTCCAGAGTATCCAAGTAAAGATAAGCCACCCCCAAATATTAGTATGTAAAGAGGAGCAACTCCAGAAATGAGTGTAGACACAATTCGCTCCGAAAGTGACGAACACTTAATCAGGGTTAGGTTATTATTATTATTTAAGATGAGTGTTGCAGCATGGCTGAGGTAGCCGAGTGAAAAACAGGAACCAAGTTTGCTCTTTATCGAGAGCTTAGCAGACAAACGTAAACAAGCAAAGATTGACGTCATAGTATCCGTACTTGAACAAAAATAAAAGACGTCTACAAAGGATCCAAACATATAAACAACACCAACAGATGCTATAGAGCATCAAAACATATTACAGAGTATTAAACATATGAGAATCGCATGGTTTGTAAGGAACCTACAGCACAAGTATACAATTCTTATACATCAACACAAAGTCTGTAGTAAAATAAGAATAAAGCAATAATACAATATATCTCAATTTACCACAATGAGCCACCCCCAAATATCAACTTGTAAAGATAAACAACCCCCACGTACTCGGCGGGGGGGGGGGGTGTTGTTACGGATCTTTCCAACGTCCGAATCAAGGTCTAAATATACAGGTAAGACAGTTTACATTCTTGTGCGCTGCTTCTGACGTCTTTTGGCTGAGTCCATTTTCTCTTTGTGATACACTGAAGAAAACTGTGATACGCCAAGGAAGACAGGAACTATAATATTTTATATATTATATATATATATTATATATCATATATATTATATATTCATATATATAGACAGGAACTATAATATTTTATATATATTTTTTATATAATATTTGTCAGAATATAACTAATTGAGTGGAGCGTTGCGAGCGAAGGCGACGTCATTTTCGAACGACGGACCAGCTTCAACTGACAGCTATAGGACCCGCTAACCCGACTTTGAGCAGCCAGGTGACGTTCACGGGCCCGCTGCGCCAACTCCCTCGAAATTCGGTCGGAAGTGGTTAGACCTTATATTCTTAGATCTTGGTCCGAATGTTCTTGCCAAAAATATCTTTGGAGATCCGCGAGTATAAATGGACTGCAAGACAAATCCAACCATCAAAATGAAAGATGTCACAAATAAGATGAAGATAAATTAAGCTAGATACAAAATAGCGGAGCATATAACGAGTATATGTAGGCCTAATGTAAATATTGGATAGAAATTAAGGAACACCGAACGCCAAAGGTTCGAAGCGCTCCGCGGTAACGCAGGGTCATAATAACGTTTTTATTTTTTTTTTATTTTTTTATTACTCACTTTACGGTTTGGGAGCATTAATCTCCCACCGCGGGATGGTGGTGGGGGTTCCACAGTACAATTGATCCACCAGGAGCGACGGCTTGCTTGGAAATGTTCCTTCAGCTGCATGAAATGTGGCGGCATCTGAAAGGAAAAGTCGTAGAGTCGCGAGCAAAAGCTTTGACTCGCCCAGTTTTCAAAATACAAAGTTCAAATTCTTTGTCTAACAGCTTTTTGTATCTATTCAAGAGTTACCTAGTTGTAAGCTATATACTACATAGGAAAATAATGTACTCGATAATTTATTTTTTATAGTAATGATAATATTGGCGTTGTGATAATTATAGCCTGGGTCAAAACTTTTGCACATGACTGTGCATTTGAATTTAGGTAAACAATATTCAATCAAATTTCCACATTTAACACAACAAACAATTTAATTTCGTCAATGTGAAATAAAATAAAACTAACATATTTATTTATATTTTAATTATGTTTTTGCCAAATATTTTATATATAACGCACGAAAGCGGCGTGATGTCAATTACAAGGATTTCCTACATCCCAAATGCGTTGTTTTTATTTCAAATTTACAAACGGTCAGTGGTTCTCATATATCCGATTATGAACTCCCAAAAGCCACTTGTCTATTAGAGGTTGGACCAAATGTCGTGGAGATATATGAAAAATGACAACAATCCAAATAAACCACATTCAATGGTGACGCCAACACCTCAGCGCCGATTCTCACAACACTAAAGTCGTTGTTTACGATTTTCTAGCGTAAATTCGCGTGGTGCTTATTTCATAGAAGTTTTTCACACGTATGTCTCACAAGGTTTCAACTAAGCTTTTGACCAACTGAAAATTGCATATAAGCAGGGCCCCGGCATGGGTAATTGCCGCCCCGGGGCGAGTCGAAAAGTGCCCCCCCCCACACACACACAAACCACCACCTTCCACATCTGATGGTCACTAGCACGATTCACATGTAACATTCATCCACAAAACAACGTTTATACACACATCATTCATACACACAACTCATGATAAATAGATAATGCATTAAAAGTACATCAGGGGGAATTTGCTTTACCTTCTTTTCACCAAAAGTGCCTCCACCCACAAAACGTGCCACCCCGGGGCATTGCCCCCCCGCCCTGATTTTTTTTTATTCGGATACAATCATACATACAATAAGTACAATACATACAAGACTCAATATTATACACAGTATATATAATTGTACATCCGAGGATGGCACAGAAAGTCAAAAGACTTATTTCCACTGTGGTCCTCATATTACAATTAGGAAAGGATTATCATAGAAAAGCTAGGTTATACGAAGTGTAAATTAGGATTATAAGAAGTGTAAATTAAACATATAAACTATTTTCTTCAGAGAGAACAGTGTCTAAAAGATAACATTTAACTGATTTTTTAAAACTACTTTTAGATACAATTGATTGAATGTTGGTCGGTAAAGAGTTCCAAGCAATAGCACCAGTGTATTTGAAAGTACTTTTCCCTAACGAACTATTAAACCTAGTGTAGCAGGAAAAGGTGGAGTGAAGGTGGAGGTAGAATGTAGATTGAGAGAAGCGAGTAAATGCCTTGGTGGTTTAAAGAGTGTAATGAGAAATAGACATTTGGGAATGGATGCGAAGAGGAGACTGTATGAAGGAGTGATTGTGCCAACAGCACTGTATGGGGCAGAAACGTGGAACATAAGAGAAGAAGAGAGAAGGAATTTGAATGTGTTTGAGATGAGGTGTCTGAGAAGTATGGTGGGGGTTACTAGGCTAGATAGAGTGAGAAATGAGGAGGTGAGGAGGAGAACAGGGGTGAAAAAGGATTTGGGAGAGAGGGTTGATGAAAGAATATTAGGATGGTTTGGACACATGGAAAGAATGAGTGAAGAAAGACTAGTAAAAGAGGTATGGAAGGCAGATGTGGAGGGAGTGAACATGAGGGGACGTCCTAGGATGAGGTGGATGGATGGGGTGAAGGGGGCTTTGGGGAAGAGGGGAATGTCTGTTGAGGAAGGAAGGGAGAGGACGGAAGACAGAGGTGAGTGGAGAATGGTTGTATATGGATGATGTTGTGACTGCATGAGGAGGAATGGGCGGGGTGGGTGGGTGGGTGGGGTAGTATGTGTGAGTAAATTTTGACGCAGCCCGAAGGGATTTCTCCCCGTCCTCTCCTTATATGCAAAGGGGGACGGAGAGGGGGGTCGCCGATTAAATGAAGCGGCCTTGCTGTGGATGTACTGTGTCTTGCGACACTGCTTCTGACCCAGGGCGGTGGGCAGGGTTCAGGGATGACCCGTCATCCAGGAGGTGCTCAGATGAGAGGAAGGGTGGGAGGGGTGTGGAGTGTATTTAGGGATGAAATGGGTGGGAGTGTTTTTATGCCTTTCCCTTTGTGGCTACCTCCCTTGGAAGGGGGAAAAAGCCTTGGTATATGTATGTATGTATGTACAATGACAGATGACCTACTAGAACGAGTTCTCAGGGAACGAGCATTTCTGACAAGTGTAAACGTATCTGACAAATAACTGGGACAAGAGTCGTTCACAATTTGGTGAACATGATTAAGCTTTAACTGAGCAACACGTTTCTCAACAAGTAACCAATTTAACAGTTTAAAATGCGTATAATCTAGATGAGTACGTGGATGAATTTTCAAAACGGTCCTGATTAGTTTGTTTTGACATATTTGAAGATTACTCTTAGATTTTTTATATAAGCTAATTTAATACAAATAACATATACCTGTGGTTTGTATAGAATTAATATAGTTTTCAAAATGACCATAATATCTATGTCATACATCTATTAGTTGTTTAAATTTTATTATTCAAATGTATGGTGTAATGATCTACGAAATATAATAGTTATAGTTCTTATCCGTTTTCTATGAATCCCAGCATTTCCTTCTCTCTTCCTATTCTCTTCACAACCCCCCACCCCCCCGGTTCTATGACGTCACACATTGCAGGGGCCGTTTACGTCGTCATTGATTTTTCTGTTCCCCTTTGGATTCTAAGATTCTCACTCGCGTGGCAACATTGCTCTTTCAGTATATAATTTTTTCGACGGTAGATTACAAAGGATTTCAAAGGCGGAGCATGCCGACAGGAGACCTTTTGGTCCATATCTAGATCGGGTGCGAAAAAATCATAATAATGATACATGAATAAATAAAAATTATAATAATGTAAATGACGAATATAGTTATTTGCAATGAGAGTACAAGAACAGGAAGTTTTGTTCAGTTTTTCTATTTTGCAATCGTATACAGATATAAAAATACACTAAAATAGCGAGGATGTCACAATTAAGCACACGACACTTATTTCCATGCACTGTGGTTTTCTTAAAAATCTAGATATACACAAGAAGTAATATAACTAAGGAATGATCATGTTCAATCAAGAAAAGATGTTGAAATAATAATAATTGACATGACCACAATGGAAATAAGCTTACATGTCTTTTGTGTTATCCTCGGCAATTGTAATTGTTATTTCGAACTATGTGTTCTTTTCATTACCTGCACTTCATGTGTACTGATGCAATGTCTAATAAACCTACTGACTCCTTTAATTAAAGCAGTGAAAGAAAAAATATGTGACATAATATTATGTAAAGAACAACTTTAGGCACCTGAAATATTAAACAAATAAAATATAATAATAATAGCTATTACAAAAATTAAATTAACAATAATAATATAATATATCAATAATAATGATACATGATTAACACATGGAGAACTTTACATGTGAAGGAATTTTGTACAAACGAAAATTGACTAGAACTATAATAATTGTCACAATCACACCAAAATGTTTATATATAGTAAAGTACGCATGAGGACAGAAGAAATTTAGACATTGGAAAAAACACTTTAATACATTAGAAACTTAATGATAAAAGAAAGTTTCCCGATTTCTGGCTATCAAAGAACTCAGAAGATGTTCATCCTGTCAAGCCTTTCTTGGGAAGGCTTGTTTGAACGGAGGTCATTCCTTATGCAGTACTAGAGCAATAATTGTGTTTATAGCAGCCAGAGTGTCTGATTTGGTAGGAGCCTGAGCTGTTTCTGGTGTGGTTCTCTTACCTGGTGGGCTTCCCATCCACACACCACTTATGATGTAGGCAAGGAAGCCGCACTCTGCTGATACGCCAGCCCATAATTCTACACATGACATTTATATATTAATTGCTACTGGCTGGATAGTGTATCATAAGCAGCAACATTGTATGGAACTGTGTCAAGGTGTCGATTGGTACTGCCTTATGCAGTATAATCAAATAATATATCACCAAGATAAACTGCGAGACCTCGTTTAAACATCAATATCACTGCAGTTAACAAGTTCTGCTGGCAATTCATTCCACAAATTCACACATCTAATACTAAAATACCTTCCCCGTACTTCTACTTGTGTTCTGGTGTGACCAATTTTGAAATCATGGCCCCCTTGTGCTACTCAACAACGGTCGAGGAAACAAGTCATCACGAGAAATTGCTAGTTTCCCATGAAAAATATGCCAGCATTTAATTATATTATGCCTAAGTAATCTCCCTTTAATTGGGTATAAGTTAAGAGTCCTTAGTCGCTGCGAGTAATCCAAACCCTCTAATCCATGTATCTCCCTTGTCCATCTCCTTTGTACAGACTCCAACTGTCTAACATCTCCTACATAACCCAAGTTCCAGACTGAGGATGCATATTCAAGCAAAGGACACACATGTGTAGTGAAAAGGGGAAGCATAAAAGAGTGGGTGTGTAGTACTGGCCGGAAATTGTATCAGGTACTTTGGTGCATTATTGTTGTAGATGTATATAGGGAACCAACAATACCCTAGCGGACAAAACCCCAATCGGTAGGTTAGGTTATGTCCTCCCCCAAATTTTCCTGTTGGGGGTTTGTCATGTGTTCGTTGTATATATGTTTTAATTTCAGTTGTTTAAAGCGTTAATCAACAGGCAATATTCCCATTTTAACTAATTCATCAGCTCTGGCTCCTGCAAGGCAAATCTAATACAAATTTTATTATTTTATTTTGAGCCACATGCAGTCTATACTGATATCTTTGGGATAGCCCACTGTACCATGAGCTAAAAGCATAATCAAATTTGCATTGAGTTCATGCACCAGCATTTTTTTGTTTTTTAAATCAAAGTTTTTAGCATTTCTGTGTTTGAACATTTAGTGAGTACTTTATTGGGTGTGTCCTCTTCAAACAAAGTTTGGTCTAAAGTCACTCCTTAGTAGGTGACCTGTTCTTTAATCTCTATTTCATTGTCACCACATTTGACTTTTCAGCCATCACATGGTTTCAGTTTATGGCTGGATCCAAACAATATGGATTGTGTTTTGTCAAGATGTGATGGCAGTTGCAATTAGCCATTCTTGTACAGTAGCAACCACAGTGCCTAGGACCTTTTCTATCTCAGATCTATCCATGCCTGAAACAATCATAATTGAATCATCAACATGAAACAGAATTTTACATTCCACAACAGCTGATATATCATTCATATATATTAGAAATAGAAACAGTCCCAAGATTGAGCCTAGAGGCACACCACAGGTAACATTGCATACACAGGAATTGGAATTGTTTATATTAATGATCCGTTTTTTATCGGCTAAATAAGATCTGAACTAGTTGATTGTAACACTGCTCATTCATATCCAATGCAGTCATTTTCTGGAGAAGGGTCTCATGATTCACGGTCTCATATACTTTTTGGAGGTCTTAAAGAACCATACCAGTATATCCATTCTTATCACATTCCTATCTAATGTAATTATGTAAGTAAATCAAACACTTTTCAGTTTAGTAACCTTTACGGAAACATGTTTGAATTTCATACAGAAGATTATTTTTCACAAAGAAACCATTCAGTTGTTTATATACAATGCATACAAAAACATTTGATATAATACTTAGGACAAACACCAGCCTATAGTTACCAACATCAGTTTTGCTACTCATTTTATGTAGTGGTACCACTGGCTAATTTTAGGTTAACTGGAAATGTACCTGAACCGATTGAGAGATTTATAAGATGAGCAGTTATACAAGCACTGTCTTTCACAAAATGAGCTGGGATGTTGTTCATACCAGCAGTCTTGTGAGAACTCGCATCTAAAATCTTTACCAGTGCCTCAAAGGATACATGGCTTAAATTGAGGATCCTTTCATTGGAGTTGAGTTTCCTATAAAAAGCTATTACAAACTCACAACCATATCTACCTGAACTAATTGGAAGTGTTTCAACCAATTTAGAAGATATGTTGGTGATAAATTCATCAAAATTATTTGCCACTGCATATTTGTCAAACACCAGATCACCTTCAGTCTTTCAGCCTGTATTACTGGCTTTACATTTTGAGGAAGTACCCAACTCTTAAGGACTGCCATACTTTCTACAGAACATCAATGAGAACAATTTAGAGAGATTTCTGTAGTCTGTTAACAAGAAAAATTTTTGAACACTAATGAAAGAGATTATAATATTTTTTCTTCATACACAACTCACTCATGTTAATTAATCACATTATCTAAGCAATTTCATTATTAATTGGTTTCAACCCACATTTGACATTTCCCAAGAAACCATGACTTGTTCTATTAGATTTCTCTCATGTTCTTGATATATTGTTACATTTATTGTTCTGAATTCATAATCAGAATATTATAGGAATGTAGTTTACATATTGGTCACACACCCCTGTAGCTGTAAAAGAGGAACATTGCTTGTGGGGTCCTATCTTCTATTCCCCAATTGATCCTACCTAGCCTCAAATTCATGTTTGGTTCCAACTTGGTGTATATAATTAATTTCTGATTATCATATTCAGATTTAGATTTTTATATTGTTTCAGCTTGGGTCATATCACATAAGTAATTCTAAATATGTATGCTTGTATATGTTTACCTAATTGTAGTATACAAGAAAGGGACAATGCTCATTGGGTCCCATCTATTCTCAAATTTTCTAACATACCTAGACTCAAATTCATGTACAGTTCCAATTTAATCTATATCCTTGATGTGTATTTTACGTAGTTGTATTTACTTAGTTGTATTTACCTAGTTTTATACAGGAAGGGAGCTATGCTTGTAGTGACCTGTCTTTTTATCTTTCAGCATCAAGTTTGTTCTTAAATTCTTGAATAGTATTTGCACACACTGTTGCCTTATCTAATTTATTCCAGATATTTACTTAGTTTTATTTTACGGGAAGGGGAGCTATGCTCGTGGTGTCCCGTCTCCATATCTGGTTTTATCTAGACTGTTTTTAAATTCGTGTATCATTTTTGCACACACTACATTCTCATCTAATCTGTTCTAAATGTCTATAATCCTGTTGGGAAAGCTGTTCTTTTTCAGGTCTCTTCTATAATTGTCTTTCTTGATTTTCTTTCCATGTCCTCTTGTATCTCTATCCCATTTTATTAGATCCTCTCTATCAATAATGTCCATGCCTCTCATGATTTTATAAATAGTTATCAAGTCTCCTCTCTCTCTTCTTTGCTCTAATGTCTGTAGCTCAAGTTTTGCCAGCCTCTCCTCATATGATAGTTCAGAGAGTGCTGGTGCCAATTTCATAATTGCTCTTTGTATTCTTTCAAGTTTTGTTATACATTTTTTTGTACTTGGTGACCACATTGTTGCTGAATACTCCAATCTTGGTCTTATCAAAGTGATTAGTATTTTCTTCACCATTTCTTCATCCAGGTATGTAAATGCCATTTTGATTGATCTTATTAAGTTATAAGTTTCTCCAAAAAATTTGTTTACATGTTTCTCAAGGGACATATTATTCATAATAATGACTCTTAGGTCCTTCCCTTTTTCCACTTTTTTTATTTCTTCCTCTCCCAGTGTATATGATCCCACTGTTCTTTTCTTGCTTCTTTCAAATTCTTAATGTTGAATTCCATCTCCCACTTCCTACTCCATTCCCATACTTTATTGAGATCGCTTTGCAGTGTTCACTTTTTTCAACATTTTTGCATCGTCTGCGAAGAAGCTCATATAACTTTCAATTCCTTCATCCATATCATTAATATATATAGCAAACATTATTGGGGCCAGTACTGTTCCTTGTGGAACTCCACTAATCACCTCATCCCAATTGGAATGTTTGTCTCTTATCACCACTTTCATTTTTCTTTCATGCAAGAAGTCTTCCATCCACTTAAGTAGTTTGCCCTGTATTCCTCCTACAGTTTCCAATTTCTTTAGCAATTTCTTATGTGGCACCTTATCGAAAGCTTTTTTTAGGTCTAGAAATGCACAATCAGCCTATCCATCTCTTTCCTGTATTATATATATTAGTCTTGAATAGAGACACATCAGGTTTGTGACACATGATCTTCCATGTCTAAATCCAAACTGCCTTGAATTTAGTACATTGTTTTTTTTCCAAATGCTTTACACATCAAATTTTGATAATTCTTTCACAAATTTTTGCTACCGTACTTGTAAGGGAGACCGGTCTATAGTTTGTAGGGTCTTCTTTGTTTCCCCCTTTATATATTGGTACTATATTTACTTTTCTCCAATCTTCTGGAACTATTCCTTCTTTCAATGAACTGCTTATTAGACTATGTATTTTGTCTGTCAGTTCATTCCTGCATTCTTTCAAAATACAGTTTGCTATTTCATCTGGACCATGCGATTTTCTGACATCGAGATTACTGAAGTGATTCGTTGTTTCATTCTTTGTTACTATTTCTTTCATAGGGGGGACTTTCCCCTCCCACTTGTCATCTCTCAGTTGTATGTTCTCCCTCGTAAACACTGATTTAAAATGCTTGTTCATAATTACTTCCATTTCTATTTCTTCTGTGTATTCTATTCCTCCTTGTAGTTTCACTAATTCTTGTTTCTTTTTCAGTTTGTTGTTTACAAATCTATTGAATAGTTTTGGTTAATCTTTACATTTTTCTATGACATTCTTTTCCTTGTTTTTTCTTCTCTGCACACTTTTACATATTCATTTCTATAATCAGTATATATTTTCCATATTTCGGGTTTTTTGTCTTTCCTCAATTTTATCCAAGCTTTATCCCTTTTATCTTGTACACTCTCTAAATCTTTTGTTGTACCAACATTTTTCATATCCTTTTTCTTGTTTTTGTCTTGGAACATACTTTTCCACTCCTTCCTTATAAATTGTCAAAATTTTCCATTTCTCTTCTACTGTTGTTTCCTCTTTGTATATCCTTTCCCAGTCTGCTTTTTGAAAAAAAAATCTCATTTTATCAAAATTTGTTTTTCCATACATCATTCTTCCCTTTCTATATTGTTCATTTTTTCTCGTCTATTTTTCTTAATTTAGTTCCAGTTCTACTAGTATGTGGTCATTTTTATATTCAATCTTGTCCACTATTTCAGGTTCTGATGTGATTATTAGGTCTAGTCTTGATGGCTCTTCCTCATTTCTATACCTAGTATTCTCATGTATTCATTGTGTCATTGTATGTTCTATAATAATATCAAGTAGTACATTTCCCCATAGGTCATCTCCACCCTTCACTGTCATTCCTTCCCAGCACATTTCTTTACAATTAAAGTCACCCATTATAATTATTCTTCCTCCATCTTCCATTATCTTATTGAGTGTTATCTTTGTGTCTTCTAACATATTTTTGTGTTCTCTCTCTTCCCATGAAGCCGTTTTAGGAGGCACATAATTCACTACAAACTTCCTGCTCTTCTTGTCCCTGTCCTCTCTTTCCATCATGATCATTTCCACTCTATTCTTTCCATATGTAACATTCCTCACATTTATATCCTTCTTAGTTAGGAACATAACTCCACCCCCTTGTTTTATTTTTCTGTTTCTAACCCAATAATTATAATCACCATGTCCTACACTGTTGGGTGGTAATGGACCTTCAATTTTGTCTCCACAATTCCCATTATGTCAGGTTCCTTTTCCATCAGGTAATCATTCAGTTCATTCAAGCCTGTTATTAATCCATCTGTATTTGTGAAGGACACTTTTAATTTTCTGCTACTTCCATTGTGTTTTCTGTTTCCCTTCTGTTTTTCTCTCCTATGAACCATTTCCTCACTTTCAGATCCACTACTCTCCAATAGAATTTCTCTTTATCCTTAGCTTCGATTCTTTTTGTTTTCTCTTCCTCTCTTTCCTCTTTATTCATCTCTTTTTATCCATACCTGTTTGTACTGTTCACTTTCTGCTAGTTTCCATGTTTTTGACAAGACATTCTCTGCTGTCGTTTGTGACCTGAATTTAACCTTAATTGGTCTTGTCTACATTGTATTTCCCAAGTCTATATATTTCTTCAATTTCTTTCCCTATTTCCTGTTTACCTTCTTTTAATATTCTTTGTATACTATTCACTCTTTCTCCTCCTTTACTCTTGTAGTCCTATTTGGATTGTTTCTCTTCCGTTCCTAACATAATTATACTTTTCTTTTTATCTGCAAAGTCTCTTACTATATTTTCCTTCTCTCTCATCACTAATAACTGTGTCCCTAGTGTGTTCCTTCATCTGTTGTTTCACTATATCCCTAAATTCAATTTTGCTATTTTCCTGAACCTTTTTCCAACCACTTAGCTCTTTTTCTATGGACTCTTTATCCTCTTTATTATTATTTTTTAATTCCTCATTCTCATCCTTTACATTTAACTGTCTTTTTAATTCTTCTATTTCTTTGTTTAGGTTTTGGTTCTCCTTTAGTTTAGTTCTTCTTTAGTTCTTCTTTGTGTAATCAGTGTAAGTTGACTGAACCTAACCTCCCACTGTTCGTTCATTTTTGCTAGTTTTTCTTCTAGACTTGCTAATCGGGGGATGTAGGAGATTTTATTGTGAGAGCTGGTAACTGCGAGCCACGCTCGTAGACGACTGCCCCAAGCGCGGGGAGTTAATTACCCGCCAGCCGGCCTACTGTACACTGGTTTAATAAAACCCCAACATGGCGCAGTAGTGGTCCTTCCTACGCCTCTACGATGACCACCCCGAGATGCCCTAGGCTCCTTGCCTCCTCGCACAGACTTAGACGCTCTTACTGTCCCAGCAGGGAGCCACAGCGGCTTTGCAGTGAGACATGGCAGTGATGGAGACACCAAGACGCAAGGCCCTTAGCACAGCTAGGTTGGAGAAGTGCGACCTGAACATGACTGCAGCCGACTTCAGGTCGTGGCGTCGGTCCTTGGAGGACTGGATCGAGCTCAACGCTGTCGGCGACGGTGAGGCCGCGCGCTACACCCGGCTTTTATGTGCCCCGAGGCTTCAAAAAGCGCTCGACGCCAGGTTCCCCAAGACTCGTTGGGACACCCTTCCCGCTGCCGAGGCCCTGGAGAACGTCAGCAAGTTAGTGTTGCATGTGGCGAACCAGACAGTACAGTGGTCGGACTTCTTTAGTGTCAAGCAGGCCTTGGGGGAGTCAGTGGGCAATTACTTCACGAAGTGCTCCCAGATGGTGTTAGATAGTGCTTTTCAGTGCCCAGGCTGTGACGTGAGTTTAAGTGAATATATGTTAGTGCGGAAGCTCATTGATGGGTTGCGTGAACCAGCCCTAAGAACGCGAGGTGTTACAGTGCTACGCTCAATTCCCAGGCTTCAACAGCCTCAGGTCTTACTGCGTGGCATTTGAAGCGGTTCAGAGGGACGCACATGATCTCCCGCCAAACCACCATTCCGAGGCTGCCGCTGGTGACGTAATGCACGACGCTGCGAGTGACGACAACGTCGTCGCTGCTGCTGGTCCCGGGAAAGCCCGCCACCGCCCTTGTTGACACTGCGGTGACCGACACCAGCCCAGTAGGGCAGCTTGCCCGGCAGCAAACGCCACGTGTCTTGCCTGTGAAAAGCTGGGCCATTTCCAGAAAGTACGCAAAGGGGGAAAGAAGCCTACGAAGAAGGACGCGGTGGCCAGTGCTGTGGTAGCGACCACCGGGGTGATGGGCCAGCCACGGCTTCAGGTCGTCTCCGGGCCGGACGACGACACACACCACTCCACCCCAGCCATCGAAGATACAGGCGCGCAGGTATGTGTAGCGGAAGCCAAGCTGCTGAAAGCTCTGGGCCTCTCGCCCAGGAAACTTAAGGGGCGCACTGGCCTGCGCGACCTAGCCAACATTAACCTACCAACCTTGGGAGCCATAACCTGCCACTTTAGCATCCCTGGCCGCTCCACCCAGCAGGAGGTGTACTTCGTAAGGTATGTGCGGCAGGTCTGTCTCTCGCCGCCTGCAAGGATCTGGGCCTGGCACATGAAGGCTTTCCGCACCTGCCACTACTGACCATAGCGAGCGTGGGCGGGGGGAGCAGCGACAGCGCGGGTCCGCCACCCAGACCAGCAACCATGCCTTTTCCTCCTCTCGAGGAAAACCTGCCGAGGCTACAGGAATGGGTGCTCGGCCATTTTTCGACACCGACCGGTACCCGCTGCCGATCATGGCGGGCCCCCTCGTCATATCCACCTGTCACCCGACGCTGTCCCTTATGCCTGCCACACTCCCGCCCCCGTCCCGAAACATTGGGAAGCCGAGGTTAAGCGACAGCTGGATGAGGACGTCCAGAGAGGCGTAATCCGTCCTGTCCCCGCGGGAGAGGCCACAGAGTGGTGTGCCAGGATGGTCGTGGTGGCGAAGAAGTCTGGCAAGCCGCGCCGCACGGTCGACTTCCAGAAGCTCAATGCATGCTACCTGTGGGAGACTCACCACACCCCTGCCACGTTTAACATGGCCTCTGCGGTCCCGGCGCACTCCTACAAAACCGTGGCAGACGCGCACTGGGGGTTCCACCAGGTGGAACTGGACGAGGAGAGCAGGCGCCTCACTACATTTATCACACTGGTCGGAATTATTTGATCGACATCACCGTCACTGGTTATTCAATTCAGGTATGACAACGACGATAAGTCCATCAAGGAAACGTACCAGTCTAACCACTAGCTACAAGTTGTCCTGGTTCTCTGTAAAAAAAAAAAAAAAAAGTAAATAATTAAAATAAAACAAGTACGAACAGCAGTTAGCAGTCGACTTAGTTCCTTGGGAAGTAGATTAACTTCCAGGTTGGAGAATTTTATAGGGTCGATAGCTCAGTCGGTAAGACGATGGCGCCGTGATTTCACAAGCCCGGTTCGAATCCGGGAACGACAGTCAGAATTACTTGATCGACATCACCGTCACTGGTGATTGTATATATATATATATATATATATATATAGGGTGACAAAAACGGGAATAAAAAAACAATAGAAATAGAATAAAATATATATTGACAGCAATTGAAAATTACGTCTTGTAGATGGCGATGAGGTTCCCCATTTCTCGCTGCAACATCTCAGGATACCACGAATTTCGTCTTGAATTATTTGTTTCAATTTATCCATTGTTCTTGGCTGAGTTGTGTAGACCCGACTCTTCAAATAACCACAAATAATAACAAAAGGACAACTCCGGTGATCTTGGGGGCCAGGGAATGTCACTGAATCTTGAGATGACACGGTTACCGAACAATTCTCGCACAGCTACCATCGATTGCCTTACAATGTGCGATGTCGCAACATCCTGTTGAAACCAGGTTTCGTGAAGATTCGTAAAATTGTTCAATGCCGGTGCAACAAAAAACTGCAACATTTGAACATACTGAACCGAAGTGACACTGTGCTCCTCTGTTCATTTTCGAAAAAGTAAGTTCCGATGACCCCGTGTGACGAAACTGCACACCATACTGTCACCTTGCTGACGTGTAAAGAGCGTTCATGAAGTTCTTTAGGGTTGCTGTCTTCCCAGTAATGATAGTTCTACTTATTCACGTAACCTGCGAGATGAAAATGAGCTTTATCCGACATCCACAGCTTGTCCAGAAATTCCCTGTCCTCGTTTATGTTTGTCATAATTTGCTGACAGAATTGTAATCGCAACTGGTGATCGTTCTCCCTCAGTTGTACGATCTGGAGCTTGTACGGATTAAATTTTAAATAAAAATGGAGAATTCATCGAACACTCTCTCGGGACACACTGACCCCAGGTGCTTGCCTACTAACTGAATGCCGTGGGCTCCGTAAAGGCCTGTCTACACGAGCGGGCCTGATCGGCGGGTTTGCCCGTTAACGGGCAAATTCTCGCGGGCCTGCCCGTGAATGTTGTCCACACGACCGAAGTGATGAACAGCTGGGCCTGCCCGACGATGTTGCCAGTAGCGGGTGGAGTGCTGTACGAGAACCATGGTGCCTAGCATTGTCAAGAAAAAGATTTTGTGCTCTATCCTGGGCTGCCATCGTTAAATGTTCACTGTGCTACTATGCCGTGGAATGTGGGATGAAGTCCCGCTGTGGGTTCACGATATTATCTTGCGTCTGGCAGGGTAGAAACTCCAGCTACCGGGCACCAGCTCAGTGATTTCCCTCGGCGGCCTTTCGGGCAATTTGATCGTTTGCCCGTCAAATATGCCCGTTAACGGGCAAGCCCGCCGATCAGGCCCGCTCGTGTAGACAGGCCTTAAGACTGGAACACGTACAGCTTCGATATTCTGTGGAGTACGAGCACTTCTCGGTCGTCCTGTCGGTTTCTTTTTTAGAGCAGATCCAGTCTCTTCAATTTTTATAATCCAAGATTTTATCGCTTGTTTCGAGCGAACCCGACCATGGCGTCGGAAGTTAAAAAATAAATAAATAAAATCGGAACTCTCTCTGCGCACCTTCCAATCTATCATTGTTTTTGTAAAACCTTTTTATGGCAAAAAACACGCTGTTGACCGTTCCACTGCTTCCTTATTAGTAAATGGGGAGTGTGTTTACAGCTCAAGGTCGCTGTTCCGCATGGCTGCCACTACGCATTTCAAAAGTTCCTATTTTTCTGTCACCCTATATATATGTGTGTGTGTGTGTGTGTAGTCCTGTGTTTAGTTGATTCAGACATGCGGGAGGAGTTAGTGAGTCTGTTACGTTTGGAATGCACGTCCACATTTGTCGGTAAAATGGGAGAGGTAGAGTACTGGGGTGGTCTGGAGTGATTGAACATTGGGAACTGTTGTATGGAAGTGGTGGTATAATTTGTACTAGCAGCTGGTGCATCCTCGTGTGATGAAGCGGAGTGAATTTGAAGGGAGGGAGTACAAGCAACTGACGAGGGGTAATGGTCTGCCTGTGCATGCTCGGCCACGTGAATCTAATTTACTTTATGAGGAGTTACTGATAGCAATGCAAGGAGGAAATGGTTCGTATAAATGACATGTTGAGCGGGGTAAATAACGATGTTATGTTGCTTCATCAGTTTTAAGCCTATGGGGATAGCAGGAAAGTGAACGTCAGCTGATCTTTGAAGCTAATGTCTAGGGGTAATTTACCGACGATCGGGAATGGTACACCATCTACATTGCAAAGGTTGATGTCGGAGGGGGCGGGGCCCAAAATGGCGAAACGTTTTCTTGCAGTGCGGAATTTATGGAAACTGAATTGACATTATGTTGACTGGGGACCTTGTGTCGAGAAAGATTGTCACTTTGGTGCTACTAGAAGTTGCATTGAATATTAAGAGGAAGACATGCCTGGGATATGCAGGGTGTGTACGGGTAGGGTTGATGAGGGAACTTCCGGGTATGGAGTGACTGGCCTTGATGTGCACTGAATTTTAGAGTACGGTGGTCATGAAGATGTATTGCGTGGATGTCTTATGGGAGAGTGATCTGGTGATTGCGTTGACAGTTTCAGAGAATTTCCTCGAGAATTCGCCTAGTGTGATACCTGGTGTGAATGGGCACACTTTCTGGAAGTGTGTCTGGGTGTAATTGGGAGAGTAGTCGAAAATACGCCATGGGTGAGACTACGTGTTCCAATGAAACCTTGCCGTCTGAGACCCAGAGAATTTGAGGCTCTCTCAGTTCGTTTCTCTTTTGTGTGGTATGGACCATGATTGTCATAGTCATTGAGTATAGGGGGAAAGTGATCCAAGTGGTTCAAATGATGCAAAGGACTTCTTAAAGTGCTCTACTAAATAATAAGACTTAGTTCCGTCAAAAAGATCGGACAATGTCATCACCAGGTAGTGCGTTATTTTGGTCTATTCTGGATGTTAGAATGGGTATTACCTTTGTCGTCTGTGAAGTTTCTACGTGCTATTTCTGATTCAGCCTCGGAGAGGAAATTGTGCACAGGAATGTTCTTCCCGTTAAATCTAGGTAATGTGGTTTCATTCTTGACAACGATGATAAGATTCTGTGTTGTCATGGTGTTTTGTGTAGCAAGTGAATTATTTGAAGAGCTGTTATCGGAAGGAGGGGACATGTCTGGTGTTTTACTATTCCGAGTAGAGCGGCTGCGTGTACAGGGTCCGTTTGTCGTGTCAGAAAGAGGTTTGGACAACTTCATAAAACTAGTAAATGCCTCCTAGGTGATATGTAGAACGGAAATCGTATCTACTTACCAGGGGTGATGTAAATTTTGAAGAATAGTTAACCCAAATGCAGGAGTTGGTGTGAAGAATCAATGCTGTAAAATTGGGCATGAATATACAATCTTATATGGCTCGAGCTAGTGAGAGAGATAATTATAGGGCACTTTAAAGAAAAGGAGAAACATGCATGCGTATTATATGGAATTACTTTAGAACAAATTTTTGAATAACTAAGGCGAATTGGCTTGATTGTTGTAAGGACCCTTCCTATAGTGTTCCAAGAGTCTAGCTGTTTTCAGGAATGGAAACGAGTCTATGTGGGCTCGCGCGTTGGCTGCTGCTGGCGAGGTTTGTCTCGTAGACTCGTGCGATGGGCTGACGAAGACTTACCGCGTGGGTATGATGTTCGAAGATGCGCAGCGTAGAATTAGAATGTGAACACGTGTAGAATGGAGAAATGACGGGGGTTGATGTGTGCTATGTGCACTCCTGTAGATGCCTTTTTGGTGAAGTCTCTCGTGGGAACAATGCAATGAAGATGGATTTCCTCGTAGTGGGATGCTGGACGATGTAGCGAAGAGCCTTGCCTCGTAGTATGGTGGTTGACGATGTAGCGAAGAGAGTTGCCCCGTAGTATGATACTTGACGAAGCTCAGCGTACAATTAGGGTTGATTCACACTATCGGTCCGGTCGCGCTCCACTCCCGCTACGCTCTCGGTCCGGTCCAATATTGTCTCATTAATTTCAATGGAAGCATTCACACTGGCGCTCTCGCTCCAGTCTCGCTCCGGTCACGGTTCCGTCAAAAGATATTTTTACTGGAGCGAGACTGGACCGTGACCGAACCGTGAGCGCCAGTGTGAACTCAGTTGCCACGGTCCTGCACCTGCCAGGGCTGCCGTTTCGTAGAATTTTGTACCAAATAGCGGCATGTGGCAACTGCACAAGGATATGAGGAATTTTTTTTCTACATATCAGCGGGCTGTTCATAACATTTAAAAACTCAAACTTTTGTTTAAAAATCATAGAACTGTTATCAAATAATAAATGGTACATCAAAATATGACTTAATTGGTAATTGTGTTACTTATAAAATATTGTACCCCAAAAGATACGTTTTTACATACATACATATACCAAGGTTTTTTCCCCCATAACAGGGAGGTAGCCAAAAAATGACAAGGCATAAAATCATTCCCACCCATTCCATCCCCGAAAACACTCCACACCCCTCCACCCTCCCTCCCAACTTAGCACCTCCTAGATACGTTTTCACGGTGTAGTAAAAAAAAAAAAAAGCTAAATTTTCAGCTTTATTTTAGCGATAATATAAATAATAAAAAAGAATTTTCATATCTTACTGAATATGTTAGGGCATGGGGGCCTTATATACATTCAAGAATAAAAAAAAAACTAGAACCAACATTTTGTCAAAGTTTGACAAGTATATCTTGCTATGAAAGTCTGCACACGCCCGAGAAAAATGTATGCCCCGGTATGGCAACACTCCCATTCTACACGGCAGTGTAGAAAACGCTGCAGCCCTGCCCAAGGTCTAAGTAAACAGGTCTAACCGCTGTATCAGTTCTGCGCAGCTTCTGACGTAGTTTGGATGCGTCCATTTTCTCTTTGTGATACACTGAAGAAAACTGTGAAACGCCAAGGAAGACAGGAACTATAATATTTTATATATATATATATATATATATTATATATCATATATATTATATATTCATATATATAGACAGGAACTATAATATTTTATATATATTTATATATATATTTTATATAATATTTGTCAGAATATAACTAATTGAGTGGAGCGGTGCGAGCGAAGGCGACGTCATTTTCGTACGACGGACCAACTTCAACTGACAGCTATAGGACCCGCTAACCCCACTTTGAACAGCCAGGTGACGTTCACGGGCTCGCTGCGCCAACTCCCTCGAAATTCGGTCGGAAGTGGTTAGACCTTATATTCTTAGATCTTGGCCCTGCCTACTGCTCCACTCCAGTCGAGATTCAGTCTTCGTTTAAGCAAATAGTGTTTCCTTCTGTCCTACCAAACCATGGATAATCCAAAGAAAACACCACAATGGAATCATGCGAAAGGTAGATAAATGATAAAAATACGTTTTCTTTTTATTTATCACTGATACAATGGCAATGCGCACAGCTAGGATATACATAAGCACCAACTGAATAAAATATAACCTACAAAACTTACTTTAATTTTGTGGTTTCAGATGAAATGCTAATAGAATTAGTCAAAGGTAAACCAGAGCTCTATGACCTAACTTCGCTGTACTACAGTGATAACATGGCGAAAAGAAGAAGCTGGGTTGAAATAAGCAGGCAGCTGGGTTGTGAAGGTAAGAAACTCAATACAATAGCCTAATGTCCACTGTGGAAATGCATTTCCTATCCTCACTAAACAATTTTCCTATACAATAATGTTTGCATAATCATATTGCCAAGGTACTGAGAGAAAAAAATACACATTATTAACCGAAGAAAGAAATTCCTTATGTATAATGAAATTGAAGGAAAATACATTCATTACCAGAGCGAACAGGCATATGCAAAGAATGTATACCCCCAACCTGCAGCATCACCTGCTTTGTCGCAGTACTCCACTTCATCATCTGCAAGTGCTCAACCCATACAACAATTTCATCAAGCAACACAGTGTCAGGAGCACACCCACGGGGCGCCATCACCTCTGCAGCCTGCATGCACTTCACAGTGGCTTAACCAGCATGATCCTTCTGCTTTCTCTTCATAATTATTGCACAGTCAATGTAATAACAAAAGGAATAATAAATTATGATCATATGTGCCCTTTATCTTGTGTTTGAGTCTTACAGCAAAATAAATCTGAGTCACATCTTTTCTTTACCTTACCTTAAGGCCTGTCTACACGAGCGGGCCTGATCGGCGGGCTTGCCCGTTAACGGGCATATTTGACGGGCAAACGATCAAATTGCCCGAAAGGCCGCCGAGCGAAATCACTGAGCTGGTGCCAGGTAGCTGGAGTTTCTACCCTGCCAGACGCAAGATAATATCGCAGAGTTGCTTCTAGACGAGCTTCTGCTGTAATGCTGTTTCTCATAACTGTGTCTTTCTTCACTATGTACGGCTCCACCTTTGATAATAAGATGTAAAAAGTGCTTACATTCATCCTCAGGTAATTTCTGAAGTCGTGTTCCTCACTACTTTGTAGTTCATGAAGTATTGTTGCAGTGCTTCCAAACATACTTCTTTTCTTTAACCAATCTTTACACCATATCCTTTTCTTCTTTTTCTTCTTGAGAGACAGCTATTATCATAGAGCACAAAATATTTTTCTTGACAATGCTAGGCACCATGGTTCTCGTACAGCACTCCACCCGCTACTGGCAACATCGTCGGGCAGGCCCAGCTGTTCATCACTTCGGTCGTGTGGACAACATTCACGGGCAGGCCCGCGAGAATTTGCCCGTTAACGGGCAAACCCGCCGATCAGGCCCGCTCGTGTAGACAGGCCTTTAGAAACACAGCCAGTTTTTCTCTTGGAGTGAGTGCTTCTCTGAATGGTGTGTTTCCTTTTTTCAGGTCATCCTCAATTTTGGATAGTATTTTCTCAAATGTTCCCTTGTTCATTCTGAAATAGCTGTGGAATTTACTCTCATCATCAATAAGACGAGGATACAGAGTATGAAATTCTCCTTCAGTCTTCCTATCTTGCAACATAGGATGAACCCACAATCTCTTTCTTTTTCTATTTTGTTTTCCTTCTTCTTCATCAAGTGCAATAGCGATTATTGCCAACTCGGCGTCAGAAAAGTCACACATCCTTCGTAACTGATGGTAAGACTTCTACTGGTGTCGAGGGAGGGGGGATGACGGGAACGAGAGCGGACCGATAAATACTTCAGAACCGAGAGTGGAGCGTGACCGGACCGATAGTGTGAATCAACCCTGAATACCTCAGAACCGGAGCGCGACCGGACCGATAGTGTGAATCACCCCTAAAGGCCTGTCTACACGAGCGGGCCTGATCGGCGGGCTTGCCCGTTAACGGGCATATTTGACGGGCAAACGATCAAATTGCCCGAAAGGCCGCCGAGCGAAATCACTGAGCTGGTGCCCGGTAGCTGGAGTTTCTACCCTGCCAGACGCAAGATAATATCGTGAACCCACAGCGGGCCTTCATCCCACATTCCACGGCATAGTAGCACAGTGAACATTTAACGATGGCAGCCCAGGATAACTCTAGTGAGCCACCGACAATGCTAGGCACCATGGTTCTCGTACAGCACTCCACCCGCTACTGGCAACATCGTCGGGCAGGCCCAGCTGTTCATCACTTCGGTCGTGTGGACAACATTCACGGGCAGGCCCGCGAGAATTTGCCCGTTAACGGGCAAACCCGCCGATCAGGCCCGCTCGTGTAGACAGGCCTTTAGGAAGTGACTATGTTCGGCCGGAGTGTAGATCTCCGATGTATCTCCTCAGCCCGTGGAATCCGCATGGGTCCCTCGTAGGAATGTAGTGCTGAATCCCAGGGAAAATGTAGCGTCGAATTCCATGGAGGATGTAGCATCGAATGTCGAATCCGCGAGCTGCCACCAGAATGTAGACTTGTGTCGATCTACATTGGTTGGGGTATTGGAGATAAAATATTCGTGGCTTCTGGTCTTTATTGTGTCGCCTCCGTGACTGGTTCTTTCCATCAACGGAAGTGAAGAAGAAAATGGCGGGTGCCAACAGTATTTTCTACGACTTAGAATTCAAATGGTGGTGGTTGCCAGCAATGTTTTAAAACTTGTTATTCTAACATCTGTTTATATCTCAATACATTATGGAACTGAGTATGGACACTCAGTTTTTACTTTAACTCTTTATATATCTTTACATCAAAGAAGTGATGAAATTACGCTATCTGCTATCATATGGTAACGTTGTATGGCCAACTCCCCGGTCGGGATCCAGGTGGCTTGACGGTTGATTTTTGAGGTCAAGCCAAACTAACCGCAGGTCAGATCACAAAATAGGTGGTACGTTGCTACTCCCAGGATCTGACGTCGAGTAGCTATTGCATGCACGTATGCACACTAGCACAGAATGAAGCAATGACAATCTACAGGCATTTCTTGAAATTAGTATTTTTATTGTTTTTATCATTGTTACTGTTACTTCAATATTGTTACTCATTATCACGATTATTATGATTTTTACATTATAATTATCATTGTCATTATCGTTATTACTATTAATATTATTATTATCATTATTGTGTGTGTGTGTGTGTGTAGGCGTGTCGTGTAATGCAACCATGACCCGACATACTTTGGGGTTGGGGGAAGGGAAGGGGAGGGAGGGACAGGAAGTCTCGGGGAGGAGGAGGAGCTGGACCAAGAGGATCCGCAGGTGGGAGGGAAGGAGGGAGGGGGTAGCTGGGAAAAATGAAGACGACGCGGTATGTGTGTGTGCGGATTGGGGGGGGGGGATTCGTCCCGGAAGTGAGAGCGAGGGGTGTCTGGATGTTCTTGGACATTACGTGGGGTACCCGTGGAACAAGATGTCATTATGTGAGGAGCTCACCGAGATAACGAGAGAAGGCGAAATACTGGAAGATCTCCGAGGTGGCCCGAAGAGGTGAATAGAGAGAAGGCTTAGGAAGGGAAGTGTCTTTGAAGAGCCCAGGGAATTCAAAAGAGGCAAACAGCAACAGACCTATCATTGGAAGAGAAGATTCAAAAGGTGTTTGAGAGGAGGAAGAATCGCCACGAAAGGAGAACAGAATAATTCACCAATGACGGATGAATGGGAGGAAACGGGGGGCGTGGCGGGGGGAGTTCGTGGAAGATCAAGTCAAGATCGGAACATAAGTTGCAGAATGGATGGCACTTTCCCCCTGATGGCAACTGCCGCCCGTCCGCCTGGCGATTTTATTGATCTCGTCGCCCTTGCCTTGGGAGGGAGGCTCAGGTGTGGAGGACGGACAGGAAAGGAGGAGTTCCACTTGCCCGCCTCTTAGTCTCCAGTTTATCATGTCGTCTGGGAGCAGCATTGATTACGTACGTATCCTAAGCAATACTATAAACGTGTAACTTTTTTCCAGGAATTGATGCATCCGAGCATGTATTGAGAACGTAGAGAAATAAATGCTAAGAAAGTCTTTCCTTGGGCAATAACCAGCGTCTCTTGTCCTGAAGGGGTGGGTGGGGACTACGGGACCCAAGAGGTGGACGACGAGGCGGCACGGGGGTGGTCAAGGAAGGCAGCCATAAAAGAACGATGCGTGATTCGGGTCCGTAGTTGTGCCACAGAGATAGGACGACAGTGGAGCGGGGCCGCCTTCCTATGGGCAGCGCCTGGGGCGGGGGGAGGCACAAGAAGAAATGATGTGCTGATGATGATATGTTGATGAAGAATATGATGTTCATGGTGATGGTAGCGATGCTGATGTCGATAACGATGAAAAATGTGAAGATGGATTTGAATATCATGACTGCATTTACGAAGGTGATAATGATAGTGATAGGGACGATGATTATTGTGATAATACAGGTCATGATGACGGATATGATGATGGTTACCGTAATGACGATGGGATTATGATGATCTTAGTGATGATAATGGTGTTAGAGACAGAACTATGATGATAAAAGCCCAATACGAGGATAATGAAAAAGGGCAGATGATGGTGATGACGACGATTATGGCGATGGTGTGTAGAGAAAATTATGATGAGAAGGAATAAGAGATGATGGTGATGAAGTTGAAGTGTTTAGATCAGCGTTTCCCAACCTGGGGGTGCTGAAATAAATTATAGTGGGTGCTGGGAAGTAATGCACACAAAAATCACATTGATATATGTATCAATGATTACCTAGTTGTGCATATTTGACTATTCCCATGCTATTTGATCTTTCTAGGGTGTTCTTATTTATACTACAAACAATATTAATTTGTTTCAGGTCTAAGGAATCAAGAAAATAAATCATCAAGCAGCACACTTCACTCTCTTTTATCCTTCTAATAACAAGATAGGGATGCTAGACTTTTTAGACCTGACAACAGGGGGTGCTGCTATGGTCGGAAAAGGCTGGGAAACACTGGACTGTAGATGGCGATTTTGAAGAAAAGAACGGAGAAGAACAGGAGGAAAACAAAGAAAAGGTTGACTAAAGGGGAATGGCAGTGAAGGGACAGCTAAAACGGGGGGTGGGGAGGGAGGGGAGAATGCGAAGAGGAAGGAGGGGAACCTACGATAAAAGAGAAGAGAAGACGGAGTAGGGGTTGTTGAGAGGCGAGGCGCCTGCAAACGCCAATACTACAGAGCAGATGCGCGGAGCAAAGTTACCAATCAATGACCGACAAGAAATAGCAAAGTCTGCAAGATATAACAGCGAGAGAATTAACGCTCAGATAGAATTCTCAGTCGTCGAGACAGCACTAATATGGTGGAATCTTGCATAGATAGATTTACTCTGTTCTGATGGTATAACAAACTTTTGTGATAAATAAAACGACGCCGAATTAACGAACGCGGACAAGAAAAGACGATGGAAGGCAAGGGCGCGTCGCTTGGCTTCGAAATGCTCGAAACGAGTCCATCTACCAAATACAATACATTCAGACCGAATTTATGATATCCAGATTGCTAAGTCAATATAATTAAAAATGTAACTCGTGGGGGAAGTATTGATTGTTCAAATTTGAATTCTGGACAAGCTTCATACACGTTAAAAGCAGGATTGAAAAAGGGTTAAAATGTCAATATCCCAGGCGTTCTCATTACTAACAAAACCGTTAACGATGACGATTTTCGCCAAAAAAAATTCAGAACACGTTGGCTGATATTTGAAAATAGGTTATGACTGATTAGAAGAACGTCTCAGCGCATGCACAGACTGTAGGATGCGAACATAAATAGTTATTGTTGATTATCTATGACAAAATACGTAAAAGTAACAAATGCTGATGGCAGGAAAATCGTTAACGTTAACGGTTTTGTGGTTACCGTGAGGACGTCTATGATTAATATGGGAGTAATTAAGGTAAAAGTAAAATACAATCCATGCACGAAGATACCACCAATTCATTTGCACATACAACTAGGGTGGCCATTTCCAAATTTCCAAAAAGGAGGACACTGCATATCGATGATTATGATATACAGTAACACACACACACACACACATATGTGTATATATATGTGTGTGTGTGTGTATAATAAAAAACCGAGAGTGAATCATTTTTCATTTCTAATAAAACCGACAAAATACAAATACCTGTATTTCTTACCAAGTTACAACACAAACAAAACCTAGTTGTATCCTCACATTGATTGCCTGGAGGTTTATTTCTTTTTGTATTTCTGCCCTTTTTTTTTCGGCATTTTCAGACTCCTTA
>NC_134790.1:10965140-10972640 GCF_046742065.1 Oratosquilla oratoria
GGTAAGTGGCCATGAGTATCTACATGAACCACTAGCGAGTTTCATACTCGGTGTACCTTGACGTCATTCCTGTACTCAAATGTCCGCTTTTTAATACCTCTGCTGGTTTTCCCGTAGTAGCTCATAGGACAATTTCCACACGATATCTTGTAGACGATATTATTTTCTTTTCCGTTGGCCACGATTTTGTTCTGGTTCTTACCAATGTCTCCTATTTTTGTTCCCGTGCTGATCGCAATCTTGACACCGGCTCTAGTGAGCAACAGTCCCAACCCGCCTGAGTGGTCCTGTCTCATAAATGCATGTGATTCTAGCTTCGGCTGTATCATCATTAAATCAATTCCAGGAGTTTGACCATGCCAAGCCTTCAATGTTGTGACTTCACAGGTATATGCACACCCAACTCCCCGCCCACGAGCATTTAAGTGTCGACTCACAGCGCGTGCGTTTGTATGTTTTTATCTGCAAAAAGGTAAATTGCACCTGAACGTCCGGATCATTGTGCTTATTCACAGGAATATATTGCATTCACGATTTTATTGGTTTTGATAAGAATAAGTGCCAGCAGATTCGTTTCGCTCGTGTGTGTGTGTGTGTGTGTGTGTGTGTGTGTGTGTGTGTGTGTGTGTGTGTGTGTGTGTGTGTGTGTGTGTGTGTGTGTGAGTGTGTGTGTGTGTGTGTGAACTTGAGGGAACTCCTGTAAAACCCCAAAATAATGTTTCTTTAATGCCTTTAAACCTGCAATTCTACATGATTTCTTATTTTCTTTTATGAATTCCTTAAAAAAAAGAAAGAAAAAAAAATCCGTGTAGATTAGTTGCTTCTGGGTTCTTTGTCGCGTGCTGCCTATCTGGAAAACAATAATGGAGAAAATTCGTACAGCAGTGCGTAGTTAGTAAACAAACGCAGTCTTATGTTTTTATTTTGTAACCAAAGCATTTACTAGCGTTCCTTCTTTTCGGTCACATTCGCGCAAAACCCTATTAGAATTACAACACTTAAGCAAAATTTCAAAGAATTGATGTTTCCAACTGTACTTGCTTTTGAAATAACGAAGTATGTTTATCGTCGTCAGTAAACAAACGCAATCTTTAGTTTTTATTTTGTAACCAAAAACAATTAATTCTTTTCAATCACATGAGGGCTAAAAACTGGCGGTTTTAATCAGTGAAATATATTTCCTCCCCTTCTCGCTCCTTCAACCGTAAAGGTAGCCTCAACCAAAAACCTTTGGTTCACCCCGTGGCTCACTTTTCCCTCGTTACCTAACCTTTCCTGCACCCACGGATATCAGACGAACGGTAGACCAGTATTGAACTTCAGTGCTATCTCGTGGTCAGCATGGTTGAGCTGATAACACTGTTTTCAGACTCAGTTCACGACTACAACCATTGCTGCACGTTCTAATCTCAACGTACAAAGCATCCAAATAAAGAGTGCTTGCATGTGACGTCATCAGAATCTTAAGCCGCCATTTCGGAGGCATTGGAGAATAAACAAACCCGCATGACTAGAGGCTGGTGCGCTTGTTCCAAGTGGAAAATCTCTTCATTACTGTCGAGTTTTTGGATGCACGAATCGATTAGATCGTGAAAAACCCCTAGAATATCACAGACTGCCAAAAATCATAACGAATCAGGGTAATGATTGCTGAAATTTGTGTGAGGAGACGTGAGTAGCTGGCGATGCTTGATCAGCTAGTTTGCCATCACCAATTATCATGGTCTAGTGGTTCTTAAAATTTCTGGGACTTCTGTCCCCTTTATTCTTGTCAGCCTGAGAACCCCCCCCCCCTCAAAAAAGAATTATTAATTTATACATACTTTACCAACGGTTTCCCCCTTACAAGGGAGGTAAAAATAAATAGATAAATAAAATGAATAATAAATTCCACTCCCCATTCCATTCCCACATACTCCACTCCCATTCACCACCTCCATCCCTCCTATCTTGGCTCCTCCTGGATGACGGGCATCCCTGCATCTCGTCCACTGCCCTGAGTCAGAGGCAATGTAGCAAGGCACAGCACATCCACAGCAAGGGAGCTTCATTTAATCGGCGAACCCCCCCCCCCCTTCCTCTCCATCCCCTCATGCAGGAAGGGAGACGGCGAGAAATCCCTTCGGGCTGCGTCAGAAATATTATTCAGACATACCTCCTCCATCCACTCCCTTCCATGCATCTCAACATCATCCATTCACAACCATTCTCCACTCACCCCTATCTTCTTTCTTCTCCCTTCCTACCTCAACAGACATTCCCCTCTTTCCCAATGCCTCTTTTACCCCATCCATCCTTCTCATCCTTGGTTGCCCCATGTTCATTCCTTCCACATCTCTTTTACTAATATTTCTTCACTCATTCTTTCCATGTGTCTAAACCATCCCAATACTCTTTCATCAACCCTATCCCCCAACTCCCTTTTCACCCCACTCTCCTCCTCGTTTCTCACTCTATCTAACCTAGTAAACCCTTCCATACTTCTCAGGCATTTCATCTCAAACACATTCGAATTCCCCTCATATGTTTTATGTTTCTACCCCATACAGTGCTGTCGGCACAATCACTCCATAAAATCTCTTAAGATTCATTCCCAAATGTCTGTTTCTCATTATATTTTTTCATCCCCCAAGACATTTACTTGCTTCTATTAATCTATATTCTACCTCCACCTGTACTCCCTTTCCCGGCGACTCTAGTGAACAACAGTCCCAAGCTATTCACTTCCTCCAATCTGTCTCCCTTTATACTTCCAATTTGCTGCCACATTCTCCCCTTGTACATCTCATCACCTTATCTTACCCACATTTATCTTTAACTTTCTCTCGCACACCTTCCCAAACTCTGTCACTAACTTCCTCAACCCCACCTCTAATCCTGCCACAAGCTCTTAACAACTTTCCTCCTATCCCATATATCTGCAATACTTCCCACAGTGCCTGTCTACCCTTTTCCAAATCCATAAAGGCCTAAAAATATTCCTTACCTTTCCCTAAAGCATTCTCACATATCTGCCTTACCACAAAAATCTGATCCACGCATCCCCTACCTCTCCTAAACCCTCACTGTTCCTCACCAATTACTCCCTCTGTTGCTCTCCTTATCCTCTCAATCAAAACCCTCCCATAAGCCTTCCCAACTACATTCAACAAACTGATCCCTCTGAAACTACTACACTCACACTTGTCTCCTTTCCCATGTAAAGTGGAACTATACAGGCACTCCTCCAGTACTCTACCCTCTTTTAGACTAACATTAAACAACCTCACCAACCAGTCCACCATCACTACTTTTTTTTTTTTTTTTTTTTTTTTTTTTTTTTTTTTTAGAAAATCTGCATGACACTGATCCAATCATAGTGCCTTACCTGCTCTCATCATTTTAGTAACTGCTTTCACCTCATCTTTCCTTATTTCTCCTCCATTTTCCTCGTTCATCACTGTAATTTTCTTAGCGCTTCCCAGTACAACTATTTTTTCCTCCCTATCCTCCTTCACATTTAGCAACTCCCTAAAATACTCTGCCCATCTTCCTCTTACTGCCGTCTCTTCCATTATCATCTCTCTATCTGCACCTTTTATCATTTCTTCTCCACTTGATTCGCCTCCTCTTCCTCTCTTAACTTCCTTTCATTTTTTTTATTACTTTTAGAAATTTATGTCATAACAAAATGCTTAAAGTGGGCAAATGTTGACTAAAACTGGTGAACGTTAGCGGTTTTGTAGATGCCATGAGGGCGCCTGTAACTTTGGTCCAGCAGGAAACAAAACACTAACGCGATCACTGTCTGGATTAACATCTTTGGGAAAGTTGGATTCTTATTTGTTCGTCTATTTAATAACTTATTTATTTATCTATATTAATCGGTGCTTAAGTATTTTGTTCTGGTAAGAACTAGGCGCTTTCAAACATCTTGGCGAACCCTCTATCTCAAACTAGTTTACATATACAAACTTAAAATCTAATAAACGGTTTTGAAAATTATCGTAGTGTCTATCAAAATTACTTAGCAGAACAACACATGCTTACCACCATGACAAATCATCAAAACAATCCCTCTTTTGAAAATAAAGTTAATTGGGACCTTGCCATGTTGTAGGGAAGACGGGGGGGGGGGGCATTGATTTTGTATGTAGCCTACGTTGCACCCAAATCAGGGTTGTGTTTTCCCATGTATGTTTTGCCATCACTTGGCTATACAATCAGTGATTTTTCATTATTTAGCATGTGGAGGTCACTGCCACTATGAATGTATGCTCTGAAAAGAGGAGAGGGTTGCAGCGATACTATAAAGGGGCGAAAAATAAAGAATTGGTCTAGGTATTGATCCATGCGGTGCACTATTGCCAATTTCCAACACGGTTGAACCGTTGAACACTTGAAATATTCATATGTTTCTACCAGCTTTGAATTCAAACAACTGACTTGAATGAAAACATTTAGTGTTCATACCATGAAATATGTGTAGAATTGTCTAAAAAAAATACAATTTATGAAGAATATAGAAAATAAAATAAATCGGTTGATAACCTGGACTTGGCATGATTGAAATGCTTGACGCAACACTGGCAAGGTCGATACGAACCCGCCATTTATTATTTACATTTCACATCCCTCGAATCTTCAGAGTTGCACGCACGGAACTTGTATTTCTGTTGTTACACTTAGCACATTACAACTTCTGACGCGTAAATCTCTTTCTGAAATTAAATTATGTTGACATATAAGGTGAAGAAGACTGATCCAAGAAATATGGAGATTACATTGAATTTGAATAATTAGGGGAGACAAAGAAAATAGAAGGAATACATTAGAGAGAAGGGATAAAAATTGACAGACGAAATGAAAGTGTGATATTAGTTACACGTTAGAAAATTTGATTACGTTATGTGAGGAAATAGATTAACTCACTCATTAGATCCAGAAAAAAGTACAAGTAATGATCAAATCATGTACAGAAATGCTAATTTGGAAAGGGGAATAGATATTCGGTCTGATAATGCATATTCAGCGGGTCTTAAGACACGGACACATATATGTAATCCCATTTGTTACATTTCGAACCTAGGATTGTTACACTTTTTTTTTTTCTTATAAAGTGGCTGGTCAGGTCACACATCTTGGCATTTCGTTAGTGGCGGCGAAAGGGCCATCCTTGGTTCCCACCCACTGGACTGCCGGGTCACAGAGGCAGAACGCAGCAGTAGCTCCTTCACAACAGCAGCAGCAGGCCGAATCTGGATTACCCCCACTGCTTCACTCACATGGCGACCCCCTCATCCAATGGATCAATACACACGGAGCAGAAGATAGAGGGGGGGGGGGTGCGGAGACCTCTTTCGGGGAGGCAACGTCATTTCCCCAACCAATCACTCCTCCGTTCATTTCTATTCCTTCCTTGCTCGACAGACACCCACCCCCCTTTTTTCAATGTCCCCTTCACCCCGTCCATCTACCTCATCCTTGGTCTTTCACTTGAACTCACTCCATCCACTTACATTTTCCAAACTTTTTTGTTCCTCGTCTCTCCTCTCGCGTTCTTCCCGTAATGCCCAAAAACATCTCGTCAGTACTTATGGTCTACACAACAGCTTTATTTCCACCCGCAAGCCCTCTGTCTCACCACCGAATTTTCCATTCTGACCTGGCATCAGTACCCTGCGTCTCAAAACGCTTCAGTTCAAACATGTTTAGGTTTTGTGTGTCCAGCTCCAAATTTCCAAAGTCTCGATCTGCTCCTGCTCCACACGAGCGGCGCCGTTAGGTAGAACCACTCCTTCGTACAGTCTTCCCTTTGCGTTCGTCCTGTTACTTGCGTCGATCGAGGAGGGAGCCCAAGGGTCAGCTCAATTCTAGTAGTGAACTTAGTTAACCGGTTTGTATCCAGATAAAACTGTATGATTAAAAGTAATATGGCAACAAAGACAGATGATTCCAGAAAGGAATATCAAACTTGAAGTGACTAACTAGTGTACTAAGGGAACAAAACAATACAGGTATATTGCAATAACACACAGAGAAAAGGAATTGGGTCAATTAGACCAACATGTAAATATATAACGTACGAACACAAGAGAAATAAGGCAATCAGACAATAAGAATGCAAAACAAACAAGAATGAACCTAATAGACACGAAAGGTTGTGAAATGGACAATTGGTCATTTCGAAGTTTTCTCATAAGACTAAAATAATCAAAGATGTATGTCATCAATGACAGAAAGGTAAAATAATCTACTCGTGTGACTTAAAAGACAATCACAGATTTGTGTCCACGAGACACGGAATGGCGAAAAATAATTATAAGTGCCTACTATTTATTAAGGTCTAAATATACAGGTCAGACCGTTGGAATTCTTCTGCGCAGCTTCTGACGTCATTTGGCTGAGTCCATTTTCTCTTTGTGATACACTGAAGAAAACTGTGAAACGCCAAGGAAGACAGGAACTATAATATTTTATATATATATATATATATATATATATATATATATATATATATATATATTATATATCATATATATTATATATTCATATATATAGACAGGAACTATAATATTTTATATATATATTTTATATAATATTTGTCAGAATATAACTAATTGCGTGGAGCGTTGCGAGCGAAGGCAACGTCATTTTTCAACGACGGACCAGCTTCAACTGACAGCTATAGGACCCGCTAACCCCACTTTGAACAGCCAGGTGACGTTCACGGGCCCGCTGCGCCAACTCCCTCGAAATTCGGTCGGAAGTGGTTAGACCTTATATTCTTAGATCTTGCTATTTATAGTCGCTGACTCGGATCTGACATACGTCAGAATCTGCGCGATGGGATGAGGAGGAGGAGGCTGAAACTACCTCTTTGCTACGCACTTGGGGACAGGTGCGCGCAACTTGCCTAGTTTGGGCGCTTGAATTGCCTCGTGTGAGGCCAGGAGCGCCCCGAGAGACAGGAGGGGGCAAAGCATCTAGCGACTATAATAGTCGCCTAACGCCTTGTTATCCGGGTGGTAACATACTTCTAATCGGCCCACATTTCGGTCAGAATGATCACGCAGCTTGAATGCGTACCTACAAGTTGCGTGGGTTATCCAAATAAAGCATTTTACATTATAATTCATTGGTGCAGCTTGCACTTACATGCAAATACATTATAAGATATACACAAGAAAAATACATACGAAATAATGACACAATAATTATTGCGTTACAATCCTTAGATACCTATTTTTCGTGGCGTTTGTATTCACTCCAAACATTTACTTGTCCCCCTTGCTCTTCAATTAATTTCCACCACTCCATCCACCGCCACATGTGACCCCAAATGCTTAGATTTCTCTAGCTTCCTCCTTCAAATTCAACTCTAACCTGCTAGAGTACCACTCCTTGTTCATCTCATAACTTTACCTTTGTCCACATTTACTTTTATTTTTCTCCTCTCAGACACATTTACAAAAATTTTGTACCAAGTGATATTGTTTATCCTCTGATCCGGCCACAACA
>NC_134790.1:10977640-11047640 GCF_046742065.1 Oratosquilla oratoria
CTTGCGTTCTACACACGGTTGAAATGGAAGCCGTATAAGAAATGTATAAATAGTATTAGTAGTAGTCGCAATAATAGCTGTAGCATCAGTAGTAGTGGTGAGAGATAGTTGTAGCATCAGTATTAGTGAGAAATAGTAGTAGTAATAGTGGGTAGAAGTAGTAATAGCAGTAGTAAAATGAAAAAGTTGTAACAATGATAAGGAACAGTAGTAGTATAATCTACGAGTATGTTATATGGGTTCTGGTGCTAAGGGAGTGATTGAAACCCTGGTTAAGTTTGTGATTTTTATTCTGGTGTGAGAGTGCGAGCGAAGGCCGAGCGGCGACGTGGTCCCCGAAGGCCGAACGGCAGTTGCACCTGGTCCCCGAAAGCCGAGCGGCGACGGTCGCGCGTGCCCCGAAGGCCGAGCGGCGACGGTCGCGCCTGATCCCAGAGTTGTGACGCGTAACAATAGAGGAGAACTGGGCCTGGCCTGCGGGGAAGGCGGCTTATAAGCGCCCGCTGACACCAAGACATGACCCGACCTGACCTAATGCGGCCCTCGTCACCATCAGAGTCAGGTCCAGCGCCCCACTCAACTACCATGCATGTGGGGTACATGTACACCATTGTACTAGTAGTAGTAGCAGCAGCAGCAGCAGCAGCAGTGGTAATAGTAGTAGTAGTGAAATTCTTCTAGGGGCTTTATGAAGACCATCCAACCCTATGGGATGCTGAAGTAAAGGTAGTGCATTAGTGAGGAGGTAAGTGGAGGTGAATGGGAGTGTGGATAGTAGAAATGGACCGGCCAGCATTCGCATCTCTACGTGCATGAATACCCTTCTCCTGTCTTCAATAATAATAATTGTGTTACCGTTGTCAAAGTGATATTTCTGTTACTATTGTTACACAAGTTGGCAGGAGACGCATCGCTTCACTCGCGCCGCCGCCAACAAAGCCCCACAACAGTCTCTCTCCGAGGAGCAAGCTCCCATGCAGACACATTTCCTTCTTCTCACTCCAAACAACTTTCGGCAGGTTCGATCGACTTGCCCTAACAGCCATCATGAGTTGTGCGGTCGCCTCCCCTTAGTCTCTCCCACAAGAGACAGGAACCCCGGGAGTTGGATCGACATCAAGGAAGGGAGGAAGCGGACCACATATAGCCGGGGTTGACGTTCACGAATTGTGCTGCTGCTCGAAGGAACAGGAGTATAGGCAGAGTCGCAGAGTGCATTCTCCGGTTTGATACAAAGTCATTTCAACGATACTCCACGATTCTTCGAAGGCACTTGGCACCAAGGACATCGAGACGCCTCTTGAAGTCCGCATCCCTCAAGTTGACAGGAACTCCAAAATTGTGTGCGGTGCGTCGGTAGGGCACGCCAGAACCTTGAACATGTACGTTGCTCGGCTCCTTCCACACGTTCAACATAAGTAAACATCCTTCTTCACATATGCTATCGTTTGCGTCAATCTGTCTCCCTGTATCTCATATAAAAAGTTTGAGCTCGGAGAATACTTTTGCAGTAGGTACATGTCATCTGTAACAGAGTCGAATACTCTGTACACACAAGCGTACATTGGAAGCTCTTGTTAACATTTAACAATTGCTTGTTCATAGTTTAGCGATTTTGGGAAATAAGTTGCACATAACCAACTATAGGCGCCGTGACTGCATTGTTACAATATTTTGTTAATTAGAAATACTGCACATAAACTATCGGAGGGCTGGGCTGGGGGAAAATCCTCGCTACCCGCATGAACGAATACTTCTTCATGTGCTGCACATGGTGGGGTGCGGTAGCCCCTTCCATTTCCCTCGTCATCAAATGCGCCCTGAGGTTTATACATATGGGATGCACTGAATTTAACGGAATTTAATACTAATTCCCACATATATTGAAATAATTAGTGTATACCATACATAGCAATGAGGATTTTTTTTTCATACTAAGTGAACGCCCTTTTCCTATATGCACTTAGCTTCTGCCCTTCTGAAAACCTGTGCAAACCGATTCATTATTCCAGGGATGCCCGTGCAAATCCCGTCATGTTGGCAACGAGAGATCTGCATGGACAACAATGGCTGTTGCTGCTGCTGGCTGAGTGCGGCGTCGGGAAGGGCCAACGAGGGAAGGAAGGGTGAGATTTGAAAGGGCGGGCAGGTCAGCGTCAGAATGGTTGACCTGCAAATCATTTTTATAGCAGGCGAAGATGCGGGGGAGGGCAACAGCCAGCAAGGGGCAGTGAGCAGACGCTTCTTAGAAGGTAACTGTTCATTATTGAGCAGGGACCTCTGGGAGCGTGGCCCAGACTTCCCACGGCTGGGGACGATGGGTAGGGAGGGAAGGGGGGGGGGCGGCGGCTACCGTACTCCAGGTTTTCTTCCACTTTTTTTTCGTTATTCATATATATTTATCTGCCTATTTTGTTTACTCGTCCGTTCATCATTTATTCATTGATCTCCCTGTACCTTGTGAGTAACATACGGCAACATACATCGTCATTTCTTTCCAGTCTTTAATCCTGATATTTTCCCGCCCTCCCACAATGTCCTAAGTAACCTAACCCTTTGATCCTTCAATGGCATTGTTAATTAATGACAAGGAACAAGAGCCTCATGCCAGTTTTTGCTGAGCTGGTTCCCCACACCTGGACCCGATGGAATACATCCTAAGGTACTCACTAAATGTGTATGTGAAGTAGCACATCCGCTTTGGGTGATATCTAAAATTTCCATTAGTTCAGGGAATTTGCCGGGAGACTGGACCAAAGCCAACGTATGCCCTCCTGTCTTCAAGAAAGGGTGACAGGACCAACCTACGAGTCTCACCTCTGTTCCGTGTAAAGTAATGGAAAGACTATTAAGAAAAGATATAGGAGAGCACCTATATAGGGGGAAATCACCTGTTCAAGAATTAATTACACGGAAGATCTTGCCTGAACCAATTGTTAGGATATCTAGAAGAGTTAGAAAATACGGTGGGTGATGGGGATAGTGCAGATGTTGTTTATCTTGATTGCCGAAAGGCATTTGATACTGTCCCCCGCAGTAGACTTTTAACTGAATTGGAAGCTCTAGGAGAGAGATAAATATATAGGTGGATACAGGGTTTTCTTGGAAATAAGAGCGCAAAGGGCTCGTGTCAGGGGAACCTCCTCGGAGCGGCTGCAGATATGGTGTGGTGGCATCCCACAGGGGAGTGTACCGGGTCCGGTACTCTTCCCAGTATTCATAAATGACATCTTAGATACGTCCATTTAAAGGGAAACTCTGCTGATGACGTAAAAAATTTATTATCGGATAAGAACTGCAGAAGATGGCATGACCCTACAACAAGATTTGAATGTACTGAAGGAATTGAGCCAAAAGTGCTTGTTCCAGTTTAATGAAGAGAAATGTCAAGTTATGCTTATTGGAAGAAAGAACACAGGATGCGAGTACTATTTGGGACAGAAAGTACTGGGGGAAATACAAAAGGAAAAAATCTTGGAGTCATCATTACTGGTGGTCTCAAGCCCTCGAGACAGGTAGCAGGCTAATTCAATGCTGGGGCTTATATATATATATATATATACATATATATATATATATATATATATATATATATATATATATATATATATATATCACTTTGACAAAATGTTGTGGCACGTATGTAATTAATATTCACGAAGAACTATAGCCCTCTTCAGGGCTATAGTTATTAGCCGAAATATAGAAGTTACACATTCTTCCAAAGTTTCCTTTTTATTCCGACTGTGGGTTCTTCGTGAGAGATATACACCATGGACTTCAGCAATCTGCTTAAGAACCTGCTTCCAGACGACCGCACGTTGGTGCGCAACTTAGAAAAGCATTTCTACAAGCATAATAATGCTATCGCAGCTGTTGACTTCAACAACGCATGCATCATAAATGGCCTCCTTCCAATATATATATATATATATACATATATATATATACATATATATATATATATATATATATATATATATATATATATATATATAAGACTGACATGTCTTGGTGATGTCCCTATAGAAGACAATAGTAAGGCCGTGTCTTGAGTGTTGTGTCCAAGCATGGTCTCCATATATGTGAGGTGACATAAAGAAAGGTGGAGCAGGTAGTACAAAAAAGGGCTACTAAACTAGTCCCGGAACTGAAAACAACAAATGTTCATATGAGGAGATATCAGCTAGACTGAGACTCGCCACATTTGCACGAAGGACCCGAGGAGATATCGCAGAGAAACTCTCAAAATCTTGAAAAATATGGACAAGGTTGGGGCTGAAGAATATCTACGGTTGGTTACCTAAGACTGCCACCCACAAGCAAGAGGTCGTATACGCCTCAAGTTAATGAAACCTCGCCACCGAACAGTAAAGAGAATTTTGTTTTAATTCAAGGGTAGGCAATAAGTGGAACGGCCTCACTGAAAATGCGATTACTAGCACAAGTGCAAATATATTTAAAAACAGATATAATCAGTTTGAGACTAAGGCAGTCGAGGAGAGGAGAGGCACCCCTTAAACTGAGATTTAAGCTTTCTTGCCTCTTGTACTTTCACAAAGGTAAGCACTTGACTATTTCAACATTATTTTGTTACATTACCAGTTGCCATTTCTTCGTATGCGGAGTTCAATCTCACTGCTTCGCCTAAAATTTCTCCAGTTATACATTTCCTTCTTCGTAGAAGAATGTTGCCACCCCAAAGCGCTTCCAAGTGCTTCATGATACCGACATATCACAATAACCGAGTGTTTTCAAAAGCTTTCTTAATAGTTATCATCCACGATTGCACAGCGATATCTTCCTTGAAATAAACAGTGGATATTCAACGTCGTCTCTCAGAAACTAAAAGCACTGTAGTATAAAAAAAAAAAAAAAAACGTAGCCTGTACATAACATTTTCATTTCCACTCAAGATACTTTTCTCGCAAATTAGTAATTGGTAATTCAATATCTTTGCACTAATGTTGGATGAACCATTATTTGATTGTTACTTTTGGCTGGTTTGTCGTGAATATACCATGGTTTTAGCCACCAATTCACTATTCCGTCTTATCTATTTATTTATTAATATTTTTCAGAGATGATTTGTTACTGTGTAGATGAGTAGAGGAACTCAAACCAGATGACAAGTAGGAGTCGCCAGGTTGGCTGATGGAATCGAATGCAGCTGTCGCCATTCGGATCACGATCAACACCAATGCAATCGTAGCCACATTGTCGTTGTATGCAATATATTGGAACAACACCACTTTTACTTTAAACTGGTTCCCGACTATCTCATTCATGTCCACGGTGTCCCCATCATCATAGTTATTACTATCCTTATTGTTGATATCAATACTTTTCTTTTAATGATCATAATTAATTAATCAAATAATATTTTTAATTTGGATGATGCAAGGGTTTATTACAACGTCCAGGTGTTAGGCGACGTTGGTCTCGGAGAGGCCTACGCGCGGGTAACGGTTCATTGTTGCCTATGTATGGGTTCCCCAAATTTGAACTCGTGTATGTAGTCACGTATCTCGTAAGAATTCATGTAAATCTAGGTTTTTCAGAATCTATCTAGATTGTTTATAAGATAAAATTAAATTAACGGTTGTTCCCAATGACATTCAAAATGTACTGTGGGCATTAATCATATTAGCATCTCAGATTTTTTCGTTGGTCGAAGGATTATGGTTGTCATCTGAAAACAAAGACTCGAGTTACAATTTATTCGTAAAGTCTATAATGAGTTATTCACATATAGTTGTTGGGAATGTACATGTCAGCCAAAACAACAGGTAATTCCCATTTTCATCAAACAAACTTTCACGGGATTTATGTACAATTGTTGAAATAAGTCACTGTGATTTTAATTAGAATATATAAAGCTAGAGCTTATACGTAGAATTACACACTGATATAATTCTAACATATTACGCAGATTTGAACGTTTATCTGCCGTCAGAGATAGACTTGATAATTGCACGATGTGAGAAATATGAATTATTTTAAATAAAATGGTAGTGTAATAATATTCCCAAAAGGTTGATGCTCTTTTACTTGTATTGTTGATATAACATGCCATACTGACGTAACTATGGCAGCCCGATGTTTTTCATCGTTGGCGTACGATGGTGCGGGTGTTAAAATAACGGATTTTTTAGGGGACGTGGTTTACAAGCACCTTCACATCTGTCGTTGCAAGTGAGAAAAGTGATTAAGGCATTTTAATCCATGGTGAACGAATAATCTGATCTCTAGATTCCACAACAGTGCAATATATACGTATATATTTTTTGTTTCAGTTCGAAAGTTGAGAATGGTCGAATGTAGTGGCCCACTATTCTTTGTTTACAATGGAAATCTACCGCCGTTTTTACTTCTTTTTCTTTGACGTGCCGAAAGCACCGTGAAAATATGTTTTATGTAGTAATTGTAAAAAACATGTTGAACATTGTGGATAGAAACCAATACTGAAAATGAAAGAAAACGACAAATTTCAAGAACTGGCAAGTAAGGTTATTTATGCTTAAGAAGAAAAGACTGAGAAGTATTGTATAATAGTGTTTTTAATCTGAACATATATGCGTACAACTTTGGAGGAGTACTGGTTTAGCAACTGTTAACAATTTCCTTGGCGGGATTTGTAGGATGATGCGCGCCAGTCAGTTGAATTTTTCGCGCGCTTTTTGTTATCGATATCCCTACGCCAAGCATTACCAGACTAAATACGTATCAGAGTGGAAAAACCATAAATATATCAATAATTAATACTTGTTAGTATCATTACTCAAGTTTATGCATTCTGTGGAAATTTTCACCCTGTGAATGTAATTACACAAAGGGTCTACTTTGCGTTTCGAAAAATTTGTTTGTGTTGTCAGTAGTCTGTTTTGGATGGTGATGTCGGAGTGATTATGAACTGTGTTGGTTGGGAAAATGGTAGCTACAAGGGGCCATAGGGAGGCTGATAATGATAATAAGTCATTATTGCCTTTACGACAATCACGGGAAAGTGCAAGAGGATCTTTGCAGGAACCAGACGACGAGGTAAGTAGCTTTGCTTTGTGCCATTCGACCACTTCACCAGTCACCAGTGAAACTGACTTCTCTTACCAATGAAGATACTTTTGTAGGTGCAAGAAGAAGGTTTATGGAAATATAATGGTTTAGTAAGGGTTTGGACTGTATTTCTTGCAATTGGTCCAGAGGATATTAGAAAATGCAGCATGATTCTTGTGCTTTCATCGTTCCTACGGAGTCTTTGTCTTACGCGATCTTTGTGAGAGAGTAAGCGGCGGATGCGGGTTTGAAATTATCGCAGTTGCTTCGCTTTGAAAAAGGTGTGGCATTTGAGGGACACAGAACCGATGCATCTCTAGGTAAAAGTATTTGCATCACATTTCCATTGAAGTGGAGTAAGTAAATGAGCCCCACTAACGAAAGGCTTTGGCTTCGCTGTGGAGGTCGTGGTTGGCAGAGTTCATTACTCTGCCCTCAGGTTAATGTCCCCTGCCTGGAGGAGTGGGGCAAAGTTCTTTTTTTTTCTTTTCTTTATCTGATTGGGCTGTTTTACTCCTCCTGGTGTATAAGTGTATGAACTAAGAATGAAATAATTAAGGATTCTTAAGGCTTCTCTGAAGTGGTGCTTTGATTTTATCTGGTGAAATTCAAATTCCCATCAATTGACTAGGAAGCCAGAGATGAGTAGTTTAATGATAAAAAAAGATATTTGCAGTAAATAAAGATGAGAGTATTGCTATCATTTCCTTGCCTCAAATGACCAATGATCAACAAAATCCATAAAATGATTATCAGATTCAGTACATCATACGTCTGAAATTGTAACCTCGGGTCTTTGGAAACACCCATAACACTGGTGTTTTGGGTGGTATTGCCCATAACACCTAACTTGTGATACAAACATCAAGAGAACATTACAAAAGTGTAAAAATAACATTTACCATTGATGAAGTTCCTGGCCATGCTCTGCTGGGCTGTCATAGATATAGCATCAACACTGATCATAATTACCTTTAATGCACATGTCAATAATGTCACATGCTCTTGTGAACAAGTGGTTCTTCAGTGCTTTCCTAAAGGTTATCAAGGTATCACAATTTTTTACATTTCCAGGTAGCTCATTGTTTAACTGTGGAGCAATCTTTTTGAATGCTCTAAAGCTTGTTTCCAAATTATCTTTGGGCTCAAAGAGCCTGTGCTGCTCAACAGTGTGCCTCAGAGCCATAGCGGTATCAAGATGCAAGTTCTGCAGTAAATTCCCTACATATCTAAGTTTACCAAATCATACTGCTTGATATGTCAGGACACAAATTTGTAGATCATGTGTACTTTGATTGGTAGCCAATGCAAGTCAATGAGTACTGGTGTTATTCTTTCATGAGGAGGCAGCAAGCCTGGCTTTTAGGAGTCAAGCAGCCCTGTTCATAACTTGTAGCTTCTTCAATAGATAATTAGTATTTCTGTAATAAAGTGAATTACAATAGTCCATTTCGCTAATTACATTTTCATTGTATTTCCATCCAAATATTTCTTGAGAAGTGAAATATTCCGTAGATGATACCACATTGTTCCTACCACTTGATTGATATGATACTTGAAAGATGGACTACAGTCTATGATCAACATAAGTCTTTGATTGCTTTTTCCACAATCATTAAGGTTACATTAATTTTAAAGAGTAGTTGTCTAAATATTTAGTGGTATTATGTTGTTAGAAAAGTTATGTCAATGTAATTACCAGATGTTATTTAAATCAAAGAAATCATGAGTTTTTGGGTGACACTGACAATCCTACTGGGCAAAATCCCAACCAGTCAAGTAGGATTGGTTTTTGTATTGTATACAGTAGCTGTATGTAAATCATCAATGTAGTTATGACCAGATTTATTAAGAAATGGTAAAGATTCCATGGTTTCTAATTTTGTCATTTTATTTTATTATTTTTTTATTTATTTTTTTTTTTATCTCTCTCTCTTCCCAAATGGAATTATGTCATGCCTTCCCAAGGATTCCCCATGCCTCTTCTTCTCTTACATCAGTGATGCATTTTTTGATTTAAGGGCAATAAGGAGTGTTCATTACAAAGGCGGAGCATGCCGACAGGAGACCTTTTGATCCATATTTAGGTCGGATGCAAAAAAAAAAAAAAAAAAAAAAAAAAAACATAACTAAAAACTATAATAATGTAAATAACAAATAAAATACATAAATAAATGCATAGGTATAGTTGCAATAATAAACAAACAGGTAAATAGTAAATGATAATAAATTGACATGGGTAAATCCATATGAAACCTACCAATTTTTTTGCAAATTTGAACCTCACCGTCACCGATTTTTATGAAATTCGGTATGCATGTAGAACTCGGTGAGACAAATTGATTGAGACTAGTCTCACGTTTCTATCTTTTATAGAACCAGAATTATGGTTTCCGACAATTTTGAGAAAAATCGAAATTTTGAAGGTACGGCCTAATTTCAGACATGCATAACTTTGTTAGTTTTTGTCGTAGAACATTCGTTCATATGTCATTGTAAAGCTAATGAGTAGCTCTGCAACTTTTATTCTATTCATATTTTACCTATGAGGTCAAATAAAAAAGTTCCATTTGACCTTGACCTTTGACCTTGAATAACAAAAAACACGCCATCTTCGATTTTTTTCATTTTTTGTACAAATATTCACCATCATCTTAATAACCTTCATGCCAAATTTCATAGTGGGACATTCATGGGATCAGAAGTTACAGGCACTTAAATAACTATAGGTATAAGAAAATTTTGGTATTTTTTGATCTGTATTATTTCAAAAAATTCATATCTCGGTTATTTTTCATCACAAAACGTTCACTAATATATCATTGTAAAGCTGATGATTAGCTCTACATCTTTCATTCTATGCATTTTCTACCTAAAAGGTCAAATAAAAAAGTTGTCTAACCTTACAAAAACTTTTTTTTGTGGGGTACAAAACTTCACTACTTACCTTATTGTATTCAATATCCAGGTATACAAACTGCTTGTGTATAGGATTTGTATATCTAAATTTTTTATCTAATATTAAATAAATAAAATATAATATTTATAAATAAAATATCTAATATTTTGTATATCTAAATTTTTTTTATATCCTTTTTACAGATAAAATATTTACCCACCAACAGAAATAAATGTACTGCAATGGTGTCGTGGTGTAAACAATCAGAAATAATTACAGCATTTAGATGTTTAAGCTCTTCCTCATCTTTATAATAGCATACAAAGGGGTGTAATGTAGCTTGTGCATTATTCCAATGAAACCCCTGAGCTGCATCTTGTAAAATGAATGAGTAATTTTCAGCAAAATCTGCCAAAATCAACATTTCTCCATCACCTAATGTTCTCTTTTTCTCAGCGCAAAATTGCGATTGATGCTTTGCAATATAATCATGCCGTTTCAATAATTTAAGATTAGAACAAAATTCTTCAATAAACTCATTTACAGATTTACTGATGGTTTCTAATGTTGTTCGATCTGTAGAAATCCACCTTTTATATGAAATGTCATCAATCATGTGTTTTTCAAAAATTGTCTCTAAATATTCAGCAAAATTATTCGAGAGAGAGTTGCAATCAGAACACTGATGAAAAAAACAGTCAATTGACTTTTCATTGCAAGTAGTAGCAGCTAAGCAACTAGTGTAATCACTCAAATGAATCTCTTCACCTTCTGTACAACAAGAAAGCCCGGATCCTACTATCATCAGCTTAATATTCTGGTGGATGATGCATACACATACACTATGTGTTCCAGCTCCGCCTGCCAATATGCATTCCTTTGGCCTAAGTTCTGCAAATTTTGAAAACCCTACCTTTAAGGAAGGATGTTTTGTTTTCAATAATTTGTATGCTTCCCTGAGGTTACAAAGAATTAGATGTTTCTGTTCTTGTACCTTAAATCCTCCTTTCCTGACAGATTTATAATCTTTCTTTCCTGGCATAATCCTACTTATTTCCTCAGATTTGTAGAAATGTAAGATAATGTTTTCAGTTTCTTTTGAGAAAGTTGGTAATCTTTTGTTTGGGAGAGCCATGAAACCTTTTTCTTTTACTAAGTTTTTTGCTTGTCTAGCCATATATTGGGTCACCTTGAACTCTTCCTGGATTTTTGATCTGCTCCAGCTTTTTGGAAGAACAGTCAAAATCTGGAGTTTTTCTGAACGTTTTTCTGTTGTATTAAATTTTTCTTTTAGCTGAATAACAATTTCTTCATCTGCATTTGTAACGTGAGAGGCAGATGCTGTTGTATGGTCTTTTGATGTTGATGGTGCTGAACCAATTTGTAAGTTACTGCAAATATTATCTTGGATTTTCTTGGCTTTTTCTTCCTTATAGTAAATTCCTTTTTCAAGTCTTTGTTTTTTTTACTGGTGACTCTCCAATGATTGATAGAGACTCATTAAGTGCTTTCAGGTCAGTATCTTTGTCAACAAAAACATCATCTTCCGACCTTTTATCTGAAGAAGATGATGATTCATTATCTGTTGTTTCAGGGACTGTTGCTGGTTCATTTTCTATTTCAGTAGTTTGTAATTCTCGACTTCTTTTCGTAATTTCTTTCCTGCATTTGTCACAAATATAATAACCTTCTGTAAGGTTAAATGCAATGTTCTTTGCCACAAAGTCTTCTGACATTTGCCGATTTCCTTTCTTATTAGGATCATCATCATGAAGGTTGATAGGATTACAACACACTTTCTTGAATTTAAAACTTCTTCCAAGCATTTTTAAACTTATTTCTGTTGGTGGGTAAATATTTTATCTGTAAAAAGGATATAAAAAAAATTTAGATATACAAAATATTAGATATTTTATTTATAAATATTATATTTTATTTATTTAATATTAGATAAAAAATTTAGATATACAAATCCTATACACAAGCAGTTTGTATACCTGGATATTGAATACAATAAGGTAAGTAGTGAAGTTTTGTACCCCACAAAAAAAAGTTTTTGTAAGGTTAGACAACTTTTTTATTTGACCTTTTAGGTAGAAAATGCATAGAATGAAAGATGTAGAGCTAATCATCAGCTTTAAAATGGTATGTTAGTGAACATTTTATGATTAAAAATAACCGAGATATGAATTTTTTGAAATAATACAGATCAAAAAATACCAAAATTTTCTTATACCTATAGTTATTTAAGTGCCTGTAACTTCTGATCCCCTGTATGTCCCACTATGAAATTTGGCATGAAGGTTATTAAGATGATGGTGAATATTTGTACAAAAAATGAAAAAAATCGAAGATGGCGTGTTTTTTGTTATTCAAGGTCAAATGGTACTTTTTTATTTGACCTCATAGGTAAAAAATGAATAGAATAAAAGTTGCAGAGCTACTCATTAGCTTTACAATGACATATGAACGAATGTTCTACGACAAAAACTAACAAAGTTATGCATGTCTGAAATTAGGCCGTACCTTCAAAATTTCGATTTTTCTCAAAATTGTCGGAAACCATAATTCTGGTTCTATAAAAGATAGAAACGTGAGACTAGTCTCAATCAATTTGTCTCACCGAGTTCTACTTGCACACCAAATTTCATCAAAATCTGTGACAATGAGTTATAAGTCATTGGTAGGTTTCATATGGAATGACCCTCATATAACTAATAATAAATGAAAATCAGACAGACAAATTATAACAAAACAAAAACAAATAATATAACATAAATCATAATCATTACAGCATCTTACTTAGGTATTTATCTAAATGATTCTTAAAGCTTCGAACTGAACTACATTGCACTACCTGTGCAGGAAGTTTATTCCATTTATTAACTACACGGTTGGCAAAGTTGTTTCTACCTACTTCCAAATTGAATCTATTTCCGGACAGTTTGAGACCATTGTTTCTTGTCAGATTCTCATTCAATGTGAAAATTTTGTCACTTGATGTTGTCAATTCCCTTTAAAATCTTAAAGACCCGTATCAAGTCACCTCTGAGTCTACGCTTTTTTAGGGAAAACAGATTCATGTGCTTAAGTCGATTTTCATATGATTTATTTTTGATATTTGGAATCAGTTTTGTGGCTCGCCGTTGTACTTTTTCCAGTCTGTCAATGTCTTTAATGAGATTCGGTGACCATATGGAAACAGCATATTCCAAATGTGGACGAACTAACGATTTATATAGCTTGTTAATGAGTGATGGACTTTTGAAATCAAAAGATCGCGCAATTAATTTGGTGAATGAACGGTTTTATGAAAAGGCACCATCCTGCCATCTTGTGTTTTGTCATACGAAGCACCCAAACAGCATGAGCTGAGCATCACCTAAAACACTGATTTCTCTTTGATGTAGATAAATAGCATCTGGTAAATGTATCAACATAACTTTTCTTAATGATAGAATACCACTAAATGTTATCATTTACACTTCTTTAATGTTCTCTTGGTGTTTTGGGTAATATCACCCAATACACTAATATTTTGGGTGATTTGACTGGTTGCTGACCAGCTCGGCCCATCGCCAACTCGGCCCAGCATCTGCTTGAGATGCCGTTTTGATAGATGTGGAGATCGAAGAAATTAAAGTATAATAAAGTTATCTACTCTAACCTAACCTCTAACATGGTGGCCCAACTTGGTTGAGTAGATGGGCCAAGTTGACCCTATACTTTTTGACTGACCGATGATCTTTGAAATAGTAGTTGTACTAAGAAATGTGCTCCTAAGTAGGGCTTGGCTGTTTTTGGGCTCATAGAATACTTTTTGATACCTCCACTTCTAGGAATTCTATTATTGAATTCTCCAATCAATAATATTAAATGTGACAAAGGTGTTTGGAACAACACCCAACAAATCGCCAAAAATTAATCAAGACCCACATACTACAATTAGGTAGATATGTGCATGGCTGCTCTCACATCAGTATAACTGCTGTGTTGAAACAGCACAAACATCCATCTCATACATGGCTACTTCATGACAGGAAATGACCCCTCCACACACACCTCCCAGTGGAAATGCCCCCCTCACAGTACCACACATATTACTGGAATGTCCACTTTATACAACACCCTGCAATAACCATCTATTCTCATCTAGTTCCTCAAACAACAGCGACTACCAAATCATGGGAGACAAAATAGTCAATACTTCTGATGTTAAAAGTAAAAGAAGAGGGAGAGGAATAAGAAAAGTAATATATATATATATATATATATATATATATATATATATATATATATATGATACATATGTATACAATGGGGTTTTCCCTTTATATATATATATATATATATGATACATATGTATACAATGGGGTTTTCCCCTTTACAAGAGAGGTAGTCAAAGGCATGAATCTACTCCAACCCATTTCATCCCCACATACAACACTCCAGTTCACCATTCCTCCCTCCCTCTTTTCTTGGCTCCTGTGGATGACAGGTCATTCCTGTGTCTCACCCATTGCCTTGGGTTGGAAGCAATTCAGCAAGACACAACACATCCACAGCAAGATTGGTTAATTTAATTGGCAACCCCCCTTCCCTTCTCTGTCCCCTAATGCAGAAAAAAAAAGATGGGAGAAATACCTTTGGGCTGTGTCAAAATATCATTCACACACACTTCCCTACCCACTCCCTTCCATGCATCACAGCATCATCCATACACAACCATTCTTCACTCACCCCTATATTCTGTCTTCTCTTTTGCTTCAAAAACAGACATCCCCCTCCTTCCCAATTTTCCTTTTCCATCCATCTTGTTCTTGGTTGCCCCCTCATGTTCACTTCACTCCATATTCCATGTCTTCATTATCCAGATCAAGACAGAATATGAGGTAATGCACACTGAGGCAAGATACTCTCATTTGAACCCATGTATTGTCTGCCCAGTGTATTTACCTAGTTGTAGTATACAGGAAAGGAGCAACACTCATTGGGTCTTGTCCCTATTCTCTAATTTTCTAACATGTCTAGACTCTAATGTAAAGTCTCAATTTAATCTATATCTTTGATTTCCAATTATTCTATTTAGATTTGAACTTGTGTATTGTTTGAGCTTGTGCTATATCACCTTTCAAGTTATTCCACTTATTTATACATCTATATGGAAAACCGTATTTCTTCACATTCTTTTGGCATGTCTTTCCTAATTCACTTCCATGACCTCTTAAAGACCTTCCATCTTTAATTAGGAGATCTCTTCTATCAGTGCTATCTGTCTCCTTTAGTGACCTGAACACTAATCATGTTACCTCTTTCTCTTTGATCTTTTGAAGTTGGTAGACTCAGTACTTTTAGTCTTTCCTCATTTGGTTCATCTGCCAAGCTGGGGACCAGTACTTTTAGTCTTTCCTCATTTGGTTTATCTGCCAAGCTGGGGACCAGTTTGGTTGCTGCCCCTTGTATTCTCTCAGTCTTGTTTATGTCATTCACTCTGTGTGGGGACCACACTACTGACACATATTCCAGTCTTGGAAGTATCAGGGTTCCAATGAGTTTTTTCATCATCTATTCATCCATATGATGGAATGTTATACTTTAATCTTCTGCAGTAGTCCAAATGTCTCTCCCATAATCCTGCTGATATGTCTGTCAGGTGACAGGTTGTCTTTTATTAATACTCCCAAGTCTTTCTCTTTTGCAATGTGCTCACTTCCAAAGGAAGAGTTTAAGGATGGACTTTTGCCACTGTTGCCCATTTCCAGTGCTTTGCATGCTTTTGGCATTGAACTTCATTTCCCAGTCTTGGCTCCATGCAAAAGTAGTGTCTAGATCTTTCTGCAATATTCTACTGTCCTCATTTTTTACTCTTCTCATGATTTTTTCATGATCTACAAACATGTTGGCATAGCTTGTTATTCCTTCCATCATGTCATTAACATAGACTCAATAAAAAAAACTTCATGGTGGCATATGTTCCTCCCAAGACAAGAGCTTGAGATGAAACTGAATATCAAGAAATGTTATTGGATACAATTCTTTCCCTAAGGAAAAATATTGAATAAAGTAGTAACATAGTCCATATTGGAAATTTTAATCGTGGTGATGTTAGCTGGGAGGAAAAGGAAGCAAGCAGCAAAGCAGTTTTCTGGGAAAGTACACTGCTGAGTATAGCAGTGGAGAACAGAATGACCCAGTGGGTAAAGGAAGTTACCCTGGTAAGAGATGACACTCCACAACATTCTGTTACTAACCAAAGAGCCAGACATCGTCAGCTCCTTGAACTACCTTTACCCATTAGGAAAAAGTGACCAGGTTACAATTGAATTTCAGCTGGAGGATGAGGAAATAGAGCCAAACTATGAATCACACGGGCAAGGGAGACTCAATTTTAAGAAAACAGATTACTTAGGGTTGAGAATTCTTTCAAGAAACAAACTGGGAGGAATTCATGAATACATACATATACCAAGGCTTTTCACCCCCCTACAAGGGAGGTAGCCAAAAAGGAAAAGGCATAAAATCATTCCCACCCATTCCATCCCTGAATACACTCCACACCCCTCCACCCTCCCTCTTATCTTAGCACCTCCTGGATGACAGGTGATCCCTATACCTTGTCCACTGCCCTGGGTCAGAAGCAGTGTCCCCCCCCCCTCTCTGTCCCCCCATGCATAAAAGGAGAAGACAGGGGAGAAATCCCTTCGGGCTGCGTCAAATTTTGCTCACACATACTACCTCACCCCCCATTCCACCTCATGCATCACATCATCCATATACAACCATTCTCCATTCACCCATATCTTCTGTCCTCTCCCATCCTTCCTCAACAGACATTCCCCTCTTCCCCAAAGCCCCCTTCACCCCATCCATCCACCTCATCCTAGGATGTTCCCTCATATTCACTCCATCCACATCTGCCTTCCATACCTCTTTTACTAGTCTTAATTCACTCATTCATTCCATGTGTCCAAACCATCCTAATACTCTTTCATCAACTCTATCTCCCAACTCCCTTTCCACCCCAGTTCTTCTCCTCACCTCCTCATTTCTCACTCTATCTAGCCTAGTAACCCCCATCATACTTCTCAGACACCTCATCTCAATTACATTCAAACTCCTTCTCTCTTCCTCTCTTATGTTCCATGTTTCTGCCCCATACAGTGCTGTTGGCACAATCACTCCTTCATACTGTCTCCTCTTAGCATCCATTCCCAAATGTCTATTCCTCAATCCACCAAGGCATTTACTCGCTTCTCTCAATCTAAATTCTACCTCCACCTTCACTCCACCTTTTCCTGCCACATTTGCACCCAAGTATCTAAAACTATCCACTTCCTCTAGTTGCTCTCCCTTAATGCTCACTTCCAGTCTACTGCCACTTTCACCCCTTGGACATCTCATCACCTTACTTTTACCCACATTTATCTTTAGCTTTCTTCTATCACATACTCTCCCAAACTCTGTCACCAACTTCCTCAATCCCTCCTCCGATCCTGCCACAAGTGCAGTGTCGTCCGCAAACAAGAGCTGGCTCACCTCCCACTTTTCTCCATTTTCTTTAACCATCTCCAATCCCTTGCCCACTACCCTTGCATTTACCTCTCACACTACCCCATCCATGTATAAGTTGAACAGCCAGGGCGACATAACGCATCCTTGACGAAGTCCCACCTTTACCTCGAACCACTCACTCTCTCCATTTCCAATCCTGACACAAGCTCTACTACTCTCATAAAAACTCTTGACAGCTCCTAGAAGCTTTCCTCCTATCCCATATATCTGCATAACCTCCCACAGTGCCTTTCTGTCTACCCTGTTGTAAGCCTTTTCCAGATCCATAAAAGCCCAAAAAACATCCTTCCCCTTTCCTGTAGCTTTCTCACATATCTGTCTTACCACAAAAATCTGATCTACACAACCTCTACCCGTCCTAAATCCACACTGTTCCTCACCAATTACTCCCTCTGTTCCTCTCCTAATCCTCTCAATCAAGATCCTCCCATAAGCCTTCCCAACTACACTTAACAAACTAATCCCTCTGAAAATACTACATTCACACTTGTCCCCCTTTCCCTTGTAAAGTGGAACTATACAGGCACTCCTCCAGTCCTCCGGCACTCTACCCTCTCTCCAGCAAACATTAAATAACCTCACCAGCCAGTCCACCATCACTGTACCTCCTTTCTTTAGACATTCTGCATGGCATCCATCCAGACCAGGTGCCTTACCTGCTTTCATCATCTTAACAACTGCCTTCACTTCATCCTTCCTTATTTCTCCTCCATTTTCCTCACTCATCACTGTCATTTACTTAGCATTTCCCACTGCTACTATCTTTCCCTCCCTATCCTCCTTCACATTTAGCAACTCCCTAAAATATTCTGCCCATCTTCCCCTTACTGCCTTCTCTTCCATTATCATCTCTCCATCTGCACCTTTTACCTTTTCTCTTAATTTCTTTCCAAAACATCTTTTTATTACTTTCAAAATTGTCTGTCATACTCTTACCCCACTTCACATCTGCTCTCCTCTTTGCCTCCTTTACCTTTTCCTTTACTCTCTTTTCTTTTCTTTGTACCTCTCATATGACTCCCTCGTCCTATTGTGTAACCAATCTGTGAAAGCTCGCTTCTCTTCTACAACTTTCTTTGTTTCCTCATCCCACCATTCACTACCCTTCCTTCTATTTCCCCCTGTCCTTCTTGTTCCACACACCATCCTTGCACACTTTATGACTCCCTCCTTGAACCATCCCCATTCCTCCTCCACACCCAGCTCCACTCGTCCTATTTTGTAACAAATCTGTGAAAGCTCACTTCTCTTCTACAACCTTCTTTCTTTCCTCATCCCACCATTCACTACTCTTCTTTCTATTTCCTCCTGTCCTTCTTGTTCCACACACCATCCTTGCACACTTTGTAACTCCCTCCTTGAACCATCCCCATTCCTCCTCCACACCTAGCTCTACTCTATCCTTCACTCCCTCCCACTCCTCCCTCAGCTTCTTCTTGTACTCCTTCTCCTTTTCTTTTTCATTTAAAGAGTTCACTCTAAGCACCTCCCTATCTTTTGTCCCTTTCCTCTTTCTCCATCTATCCTCCACTCTCAACTTACCTTCCACCAAAAAATGATCTGATATTCCCCCACCCTCTCCCCTTAGCACATGTACATCCTTAACTCTTCCTATCATAGTCCCATTTACCACTACATAATCCATCAACACTCTATCTACCACCCTTCCATCCACCACCCTCTCCCATGTGTACTTATGCTTGACTTTATTCCGAAACACTGTACAGTATTTGCTATCATCAACTCTCTTTCTAGACACATTTCCACCATCAACTATCCACTATGATTCATGAATACCATAGGAATAAGAAGGAAATGGGAAATCTTTCTTGACATTTACAACGTAGGAGTAAACAAATGTGCCAAAGACTAGAGAAAGGAAGAAGCAAGAAGAGGATTGGTTTAACAAAAGGTGTGAGATTGCAACAAAGGCCTGGGATGTGGCTTGGAGAAAGTGGAGAAAGAAAAGCAATAAAACAAAAGAAGCTTACAAACAAGTTAGGAATGACTGCCAGAATTTGCAGGAAGAAAACAATTTTGAAAGATGTAGCAGAAAAATACAAAGATTAACCAAAACTGTTTTACAAGTTCATAAATGGTAAATTGAGACATGGAAGAAATCATCAGGTTAGTAGTAGATGGGGAGGTTTTTGAAGAGGCCTCAGCTCAGGCAGAAATAATGAATAGAGGTTTCCAGTGATCACAAAAGAGCACAACTTTTTGGAGAAAAGCAAGAGGATAAAAAAGCCAGGTTTAGCAGATATGAATGTAGAAGTGAGGGAAGTGCTCAATCTCCTGGATTCATTGGATGTAACAAAAGCCTGATGGGATCTCTAACTGGATACTTAACCACTTCAGTACGGGACTTAAATCTCGCGGGTAGCAGCCAATGCCAGCTGTATGACGTCACGTAATAATATTCTATCATAAAATATAGTCGCCGCTTATATCGATCGTTCTCTCTTTCACCCGCGAATTTTGAAAACCACAGAGAATGGGATTCAGGGCGCATTTGGGAGAATGTAAAAACACAGGGGCGACTACAATAAATATAATCAAGACGCCAATATGGCAGCGTCGCGAATCCACTTGCTCCTCATGACGCCTACGTGTGCGGCACCGTATGGAAGGGGTTAAAGAATGTAGGGAACAACTAGCAGACAAGATCTGCAGCCTTATTACATGTTCACTGAAAAAGGGCATTGTTTCGCTTGATTGGAAAAGGGTAGATGTGGAGCCAATTTGCAAGGAAATGCCACTAAATGATAGGCCAGTATCACTAACCAGTACAATAATGAAATTGTGTAAAAGGATTATGAAAGATTGAAAAACCAAATACCTTGAGAAGATGAACATTCTGACAGACAGTCAGTTTGGCTTCAGATCTGGAGGATCATGTGTGTCAAACCTTTTGCTCTAAAGCGATTGATGTGCTGCAAGAGAGAGGTGGGTAGGTGGGTGGACTGCATGTACCTAGACCTAGAAAAGGTATTTGATAAAGTACCTCACAGTTGATTTATGTGGAAATTGGAACATATTGGAGGACATGTTAATGACAACATGATGGAAGGAACAACAAGCTATGCCAACATGTTTGTAGACCATGTAAAAATCACGAGAAGAGTGAAAAATGAGGACAGTAGAATATTGCAGAAAGATCTAGATACTATTTTTGCTTGGAGCCAAGACTAAGAAATGAATTTCAATGCCAAAAACATGCAAAGCACTGGAAATGGGCAATAGTGGCAAAAGCCCATCCTTAACCACTTCCATACGGTGACGCCTACGTAGGCGTCATGAGGAGCAAGTGGGTACGCGATGATGCCGACGTCGGTGTCTTGATTATATTTATTGTAGTTGTACCTACGTAACCTCCATTCTCTCTAAACTGGCTTCATCATATTTTCTATGGTTATCAAAATACATGGGTGAAAGATATTTTAATATTGTAAATGACAACTACTCTAGAATTAATGTATCTGCAATAGTTACTAATAAAAACAAGAATTTACAAGATATGTTTACTTATGATAAGATCAGGAAACCTAAGTGTTTGAATGATAGACTGAATTCATTTCAACCCCTGACAAACATCCAAGTAAAAAATGCATCAGATAAATGTTGTATGTTTGAAGCATGGTCCAGTAAAACTACCAGATAGTCTAGATCAGTTGAGAATTGTGTACAAAATACAGACATGAAACAGACCTCCAAATTGACACCAAAAACATTCCAGTTTTCTTTTTGGAGCAATTTTAAGAAGGCCCAAGGACTGGTTGTTTATTTGTTTCTCTTCTTCCTCTCTGCTCTCCTCCTACCTTCCTTCTTTTCTACTTTCCCTTTTCTTCTATTCATTGACCTTAACCATTCCTGCTGTTCCTTTAACTTTCTTCCTCTGAGATTTAGCTGCAAAGAGGGGTGGAAAGACATGCTGAAATGGTCCTTGGTCCTTTTCATAGGTTTCTGGGAAGAAACCTTAGACTGTTGTATTAGTGTGAGACTTTCCGTGCATTGGTGGCATAATTGGATGCATAAAGACCTCATTCACTTAGATGTGGGTTCAATTCCCACATTCTTCTTCAATTCCCAGCAGTGACTGTTACCTGCCCTTGCAGTCAAAGTGCACATAGGGCAAAGGTGATGGCTTCAGCCGCAGCTATGCGCCTCCTGGTGTAGGCTCCTCACTCTTTTCTTCTGTGAGCAGTAACCAAGTGTCTGTTTTCTGTATATGAAATAGTGGAGGAAATACATTTGAAACTGATATAGAGTCAGGGTTGAGCCCTCAGGATTGCACCTTTGGATGGAGGCAAGTTTTGAGGATAAGTGGCAAGACACTTTCTGATACCCTTCTCACAGGCCCACCATTTTTAGTTACTCATTGTTGTAATAATAGTAATAATTGTCGCCTTGAGTTTCACGGGCTGGAAACCCACAGCAGCTGGCAATGGTCCTTGGGCTCTTCTAGATTTCTGAAAAGTGTGGGGGCTGTCACTGGCTTGTAGGAAAGAGAGGAGGGGGAGCAATTGCCAGTTGTCATCTTTCCTTGTGTGAAAAAAGTGGAAGAAATGCAGTTAAAGTTAATAAAGAGATTCAGGATACAGCCAGTCAAAAGACAGAAGGTCAACCTTTTGGGACTACCAGACTGGAGGGGGGTGGGGGTTGTTCAATGGTGATAATGAATCTCTGGCATGAAATCAAACTTTGCTTCACACATAGATGTCATCCATTACAGTTGTCAAGTCTTGCCACACAGCATTGGAGAAGGTAGGGAAGGTAGTTTTGTAGGCCAAATTTATGTGATATTTTTTTTTTTTTTTTTTTTTTTCTCATTGAATATTTGCAAAAGAGTAAGCATGCTTATGATTTTGTTTGTTTGCACACATAAAGTCTCCCATTTTCACCTTATTTGATCTTTTCCACAGTAAACATATTCATGTACAAGGCCCATTGACTTCAACTTAATTTTGAAGGCCAAATAAATGGCTGTGCAGTTTCCTCAGTGCATTTTCATTGTAAAATATCTGACATTGTGAAGGATTAATTCTTTTTCAATATTTGATAGAAATTAAATGCCTTATTGTCCTTTCCTTATGGTTTTAGTTAAGGGAAATGTACATGAGTTAATGTTGAAATTTTGTAGAGTACTGGTAGCAGTTGAAACAATTTGTTTTTTTCATTTTACTTTCCAGAGTCGAGAGGTATGATCGGCAAAGGTCTTGTCTTGTGTTGTGTTGTATAACATGCTGCAGTATTATTAGTTGATAGCAATTTATAGGTAAGTTGTATATGTAGAAAGGGTAGCTAACATATGTATTCATCAGGGCTGCAGGTTTTGTACACAAAACAAAACCCCCAACTTACCCCTGTTTGTAATGAGGCTAGACATTTCCTGTAATTGTGGAATTGGTTCAAGAATAACAGTAGTACATAAGTATCAGTTTACCTCATTCTTTACATAGAATCAATAGGCCTTATTACTGGAATTTGGAATGGTTAATGAGATTGTTTAATGTATGTCCAAGGAAAGGAGATATACCAATGGATTGGATAAGTGCATGTATAGTTCCATTATACAAGGGGAAGGGAGACAAATATGGATGTAGTAGTTTTAGAGGGTTCACTGTTAAGTGTGGTTAATTATTGTATATGTTAATGGAGATTAGGGTGGTAACAGAAGTGGCAGGGGAAAGCATTGTGAGTGTAGGGATATAGTTCATGGATCAAGTGTTTGTTGTAAGAGATGTGAGAAATATTTGATAAAAATGAGGATGTATTTTGGGCTTTAATGGACTTGGATAAGGAGTGTGATAGGGTTGATAAGCATTTTGGGGTGTATTCCAATAGTATGGAATTGAAAGTTATGTATCAATACAGAGAGATTTAAAAAAGACAAATAAAGAAAACGACAATATGAAATGAAAATCACTGATAAATCCAAAGAGAATCCCAAAGAATTCTATAGTTACATTAGAGATAAAAAGGTAGTTAGGAATCACATTGGTCCACTATTATCTGCTGACGATCAACTTGAATATTCAAATGAAGGAATGTGTAATGTTTTAAACAATTATTTTAGCTCAGGGTATTGGCTGCTTGTTATTGTGGCAAAGTAGCATGCAGTTAATACTTTAGGGTCTATATGGGGCGCCCCTACGGACCAGAGCCACACGTCATTTTGTCTACGATAGAGGAAAACTCTTCATAGAGAAATGATGACACTTTTATACTATGACTGTCCCTCCATTATGCTGTCCCCCAACCCCTTGCTGCTGTCCTGTACCATTTGAGTATTCATTTTCTGCTGTGGTGGGGGAAAAGAATACTGCCACCAAGTATTTCCACTTGGATCGTAAGAGGCGAGAAGAAAGGGACGGGGAGTGGGACTAGGCATCCTTCTCCTTGTGGCCCCACAGGGGACATTCCTAAACGAAAAAGTAAAGGCATATGAGGGTCTGGGAGTATCGAGACTAGACCTAATAATCACATCAGAACCTGAAATAATGGAAAAGATAGAATACCAGGCACCAATAAGTAAAAGTGACCATATATTGATAGAACTAGAACTAAATGAGAAAAAATACATGAACAATATAGAAAAGGAAGGTTGATGTATGAATTTTTTTTATTTTTTATTTTCATTTTTTATAAAATAAGAGAATTCTTTCAAAATGAAAACTGGGAAAGAATACACAAAGAAGATACAACAGTAGAAGAGAAATGGAATATTTTGACAAAAATTTATAAAAAAAGTATTGGAAAAGTATGTCCCAAGACAAAAACAAGAAAAAGAATATGTAAAGTGCTGGTACAACAAAAGTTGTAGTGTGTTAAAAGACAAAAGCGACAAAGCTTGGACCAAATGTAAGAAAGACAAAAGACCTGAAAAATGGAAAATATATACTTGTTATAGAAATGAATATGTACAAGCGTGCAGAGAGGAAAAGAGAAAATATGAAAAAGATGTAATAGAAAAATGTAAAGATCAACCAAACTATACAGATTTATAAACAACAAACTGAAAAACAAACAAGATTTGGAGAAATTAAGACAAGGAGGAGTTGAATACACAGAGGAAATTGAAATGGCAGAAATTATGAACAACATTTTAAATCAGTGTTTACAATGGAGAACATACAGGTACTCCTCATTTAACGACCTACTCGGTTAACGACGGGCTTTATGACGTTTAACATAAATCTCCCGAAGTTACGACGTCGTGTACCATAATTAAGTTGGCTGAGGCAAATTTGTATGATGTTATAAATGAACTTGTACGGTGGATATTAGCTGTGAGGTAAAGTGTTCTGCAGCTTAGGTCTACATTACCATCCTGCAAGCTGCAAAAACTACCTGGGGTACAGTGTATACCGGTAGTGGTAAATTTTTAGTTTCGACCATGGGCGCAATATAACAATAGAAAATTAATTATTAATTTTGTAAATTATAATGTATCAACGTAATATGCAATTTTGTGAGCGGAAATTAAAAAAAAAATGCTAAAACAGATTTCGTAAGTAACGAAGTCATGTCGGACAAAAGGTACACCATGTTTGTTATGATAGATGCCGATGTCAAAGAAATGAAAGGATGATAAATTAATTCGTCTAACCTAAACTAAACTAACCTAACCTGTGTTTAATAAATCATTACCTGCAAATTAAATGTCATCCGCCTCGTCCTCGTTGTCGTCGTCGTGAGAGACGTTGGCGGGCTTTTTAACCACTCTCTCAGCTTGCCGGGTATACAAAGATCTTGCAGCTTGAAGGAATGCATGCATCTCCACTCCATAACATTCCTTCAAGAAAATGTACCTGGCGAGGTAGTGTTGGAAGTACCGAGGCCGTCAATTGACAGACGACAAGATGGCGTCCCGATCCTATGCTACCGATTCTTCGTTCATTAGCATATTTGCTTCTAGCAAGGTATTTTTTATTTTAATTTCCGCCCACAAAATTGCATATTACGTTGATACATTTTAATTTACAGAATTGATAATTAAATTTCTATTGCTATATTGCACCCATGGTCGAAACTAAAAAAAATACCCAAATGACTAAAGTCGGAGTGGAGCGAGACTAGACCAATGCAAAATGGCTGTCTGTGTTGTGGATGCTATCATGTCATAACCATGATAGCGTGAATGAATGCAGTGGCATGGACTCGAAAACTGTAAGTTTTCGCAATTTTCTTGTCAAGCTACATTCATCTTGGCTGTAACTTTTGCTAGGCCTATGCACTGTTGCCGTCGGCAGGCTACCTACGAAACATGTCAAAATAGTATGTCACTGTCCGAGTCATTTTTTTGCACAGAAGCCACACATAAGGCGCACCACCCGATTTTGGCCGATTTTAAGGATTTTGCCCCTGCCTTATGGTACGAAAAATACGGTAGTCACATATACCCCTGGAGAAACCATGCTGATAGTCACGAATCGGACTAATAACTGTGGTCTCTTGAGTCTATTAACTATATTTGATTCAAGCATTTTACCTATAACTGATGTCAAACTGATTGGCCTGTAGTTGCATAAAGACAATTTAGCTCCCTTTTTGAAAATGGGAACAATGTTTGCCTGCCCCCAAGCAATAGGCAGAAGAAGTGTCTACCAACTTATTAGATATTGCTGTTAACTGGTGGCAGATTTCAAATTTACATTCTTTAAGCACTTGAAAAAAATTCATCTGGACCAGGTGATTTTATAGCTTTAAGTCTTTCAATTGTTTGACTACTTTTACCTTACTAATGCTGATATTAGTCTACTTTCTTCATCCCCACTGAAAATCAGACTGTAGTCAGGTACCTTATTTAACCTCTTCATAGTAAACACTCATTTTCTGATTCTATCATGACATCTTCATTGTTTTTAATTGGGCCTATCTTTTCTTTATTTTTTGTTCTGTAGAGAGGAAAGAAACCCTTTGGGTTGGATCTCACTTGTCTGACAACCTTGATTTCATAGTTATGTTTTGCTGTGTGCATGTTTTTTTTTTTAACTAGTCTTACCATATCATCATATTTTGATCAGTGGTGTTTCCCAGTTTTTTTATTAATGCATGAAGTCCTCATTTCATTCTGATCTCATATTTCAGCCTGTCTGTCATCCATTTGGAAGTATTACTATTCTTCTGTATTGACTTGAGAGGAATAAATTTATCTTGAGCATTTGGAATTAAAGCTATTAGGTTACTCTATGTTTCATCCAAATTGCTGACTAGGTTGTTGACCTTTTGCTTGTAAGTGACCTGACCCAGGGTGTCCCCACTCCATGACCCAACACCTGACTGCGCTAAAGACATCCAGACTGACCATGTATCTTACCCTGTCACAACCCCATGGGTCGGTCTTGTAAGTGACCAAATGTCTTAAATACTTTCTCATCTTGTCAGAATTGGCTCACCAGAAATCCGGTACTCGAACGTTATTCTATTTAATTCTATCCAAATAATATTAAATCTTATTTCTTGATGGTCGCTAGAGCCTAGACTATCACGTTCATGTTTCTTGTTAGGTGCTCATTATTAGTTAAAAGTAAGTCCAGAATATTCTCTCCCCTTATAGGATTGGTAATCATTTGTTTTAGGAAATTATACTGCACCACATCTAAGAATTTTTGCACTTCCTGGTTTATTAAAACTTCCCAGCCAATGTTTCTATAATTAAAATCTCCCATGATAACATTTTTATACTGTGAAGGGACAAGGAGGGAAGGTTGCCAAGTAAATGTAATGGGGGAATCTGCTGTGAATATGTGTAGGCACTTAACCACTTTGGTACAATGATGCCTACATAGGTGTCGTGAGACGTGAATGGGTACACAAGGATGCCAGAGTCGGCGTTTTGATTCTGTACTCTTTTGATCAATAAGTAATGAGAAAATGTCAGGTGAGACATTAAATATGATTTGATCAAAATACTACTTCATGGTGAAGTACACATACATAATAAAAGGAGTAACTGGCAACTTTCTATATTTGTAGGTCTGAGTGCAGCAGTGAACGTGGTGGAACCAATCTGATTCGGTTTGCCGATCTGTGAACACTTGTCAAGATGCAGGGAAACATTGAGCAATGTTACTCCATCAAATTTTGTGTTAAACTTAAGAAAACCAAACAAGAAGCTTATGGGATGTTAAAGGAGGTCTATGGGGATGAACAGATGAGCCAAGCAAGTTTCTATCGGTGGTTTGACAGATTTTCTGACAGAAATGAACAGGTTGAGAATGAACCCAGATCTGGAGCACTAAAAAGTGCACGCAAGGAGGAAAACATTGAGGAAGTGCAAAGGTTAGTGATGCAAGACTGTCGAATATCTGTGAGGATATCTGAAGCTGTTGGTATTAGTATTGGCATAGTAGAGACAGTTCTGACCAAAGATCTGAAGCTCCACAAAGTCTGTGCCAAGTTCGTGCCAAAGATCCTCTCCGATGACCAGAGGCAGTTTTGTGTGAAATGTTGCACTGACATTCTTGAAATGATAGAGGCCGATTCAGGTTTCTTGAATAAGGTAGTGACTTGTGACGAGAGTTGGGTGTTCACTTACGACCCTGAGAGCAAATATCAGTGCTCAGTGGACGCGACCTCCCCCAGACCTAAAAAGGCAAAGATGAGCAGGTCGCAAGAGAAGGCCATGGTCATTCCTTTCTTTGACTCCCAGGGGTTCATTCACGTTGAATGGGTTCCACAGGATCAAACTGTCAATAAGGAATATTACCTTACTGTTCTGAAAAAGTTCAGGGAGAAGATGAGGAAGAAGAGGCCTCAGCAGTGGAGGAGTGGTCAATGGTGGTTCCACCAGGACAATGCCCCATGCCACAAGTCAACGCTGGTGACTGCCTGGTTGGCCGACAGGGGAATGAAAGTGGTACAACACCCACCCTACAGCCCTGACCTAGCCCCTTGCGACTTCTTCCTGTTCCCACTCATGAATGACAGCCTCAGGGGAACCAGATTCCAGTCAACAGAGGAGCTGAAAGAGGCATTGGAAAGTTACCTGAAGTGACTACTGAAAAAGGACTTTGAGGTCTTCCAGGATTGGGAGAGATGCATGCAGAAGTGTGTAGATGTGAGAGGCAATTATTTTGAAGGAGACAAAGTTTTGTAAGCTTATGAAAATAAATAGTGTCTCTCCTGACATTTTCTCATTACTTATTGAATAGAGGAGTATATATATTTTTTGTAGGTGTATATGAGTTACCCCTAGATTCTTTGAACTGGCTTGTTTACATTTTCTGTGTTTATTATTAGAGTTAAAGAGTGAGTGATACAGCAGTGACTTTACGTTTTATAATGCAGGTAGTGTGATGTAGCGTACATATGACAGCCGATGTTGTGTGTGAGAATTTGACTCGTACTGAAGTGGTTAATAACTTGAAAGAAAAGTAAATAACTTGCTTTTGTACCAAAATACTGGACAAGTCTAGGTACTGAATAATGTGTCAGATTGATTAGCTTGAAAACTTCCAAGGCAGGAGGTTGCCAAATTGCTGTAGATTGACTACTATATTGAGCAAAACTTATATGAGATAGCCAGCATCAGTTATGTATTTCCTGAGCAGAATTTTGGTTCATCATGTTCAAATGAGCATATTTCTAGTACTACCTTATAAAAAAAAAAGAATTGTTTATTTTTGTAGGACATGCAACATGTAATGTTTAGAATTGTATTTAGATGTTAATTTGATGGTACTTTTCAGCTCTTTTGGGATAGTGAGGATCAGACTTCTAAGCCAAAGCGTTGCACGCGCAGCACAGGAGTAACTTTTAGAGAAGATCAGAGCCCTACCTCATCACCCCAATGCAGGTCTCCAACAGGTTAGTTCTGTTTAGTCTGCTTAATATAGAATTCTAATCCAAACATTTAGTAAAGGTTATTAAGGATTTAATGTACACACAAGTACACACACATACACACACTCAACTGGAACTATGTATGAAGTTAAAAAGAAGTATGATAAATGGAGAATGAAAGACAGGAAACTGGAGGCAAAGGGTGTAAACAGGGAATACTTAAACTGTTGTGACCATTAGATATGAATTCTTAAAGATGGTAGAGAACACCCGGGAGACAAGAAAACCTAATTATGTGATCATTTGAAAAAGTGACTGCTTTAGGATTGAAAAAATGCAATTCATAAAGAGGAAATCCCTGAAATGCAGGTGGGTTAAATGGCTTGAAAATGTGAACATTTGAGCAGACAGTGTTGGAACAGGAAGGTCAAGTGCATTGACATTGTTAAGCTTTGACTGGCTTGATGTGCTACAAGAGAAAGATGGCTGGGTGTGAAGTGGGTTTGTAGATCTGGTGAAGGCCTATGATAAGACACTTCACAAATGAATACAAAGGAAAGTGGAGCATGTTGAAGAGTACCTAAAAAAAGCCTTGGAATGAATGAACAATTTCCTGAAAGAGCAATGCATGCAGATAGTGGTGAAGAAAAATGTCAAGATGGAGAAAAGTAACTAGTGGAATCCAGTGGGTAACCCATAATGTTCTTGATTTATATAAATATCATAATGGAACAGTGTGAGACATCAACAAGTTTGCATATGATGCAAAGATCATGAGGAAAATAAAAGATGAAGAAGACTGCATATTATTACAAAAAGAATGTATACAACATTTTACTGGAGTCAAGTGTGGAAAAAGAGCATTACCAAGATGTGTTGAGTATTTGAAAGGGGCAGACCTACAAAAACCACCAATGATTTAGTCAGTGGGAAGTGAAGCAATTGGAATTGTTGATCATGGATAATTTATCATTTAGCAAACAGAGCAAGAATGTGGGTGAGACAGGTTGTTGATGAACAGGTGTCTTACTATAAGGATGAAGAGATAATGAAAACTTATAGTGACTACCCAAGATAAGTATATGCAGTGATGGTGTGATTATACAAAATTAAAGATATAGACAAGGTTGAAAATACAAAAAGAAGCAACCAGTTTGATCCCCAACCAAGGAGATGAACCATACAAGAATAGATACATTTGACTGAATTCAGTTTGACATCACAGAACTCCATCTCTCAAATAGGGCTCAGATTCAATGTATTATGCCGTGGTGGTATGTAGCCTTGAACCACCTCTATTTTTTACCTTTTGCCCAAGTAACAACACTAAGCTACTAGGCTAGTGAGCTTCCCCTTACATTGGACTTAGAATTATGAACAAGAATAGAAAAAGGTGATGTGATTGCATTGTTGAGGGCTGTGAAGGAGTAGATAAAACTGATGGTGAAGATATAGTTTGGGACAGTAGGGTGTCACATAGTTATTAAAATGAGACACAGATAAATATGTGTGTACAAATGTACACAAAGGATTTACAAAGGAAGAACATGCCAACAGGAGACCTTTTTGTCCATAACTAGGTTGGATGTGAAAAAAAGATGATAAATAAACAAACAGATAAATAATAAAGATGATGATATGGTTTAACATCGGGGGGAGGGGGGGGGGACACTACCGGAAGGCTAGGATGGTGCCCCTCACAGAGGACTTTGTAATGTGGAATTTAATGAACCATGCCCTTGGTTCAATTTTGCCATTGGCAGGATTTAAACTGCTATCCCCTCGACCTTCGTTGCAGGAAACAATGCCCTAACCCACTCAGCCAGCGAGCTTCCAGATGAATAATAATGATGATAATAAACATAAATAAGAGAGAGAGAGAGAGAGAAACGGCTCCATATTCATTCCTTTCATATGTGTTTGAGATGAAATGTTTGAAATATGGTAGGGGTTGTAAGGTTGGATAGAGTGAGGAGGAGAGCGAGGTTGGAAATGGATATGGAAGGTGCTGATGAAAAACTTGGGATGGTTTGGACACAAGGAAAGAAAGAATGGAGAAAGATTAGTGAAAGAGGTGTGGAAGGCAGAGGTGAATGGAATAAACTTGAGGGCAACCAAGGATGAGATGGATAGATGGGGTGAAAGGGGCTTTGAGTAAGAGGGTAATGTCTGTTGAGCAAGGAAGGGAGAAGGCAAGAGATAGGAGTGGAGAATGGCTGTGTATAGGTGATACTGTGATGCAAGGAAGGAAGGGATGTGGGGGGAGTAGAGAGTTATATGTGAATAAAATTTTGACGCAGCACAAAGGGATATTTCCCTGTCCTCTTTATTTTCCACATGAGTGGTTGGAGGGGGGTTTTGCTGATTAAGTAAAGCAGCCTTGCTGTAGATGTACTGTGTCTTGCTACATTGCCTCTAACCCAGGGCAATGGGTGGGAGACAGGGATGACCCTTTATCCACAAGTAGCTAAGATGAGAGGGAGGAAAAGGTGGTGGATGGGAGTGGAATGGGTGGGATTGGGTACTTACGTGCATTTTGACTTGACCATCTTCCTTATAAGGGTTAAGAAGCCCTTGGTATATAGGTAGATATAAATAGAAATGCATATGTAGTTCTGTTGGAAGTGACAAATTAAAGAAATGCGAGTCTAAATACCTACATACATATATACATATACCAAAGGCTTCCCCCCCTTACACGGGAGGTAGCCAAAATGAAAAAGGCATAGAAACCACTCCCACCCATTCCATCCCCTACATACTCCACTCCCCTCCACCCTCTTCCTTGGCACCTCCTGGATGACGGGTCATCTCTGCATCCTGTCCACTGCCCTGGGTCAGAAGCAGTGTCACAAGACACAGCACATGTACAGCAAGGCCACTTCATTAATTTGGCGACCCCCCTCTCCGTCCCCTCATGCAGAAAAGGAAAAGATGGGGAGAAATCCCTTTGGGCTGCGTCAATTTATTTCTCATACATACTCCCCCACTCCCTCATCCATACACAACCCTTCTCCATTCACCCCTGTCCTCCATCCTCTCCTGTCCTTCCTCAACAGACATTCCTCTTTCGTAATGCCCCTTTTACCTTATCCATCCATCTCATCCTAGGATGCCCCCTCATATTCACTCCTTCCACCTCTGCCTTCCACACCTCTTTTACTAATCTTTCTTCATTCATTCTTTCCATGTGTCCAAACCATCCCAATACTGTTTCATTAACCCTATCTCCCAACTCCCTCTCCACCCCTGTTCTCCTCCTCACCTCCTCATTGCTCACTCTATCTAGCCTAGTAACCCCTATCATACTTCTCAGACGTTTCATCTCAAACACTATCAAACTCTTTCTCTCTTCCTCTCTTATGTTCCATGTTTCTGCCCCATACAGTGCTGTCAGCACAATCATTCCTTCATTGACCTCCTCTTAGCATCCATTCCCAAATGTCTATTTCTCATGACATAGTACCTAAATGCAATATATTGGGTGACCCCCTATAAGGGGGTGACTAAGTCAAAACATACATCCACCCTACACCCATCCAGAACCCAGCCAAATTAAATATGTATTGTTGTACTAGCATTATTGAACAAACAATTTTGGTAGTTTATGTGCTTTTTTTGAGGTTTCTTTTATGGTGTAACATGTATTATATTTTTCAGATACAGTGGTGTTATTCCTATGAAGCACAGTAGTTTGAATTGAGAAATTATAGTCTGCCTTTCAGAGTTAGACCTAATTATTTTCTTGAGGACCTGTAATTTCTTGTTGTATATTTTTAGCTACATTATGTCACCTTGTTCATTTGAAATTTCCAATATGAATATGGAAAGCAGTAATATTTTTATGTTTATGTATAATCACACAGACACACAAACATATGTACACAGCTAAGGACAAGATATTTTTTTATTTAATTTTGCATAAATCAAAATGCACACATGTATTAAGAGTCCTCACAAAGAACTACACTTTTTTGCTGAAGAATATAGTTATGCATTTATTAAAATCCTTTCAAAAGGCAAGTCTGAAAGGTAGAGTGGAACTTTCTAGTTTAGAGAAGTGGCTCCCCTGTTGCTTTGAGAAATGAAGAGACTGGAGAAAAAAGGTGCTCTGTAGGAAGTTGAAGGCATCTCTGTTACTGAGGAGTCCAGTGATGAAAAGTTCCAGGTATCAGAAGTGAAGCGGAGATGTCTTTCATGGAGATTGACGGCCAATATTTTACATGTATTTGAGCATGTTTTAATTTTTATAGTGCTCATTATCTTAATTTAATTCATACTTGTTATTGGCAGACTGTAGTCAAGATTTACCAGGTGAATAATTCTGCCTTTTCATGGATTTGTAGATTCAGGTGATAGAAATCCTTAGCTTTTAGAGAATGTCAAACTTCTTTTATAGTAGACAGTGCTCAAGAATTCTTCGAACATTGAATGATTGGCTACTGTTTGATGAAAATTGTAAAATATGGGTCATACAGACTCTTCCAACTCAGAATCTGTCCTGCAGGGCATATTGGTCTTGTCATTCTTAAGCACTGCCCGACAGAGTGTTATGACTTTCTGACCCCTCTCTCCATGATACAACAGCTGTGAGAAAGCACAAGAAAAGGAAATTCTCGGTCGTACGCATTTTGCACTCCCTGACGGGGGAAAGACATAGGATGTGGCCCAAGTCCAATTCCAAAGGGATCAAGACTCAGTCACGGTCAAGCAAAGGAGGTATTTTTGTCTTATTCATATAGTGTCATGCTAATAAGCAAACATCCTAACTGGTACGCTTCAAGCGCCATCAACCGTGGGTGTTGAGTGCTTTGCATGGCTTATGTCCCATCTGGCCTTGTAAAAAAAAGAAAAGAAAAAAAAGAAAAAAGAAAAAACAAAACAAAAACAAAATTGGGTTATGGGATATACCCTTTAAAATCCTTTAGTATTTTGTTCATTCACATATAGATATCCTTGTGAAAATACATGTACATGCATGCATGCATGCATGCGTGTGCACATACAAACATACACATGAACACACCATGTGTAATTTCACATATGCACCTGACAAAGACATCTTATATACACACCTCTTTCCTGTACCTGATACTGCATGTATCACATACATATATACTTGTATATGAACATATGTATATTTAATACATTACATTTTATGGTGTTGGTGGTAATGTTTGTGTAGAATACTTTACTTAGAAATATAACATCAAACCTGGAGTGGATCATGCAAAACTTATGATGAAGAAATATGCTATTCCTTTTACTTCCTGTAGACTATAAGTACTTGGCACAGTATGAAAGAAAAACCATCCAGCTGATTGTGTGTGTATGTTTGAGCTATTATGTTTAATGTATGTGTATTTATGTGAAATAGGTTTATGTTCTGATGACAGAGCTGGAGAAGATGGTTGGAAGATATAGGTCTAAGTTGAAGTTTTATTCCTTACAAGCTTCTTTCACCCACTTTTCCCCATACACACACATTATATGTGCATGGTTGTGGTACAGATGAGAGTAAAATGGAAGAGATTGGTAGAATATGGATATATTAGTATTAAGTTAAACTGAGTTGATGGGTAGGTGTGAGTTTGGGATTGTGGTCGGAAGGATGTTGGGAGTGATGAGTGGGTGAGGGAGGGAAGGAGTGGTTATACTGATATAAATTTACCCCTTACCAGGGAGGTTGCCAAAGTCAAAAGGCATATACCTACCCCCACCCATTCCACTCCCATTCGCCAACCTTTCCTCCCTCTCATTGTAGCTCTACATGGATGACGGGTCATCCCTGTATTCTGCCCACTCTCTTGGTATGTGATGAAATAAGATGTGTGGTGGAGTGGAGTTAAGTGTCTTCTAGGATAATGTGGGGTGAGGTGAATTTGGGATGGGAGAAATGATGTTTTTGTGAGTGCAAATGGTCTTGGTAGTAAGAAAGCGGAAGAGGAAAGAGGATTTTTTGACTTGTTTAAATGAGTGCACAGAGAGTTTTGGAAGGAATGTAAATGTAATGGTATCTTGGGATCACATTACTGGAGTAGATGAGCCAAGTAATGCATTAGCGAGGTTTGGGATGTCAGGTGAGTATAGTTCTGTAATCATAGTGTCTGTGTGTGTTTTTGTGGGGATACATTGTGTGGCACTAATGACAGAATGTAAATGTTTGAGAACATGTGTCCATTCTTGTTGAGATGGTTATGGTTGTGTGGCAAGAGGGGTGGGTGGGTTTGAGGGCTCTTGCAAACTGTGCTTCTCATTTTCATGTGATTTTCTTTGGTGGTAATTGTAGGTTCTAAATAAATGTTTTATTTGGGTGGATGGGTGTGGTACAGATGAGAGTAAAGGGAAGAGATGGGCAGTATGTTTGTGAAAAGAAAGAGGGGTGTGTTGGCATTGAGTGAAAAAAGTTGAAAGGGAAGAATAATGAGAGGAAAGGAAGGCTTTTTGGATAGATTTAAATGAGAAAATGGAGAAAAGTGGGAGATAAGCCAATTGTTTGATGGTGATACTGCACTAGTGGCTGGATCAGGGGGAAATGTCAATGTAGTGATTTTGGGAGATCTAAGATGAACCAGTAGATAGAGTGGTTGGAAAGTGTGGAGTGCTAGGAAAAAATTGTAATGGAGAGTTGATGGTGGAGATGTGTTTAAAAAGAGTTGATAATAACTAACACAGTGTTTAGGAAGATAGTCAAGCATAAATACACATGGGAGAGAGTGGTGGAAGGAAAGGTGGTTGATAGGGCTTTAAACTATATAGTGATATCCAGGAGGAGAGTAGGAAGAATTTTGGTTGTATATGTTCTTAGGGGAGAGATTGGGGGAATATCAGATTTTTTGGTGGCAGGAAAGTTGAGAATGGAGGATAGAGAAAAGGTAAACTGCTTAAATGAGGAGTACGAGAAGTTGAGAGAAAAGTGGGAGGAGGGGAAGGGTAGAGTAGAGGTAGGAGTAGAGGAAGAATAGGGGTGTTTCAAGGAGGGTGTAACAAAGTGTGCAAAGATGGTGTGTGGAACAAGGAGGATGGGAGGGAATAGAAGGAAGGGTAGTGAGTGGTGGGATGATGAAGTGAAGAAGGTAGTAGAAAAGAGGAACCAAGCATTCAAGGACAGGTTGCTAAGTAGGACAAGAGAAAATCATATGAGGGGTACAAAGAAAAAATAAAATAGAACATAAGATAAAGGAAAGCAGATGTAAATGAGGGAAGAGTATAACAAAATTTTGAAAGTAATAAAAAGATGTGGAAGGAAATAAAGAGAGGAAGAGGAGGTGAATCAAGTAGAGAAGAAAAGTTAGAAGGTGCAGATGGAGCGATAATAATGGAAGAGGTGGCAGAAGAGGTAGATGTGTATTTAGGGACTTGCTAAATGTGAAGGAGGATAGGGAGGGAATGGTGGTTGTGGTGGGAGGTGCTAAGAAAATGCAGGAGAAATAAGAAAAGATGAGGTGGAAGCAGTTGTTAAAATGATAAGAGTAGGTAAGGCACCTGGGGGTCATGCGAATTGTCTGAAAAAGGGAGGTACAGGGGTAGTGGACTGGCTGTTGAGGTTGTGTAATGTTTGCTGTTTAATTTTGCTTTACAAGGGAAATAAGGACAAATGTGAATGTTGTAGTTTGATCAAATTTTTTACATAAGAGAAAGGTTTAGGAACAGGTGAGGATGTATTTTGGGCCTTTGTGGATCTAGAAAAGGCTTGTGACAGGAGAGGAAGGCACTGTGAGAAGAATAGGAGGAAAGCTGTCAAGGGCAGTCAGGGTAGTAGAGCTTGTGTTAGAATTAGAAATGGAGAGAGCGAGTGGTTTGAGGTAAAGGTAGGACTTTGCCAAGGATAGGTCTTGTCTCCCTGGCTGTTCAATATGTACATGGATGGGGTAGTGCAGGAGGTAAATGCAAAGGTAATGGGCAGGGGATTGGAGATGGTTAGAGAAAATGGAGAAAGGTGGGAGATAAGCCAGTTGTTGTTTGCTGATGTTACTGCACTAGTGGCAGGATCAGGGATTAAGGAAGTTATTGATGGAGTTTGGGAAGGTGTGCAAGAGGAGAAAGTTGGAGGTAAATGTAAGTAAGGTGATAACATGTACAAGGGGAGATGATGGCAACAATTTCAAAGTTAGTATTAAAAGAGAATGGCTGGAAGAAGTGGATAGCTTCATATACTTAAGGTCACATGTGGCAGAAAAGGGAGGAGTGATGGAGGTAGATTGTAGATTGAGAGAAGCAAGTAAGTGCCTTGGTGGATTAAAAAGTATAATGAGAAATGACACTTGGGAATGGATGCAAAGAGGAGGTTGTATGAAGGGGTGATTGTGCTGATAGCATTGTATGGGGCATAGACATGGAGCATAAGAGAGGAAGAGTTTAAATGTGTTTGAGATGAAATGTGTGAGAAGTATGGTAGGGGTCACAAGGTTGGATGGAGTGAGAAATGAAGTGGTGAGGAGGAGAGAGAGGGTGGAAAAGGAAATGGGAGATAGGGTTGATGAAAGAGTATGAGGATGGTTTGGATACAAAGAATGGGTGAAGAAAGATAAGTAAAAGGTGTGGAAGGCAGAGGTGGATAGAATGAACATGAAGGGATGACTGAGGATGAGTTGGATGGATGGGGTAAAAGGGCATTGGGGAAGAGGGGGAGGTCTGTTGAGGAAAGAAGGGAGAAGACAGAAGATAGGGGTGAGTGGAGAATGGTTGTGTTTGGATGGTGCTGTGATGCGGGGAAGGAGTGGGCAGGGGATGGGGGGTTGAGGGAGTATGTGTGAATGATATTTTGATGCAGCCCCAAGGGATTTCTCCCCGTCTTCTCTTTTTCTGCATGAGGGGACAGAGAAGGGGGGTTGCTGATTAAATATAGCAGCCTTGCTGTGTCTTGCTGCATTGCTTCTGACCCAGAGTGGCGGGTGAGATGTGGAGATGACCTGTCATCCAGGAGGAGCTGAGATAAGAGGGAGGGAGGTGGGTGAATGGGAGTGGAGTATATGGGGAATGGGTGGGAGTGGATTTCATGCCTTTGTTTCTTGGCTGCCTCCCTTGTAAGGTGGAAAATGCCATTGGTATATGTGTTTATTTATTTTATTTCATTTTCATTCTCTTTAGACCATGCTACATGGGTGTAGTCAAATGTGATTGTTATGAGTTGTTAGTTTACTATGAATAGTACTTGTCAGGTGTCTTACCAGCTCTTAAGAGAAGTATATTTCATTACTTGTTCAACAGTCCAACACCTGAACTGAGTCATGTGAAAAATAGTGTTCTGTGTGGATGGCAGTGTAAAGATTCAATTTTGGATTGTGAAGTCTTGAGCTCGTGATTGTGAACATCAAAATGACAAACTCAACTCTACTGCTGTACCACCTATACCCTAAACAACAGAAGTGACAACAAATTTTATGCTTTTTTTGGTCATTCATTGCATTTGAGTACATACATATACCAAGGCTTTTTCCCCCTTACAAGGGAGGTAGCCAAAAAGGAAAAGGCATAAAATCATTCCCACACATTCCATCCCTGAATACATTCCACACCCCTCCACCCTCCCTCTTAGCACCTCCTGGATGATGGGTCATCCCTGCACCTTGTCCACTGCCCTGGGTCAGAAGCAGTGTCACAAGACACAGCACATCCACAGCAAGGCCGCTTCATTAAATCGGCGACCCCCCCTCTCCGTCCCCCCCATTGCATAAAAGAAGACAGGGAGAAATCCCTTTGGGCTGCATCAAATTTTGCTCACACATACTACCTCACCCCCATCCCCCTGCCCATTCCACCTCATGCATCACAACATCATCCATATACAACCATTCTCCATTCACCCCTATCTTCTGTCCTCTCCCGTCCTTCCTCAACAGACATTCCCCTCTTCCCCAAAGTCCCCTTCACCCCATCCATCCACCTCATCCTAGGACATCCTTCATGTTCATTCCCTCCACATCTGCCTTCCATACCTCTTTTACTAGTCTTTCTTCACTCATTCTTTCCATGTGTCCAAACCATCCTAAAACTCTTTCATCAACCCTATCTCCCAACTCCCTTTCCACCCCAGTTCTCTTCCTCACCTCCTCATTTCTCACTCTATCTAGCCTAGTAACCCCCATCATACTTCTCAGACACCTCATCTCAAACACATTCAAACTCCTTCTCTCTTCCTCTCTTATGTTCCATGTTTCTGCCCCATACAGTGCTGTTGGCACAATCACTCCTTCATACAGTCTCCTCTTAGCATCCATTCCCAAACGTCCATTCCTCATTACACTCTTTAATCCAACAAGGCATTTACTTGCTTCTCTCAATCTACATTCTACCTCCACCTTTTCCTGCCATATTTGAACCCAAGTATTTAAACTATCCACTTCCTCCAATTGCTCTCCCTTAATGCTCACTTCCAGACTACTGCCACTTTCACCCCTTGTACATCTTATCACCTTACTTTTACCCACATTTAGCTTTCTTCTATCACATACTCTCCCAAACTCTTTCACCAACTTCCTCAATCCCTCCTCCGATCCTGCCACAAGCGTAGTGTCGTCAGCAAACAAGAGCTGGCTCACCTCCCACTTTTCTCCATTTTCTTTAATCATCTCCAATCCCTGACCCACTACCCTTGCATTTACCTCTCGCACTACCCCATCCATGTATAAGTTGAACAGGCAGGGCGACATAACGCATCCATGACGAAGTCCCCCTTTACCTCGAACCACTTACTCTCCATTTCTAATCCTGACACAAGCTCTACTACTCTCATAAAAACTCTTGACAGCTCCTAGAAGCTTTCCTCCTATCCCATATATCTGCACAACCTCCCACAGTGCCTTTCTGTCTACCCTGTTTTAAGCCTTTTCCAGATCCATAAAAGCCCAAAAAACATCCTTCCCCTTTCCTATAGCTTTCTCACATATCTGTCTTACCACAAAAATCTGATCTACACAACCTCTACATGTCCTAAATCCACACTGTTCCTCACCAATTACTCCCTCTGTTCCTCTCCTAATCCTCTCAATCAAGATCCTCCCATAAGCCTTCCCAACTACACTTAATAAGCTAATCCCTCTGAAACTACTACATTCACACTTGTCCCCTTTTCCCTTGTAAAGAGGAACTATACAGGCACTCCTCCAGTCCTCCGGCACTCTACCCTCTCTCCAGCAAACATTAAATAACCTCACCAGCCAGTCCACCATCACTGTACCTCCTTTCTTTAGACATTCTGCATGGCATCCATCCAGACCAGGTGCCTTACCTGCTTTCATCATCTTAACAACTGCCTTCATTTCATTCTTCCTTATTTCCCCTCCATTTTCCTCACTCATCACGGTCATTCTCTTAGCATTTCCCACTGCAGCTATCTTTCCCTCCCTATCCTCCTTCACATTTAGCAACTCCCTAAAATATTCTGCCCATCTTCCCCTTACTGCCTTCTCTTCCATTATCATCTCTACTTGATTTGCCTCCTCTTCCTCTCTTAATTTCTTTCCAAAACATCTTTTTATTGCTTTCATTACTTTCATTTGAATAATTATCCAAAATATTCCTAAACAAAATTTGTTGATTAGTCATACATGTTGGATGATTTTCACAATGGGTGTTCATACCTTTTGTACTCTGCAAAATTCCATATTTGAATTGACCTTAGTAGGCTAGGAGCTGCACATCAGCTTAATGAAAAGTTATGGCCAGAGTCAGAATAAATGAAGAATCAGATTAAATGAAGCGGCCTTGCTGTGTCTTGCGACACTGCTTCTGACCCAGGGCGGTGGGCAGGGTGCAGGGATGACCCGTCATCCAGGAGGTGCTCAGATGAGAGGGAGGGTGGGAGGGGTGTGGAGTGTATTTAGGGATGAAATGGGTGGGAGTGTTTTTATGCCTTTCCCTTTTTGGCTACCTCCCTTGGAAGGGGGAAAAAGCCTTGGTATATGTATGTATGGTTAATTTTGTGAAGGCTTTGGAGGTATTTTCTTGAGTAAACAAACATGATACTGATGTGTCAGCGGAACATGTTAACCCTGAGAGCCGGATGTGCATGATTGTTGTGTTGTGCTCTTCAGCTTGGGGGCTGGGTGGAGGGGGAGGGGGGCAGCTTACATAGCTCACTACGAATAATTGGTGAGCTGTTCCAATTGCACAGGAATGGATCAGAATGGTAGATAGATGATGATGCCAACCACCTTGTTTAGATAACAGCTGAAATTATGGTATTATAGTCACTGTAGGTAGGCAGTTGCTGCTTAGTACTCCCACCCACTGGACCATGTCACATACCATGCAGCACATGACTTTCAGTCTTGCTGCTGCTGCTGCTGCTGCCTACATTTGATCAAGTCGTCATCATAAGGCTTTTCCCCTTGATTAGGGGGTGGCTGAATAAAAACATACACTCGCCACAAAAGTAAAATATTTTGTGTAGTATTCCATTGCTATACAGTATATGTAATACTGCATTCTACTGTTTCAGCAGGTTGCAGTTGCATTTTTATCTCATCACACTTGATTTTTATTTATTTATTTTGTTCAACTTTGTACCTTTTCCACATTTTGGTTTGACTTAGATGTGGGAATCCAAATTTGTGGCACATGAGATTAGGCTCTTTGGTCCTATACACATACCAAATGTATGTTTTTTATTATTATTTTATTTTTTTTATAATTTATTTATTTATTTTTGCAAGGCAACCTGAGCATTGTATTTCTAAAGGGTTAAATACTGCACTACAATAGACTTTCAGTGTTAGTATATAATGGGTAGGCATATTGAATCATTGTCCTGTTTTTTCAAAGAAACATAAAGAAATCTAGACCCCTTGCTATCTACTCTTTGGTGTTAACCAATGACCCATGCGCACACATTTTATTTTGTACCCGTGAATGTGCATGCATGTGTACACGATGATCATCCCCCACATGTGTATTCTCACATGGATTCTTCCTCATAATTATTTCCCCCAGTATTTCTTGTACATAGTTGATCATGTTATGAATTTTTTTTACTCTAGTTGTACTTATGTTGTGAATTTGTAGGTTGAGATGTTTCTGTTTTATGTACATATAAGTAAACAGCATGTACACAGGCCAAAACTTCAACTCTAATACGTTGTGCATTATTTTTAGAATCGCCCCAGTCTCTCCAGTCTGGAGCAACTATGGATGAGAATTCAGCCATAGAAGGGGACACAGACACTGATGATGACATATTCAATGGCAATTCAAGAACTAGGAGGACCAGAAGTGATAGAAGTAAAGAAGCTAGTTCAAGCCCAATTAAAAGGGAATATGTCATGAATGGGGATGAGGATTCAATGAATGAAGATTCAGGTATGTAGTAGCATGCTTGGTAGTGGTGGATATTCATAATGTTTATTCTTGTTGATGTGGTTAACATTGGGATGGTGGTGACACACATTCAAGATATAGAGCCCCACTCAGGGCTTGAAGGTTTCACCAACACTGCAAACCATCTCTGCTGTCCTCCTTGAGCACAAGGCGTGTACAAATCTGTATGTGAGAGATAGCATGAGTCAGTCCAGTATATGATCCCAATCCATGGTGAATTATTCCCAGGCAATCTGATACAACTGTCTGTGGGGTGCCCTTGTAGATATCCCATTCTTTTTTGGGATCTGTTGTATTAATTATTGATGTACCCACACTCTTATTGGGATCATGTATTCAACTGGAAGGAAAGCTGTGATCTCTAATGATGCATTTATGGTAATCATGTGTTTTCTTTGGCTGCTGTCAAGCAATTTTATTCAGATTGGGGGATCCCCTACAGAGATGTGAAAGGTATCCATCTGTTATTCCTTTGTCTTGTGTATACTCTTTTGTCAACTCTTGCTGCCTTCAGGTGGTTTTATTCAGCTTGGGGAAACCCTGTAAACATCAGAGGGTTAAGCTCATTATTAACCCATTGATGTTAGTGGTCCATTCCCTAAGCCATCAGGCAATTCTATTCAGCAAAGGGGGAAGGGAAACAATAGATGTCAAAGGAAAAAGACTCCTCTAATAATTTGACATTGGTAGAAGACATAATTATTCTGACTTCTATCTAGTAATCTAAAGCATTGATGTTGGAAATGAATTACAGCATATCAGGGCCTGAGAAGGAGTTCCAGACAAAGAAAATTTACTATATATGATCAATCGTGGCTAGTTGGAGACAAAAAATTAAGAGGGTACCCATCAATGGTTCCAGTATCAGAACCAGAAAATGAAGAACCACCTCATCGAATATATAAACAAACTCGAAGGTAAGTGAAGGCTGTAATAGTAGAATGAATTTGTCTGCAGATTGTATTCTCTTTAGAATAAAAAAAAAATGGAAATTCCACAAACTACCGACCATGTCAACATGAAAATTAGAAGTTCTTCTTTAAAAGAACACTGTACAGTTAAATATCTTGTTTAAAACAGAATCTGAAAGCTAGAAAATTATAGATTTTATAGTTTTTAGATTTTGGGTTGACTGTTCATGATTGTTATTGTAGATTCAAGACACTTCCCCATGGGTTTAACATGATCACATTTGTAATATAACATACATACATACATACATATACCAAGGCTTTTTCCCCCTTCCAAGGGAGGTAGCCAAAAAGGGAAAGGCATAAAAACACTCCCACCCATTTCATCCCCAAATACACTCCACACCCCTCCCACCCTTCCTCTCATCTGAGCACCTCCTGGATGACGGGTCATCCCTGCACCCCGCCCACCGCCCTGGGTCAGAAGCAGTGTCGCAAGACACAGTACATCCACAGCAAGGCCGCTTCATTTAATCGGCGACCCCCCCTCTCCGTCCCCCTTTGCATATAAGGAGAGGACGGGGAGAAATCCCTTCGGGCTGCGTCAAAATTTACTCACACATACTACCCCACCCCCACCCCCCCGCCCATTCCTCCTCATGCAGTCACAACATCATCCATATACAACCATTCTCCACTCACCTCTGTCTTCCGTCCTCTCCCTTCCTTCCTCAACAGACATTCCCCTCTTCCCCAAAGCCCCCTTCACCCCATCCATCCACCTCATCCTAGGACGTCCCCTCATGTTCACTCCCTCCACATCTGCCTTCCATACCTCTTTTACTAGTCTTTCTTCACTCATTCTTTCCATGTGTCCAAACCATCCTAATATTCTTTCATCAACCCTCTCTCCCAAATCCTTTTTCACCCCTGTTATCCTCCTCACCTCCTCATTTCTCACTCTATCTAGCCTAGTAACCCCCGCCATACTTCTCAGACACCTCATCTCAAACACATTCAAACTCCTTCTCTCTTCTTCTCTTATGTTCCACGTTTCTGCCCCATACAGTGCTGTTGGCACAATCACTCCTTCATACAGTCTCCTCTTCGCATCCATTCCCAAATGTCTATTTCTCATTACACTCTTTAAACCACCAAGGCATTTACTCGCTTCTCTCAATCTACATTCTACCTCCACCTTCACTCCACCTTTTCCTGCTACACTTGCACCCAAGTATCTAAAACTATCCACTTCCTCCAGTCGCTCTCCCTTAATGTTCACTTCCAGTCTACTGCCACTTTCACCCCTTGTACATCTCATCACCTTACTTTTACCCACATTTATCTTTAGCTTTCTTCTATCACATACTCTCCCAAACTCTGCCACCAGCTTCCTCAATCCCTCCTCTGACCCTGCCACAAGCGCAGTGTCGTCCGCAAACAAGAGCTGGCTCACCTCCCACTTTTCTCCATTTTCTTTAACCATCTCCAATCCCTGACTCACTACCCTAGCATTCACCTCTCGCACCACCCCATCCATGTATAAGTTGAACAGCCAGGGCGACATAACGCATCCTTGACGAAGTCCCACCTTTACTTCAAACCACTCACTCTCTCCATTTCCAATCCTAACAGGAATATAACAGATAGGGAAATAATTGCACCCAAGATCAGTGTAGCTCTTCCATAGACTGCTAATACACAAGGATATGGTTTGATATTACCACAGTCTGCAACAGAACTGCCTATTAAGTATGTGTTGGTCCCCATACCATGGTCCTGGAACCAGAACCTTGGGTATTGCTGGTTCCAGGGACAAGATCCATACCAGTGGATCATTACAATGTGGTAAAGGCAGTGGTAGATTGAGGGTAGGAGGGCAACAGGTCACCTCTACTTCTTTTCACTTGTTTCACTATCGTGGCTGTATGGATGTGTAATGTTCATAGTATTTGTCGATTGAATACATACATATACCAAGGCTTTTTCCCCCTTACAAGGGAGGTAGCCAAAAAGGAAAAGGCATAAAATCATTCCCACACATTCCATCCCTGAATACACTCCACACCCCTCCACCCTCCCTCTTATCTTAGCACCTCCTGGATGACGGGTCATCCCTACACCTTGTCCACTGCCCTGGGTCAGAAGCAGTGTCGCAAGACACAGCACATCCACAGCAGGGCCGCTTCATTAAATCGGCGACCCCCCCTCTCTGTCCCCTCATGCATAAAAGGAGAAGACGGGGAGAAATCCCTTCGGGCCGCGTCAAATTTTGCTCACACATACTACCCCACCCCCCATCCCCCACCCATTCCACCTCATGCATCACAACATCATCCATATATTCAACCATTCTCCATTCACCCCTATCTTCTGTCCTCTCCCATCCTTCCTCAACAGACATTCCCCTCTTCCCCAAAGCCCCCTTCACCCCATCCATCCATCTCATCCTAGGACGTCCCCTCATGTTCACTCCCTCCACATCTGCCTTCCATACCTCTTTTACTAGTCTTTCTTTACTCATTCTTTCCATGTGTCCAAACCATCCTAAAACTCTTTTATCAACCCTATCTCCCAACTCCCTTTCCACCCCAGTTCTCCTCCTCACCTCCTCATTTCTCACTCTATCTGAATACATAATATAAATTATTACACAATTGAATGCACTTGGCAAAGGATACACCCACTTCACTATCAATCAGATTGGGGCACTGGCCTGGTCTTTCCCTCAAATGGGTATGTTTGAATAACATGTCACTAGGGTGGATTTGAGGGCTGTTGAGAGGGTATAATGATTAATTATGAAAAACAAAAATAGGTAACCATGATGAGACGTTTCAAGAGAATAGAATGATCGAGAACTGTATAATTATTTTTATAATCAAATGGAAGTCGTTGAAATTTTGGTCCTATTTTCCAGATACATGAAGAATATGGAAACACCAAGGCCCAAGCCAGTAAGGACACGTTTTCACCAGAAAATCTCTGACACAAGGAAATCGACAAGATATCAAAAGAAGGTTACAGTAAACACAGGCAGAAGGCTAAAACATACAAACAGACATTATCAGGATATGGAATCTGAACTGTCTGAAGAAGAAGGACAGGGAAGGAGATTGAGAACAAGAAGTTACAATGATGCAGACCCATCTGATGAAGAAATTGTACGACCAACACCTCGAAGAACAACACGGAAAACAAGAGTAATATCAGATGATGAATTAGATACAACACCCCAATCAGAAGATAAAAAGTACAAGTCAAAGAAAAAGACAGAAGAAGTTGCCAAAGAAGAAAATGAAGAAGAGGCAGAAGAGGAAGAAGAAGAAGAAGAAGGTGAAGAAGAAAAGGAAGAGGAGGAAGAAAAAGAAGAGGCAGAGGATTCAAAGGAGAAGGTTACAAAAATGACCAAGAAAGCTGGTGGCAGCAATAGAGTGAAAGGAAGTAGTACAACTCAGGAAGATGGAGGACGTGATGACGGCAATGAAGAGACTGAGGCTGAAGATAAGACCACTTTGATCATTCCAAGGAAAGAAGTACGTCGTCCAGGGCCACCCAGAGGTCCGAGAGACCCAATTATTGCCCTTGGAGTATCCATGAAGGATATGGTTAGTTTTGATATCTATGCTTTCATGTGTATTGTATGTGATTTGAATATTTGCTGTAATTTTGGATGGATGTAGCTTGAGTGTGTATCTTTTATATACCAAAATGTTCCAGGCTTTTGAAGACATGTACTCACGGGTGAAGAGAAAAAGGAGGCCTGTCAAAAGATTTATGTACGAAGATGACGGACCTCAGGGCAAGCGAAAGAGTAGGGATACTTCTGATGAAAGTGATGGAGACAAGGAGGAAGAGGAGGATGAAGATGATGATGATGATGATGACGACGATGATGATGATGATGAAGATGATCAGGACATGGAAGAACAAATGAATAGATATTCACTCAGGAGAAATAGAACAGAGATAACACCATTCCAGATAGCTAATTCAGAAAGTAAGGAACTGATTTTACACCATCTAATCTTGATTGGAATACATATTTTCATCCAAAGTGATACAGATTTGTTTTCATATCTTAAATTGTTTTAGGTTCCAAAAACCGATCCGATGACTACAGAGGAGAGTCTACCCCCCACCACCACCACAGGAATCGGAAAAGATATCTCGGGTCTCCAGCAAGAAAGCCCATTAGTCGGAAAAGAAGGGTAAGAAGGATTTGTAGTGTTTGAAAATTATATACAATGAAGACTAAAGTTATCTATATACATACATACATACATATACCAAGGCTTTTTCCCCCTTACAAGGGAGGTAGCCAAAAAGGAAAAGCCATAAAATCATTCCCACCCATTCCATCCCTGAATACACTCCACACCCCTCCACCCTCCCTCTTATCTATATACTCTCCATATATAAAGGAGGTAGCCAAGTCAAAGGCATGTACCCAATCCCACCCATTTCACTCCTGCCCACCACCCTTGTTTCTATCTCAGTCAATGGAGACTAAAGCAAATTCCAAGTTATGATGAATTTATGCACATTGCTTGTAAATGATATGGTTTACATAAAATGAACATGGTTAGATAGTACAACTTTTGAGGGTTAAAGATATGTTTTTATTATATAATTCCCTGTCTGGGGTATTAACTGCATGTTATTGTGGGGTTAAAAGCTGCTCAGTAGCACGCAGCTGATACTTTAGGGTCTATATGGGGAGCCTCTATGGACCAGAGCCACACATCATATTGTCTGTGGTAGAGGAAATCTCTATTCATTCTCTATGAACGATACTTTATTATGCTGCGACTATCCCTCCATTATGCTCCCCCCCCCCAACACACACACACACACTCTTAATACTGTCCTGTATTTTTTTTTTTTTTTTTTTTCTCCCAACCCAGTGGTAGGGGAAAGAAATACTGCCACTGAGTGTTCCCATATTCCCTGTTGTGGGGGAAAAGAATACTGCCACGAAAGTATTTCCATTTGGATCGTAAGGGACGGGGGGTGGGACTAGGCATCCTTCTCCTTGTAGCCCCACAGGGGACATTCCTAAATGAAAAGGTAAAGGCATAAGAGGGTCTGGGAGTTTTCCGACCAGCACCCTAAGGTTTGGGTCTTTTAATGTGTGTGGATGTGGTACAGATGGGAGTAAAAGGGAAGAGATAGGTAGTATGTTTGTGAGAAGAAAGATGGATGTGTTGGCTTTGAGTAAAACTAAGTTGAAAGGGATGGGTGAGTGTAAGTTTGGGAGTGTAAGTAGGAGGTTATCAGGAGTGAAGAGAGGGCGAGGGAGGGAAAGGGTGGCTATTCTAGTAAGTGAAGAGATAGGTAAACGTGTAGTGGAGTGGAAGGAGGTTTCCTCAAGGATAATGTGGATGAAGGTGAAACTGGGAAAGGAGATGTGGGTCTTTGTAAGTGCATATGGGCCTGGTAGTGAGAAGAGTGTAGAAGAAAGGGAGGCCTTTTGGATAGATTTAAATGAGTGCATAGAGGATTTAGGGAGAAATGTCAATGTAATACTACTGGGAGACCTTAATGCTAGGGTAGGAAATGGTGCAATTGATGGATTGGTTGGGAAATGTGGAGTTCCAGGAAAGAATGGTAGTGGAGAGTTGATGGTGGAAATATGTCTAGAAAGAGAGTTGATGATAGCAAATACAGTGTTTCAGAAGAAAGTCAAGCATAAGTACACATGGGAGAGGGTGGTGGATGGAAGGGTGGTAGATAGAGCATTGATGGATTATGTAGTGGTAAATAGGACTATGATAGGAAGAGTTAAGGATGTACATGTGCTAAGAGGAGAGGGTGGGGGAATATCAGATCATTTTTTGGTGGAAGGAAAATTGAGAGTGGAGGATAGATGGAGAAAGAGGAAAGGGACAAAAGTTAGGGAGGTGCTTAGAGTGAACTCTTTAAATGAAAAAGAAAAGGAGAAGGAGTACAAGAAGAAGCTGAGGGAGGAGTGGGAGGGAGTGAAGGATAGAGTAGAGCTAGGTGTGGAGGAGGAATGGGGATGGTTCAAGTAGGGAGTCACAAAGTGTGCAAGAATGGTGTGTGGAACAATAAGGACAGGAGGAAATAGAAAGAAGGGTAGTGAATGGTGGGATGAGGAAAGAAAGAAGGTTGTAGAAGAGAAGAAGCGAGCTTTCACAGATTGGTTACAAAATAGGACGAGGGAGTCATATGAGAGGTACAAAGAAAAGAACATACATACATACATATACCAAGGCTTCTTCCCCCTTCCAAGGGAGGTAGCCAAAAAGGGAAAGGCATAAAAACACTCCCACCCACTCCATCCCTAAATACACTCCACACCCCTCCCACCCTTCCTCTCATCTGAGCACCTCCTGAAAAGAAAAGAAAAGAGAAGTAAAGGTAAAGGTAAAGGTTGCAAAGAGGAGAGCAGATGTGAAGTGGGGTAAGAGTATGACAGAAAATCTTGAAAGTAATAAAAAGATGTTTTGGAAAGGAATTAAGAGAGGAAGAGAAGGTGAATCAAGTAGAGAAGAAAAGATAAAAGGTGCAGATGGATAGATGATAATGGAAGAGAAGGCAGTAAGGAGAAGATGGGCAGAATATTTTAGGGAGTTGCTAAATGTGAAGGAGGATAGGGAGGGAAAGATAGTTGTAGTGGGAAATGCTATGAAAATGAGAGTGATGAGAGGAAAATGGAGGAGAAATAAGTAAGGATGAAGTGAAGGCAGTTGTTAAGATGATGAAAGCAGGTAAGGCACCTGGTCTGGATGGATGCCATGCAGAATGTCTAAAGAAAGGAGGTACAGTGATGGTGGACTGGCTGGTGAGGTTATTTAATGTTTGCTGGAGAGAGGGTAGAGTGCCGGAGGACTGGAGGAGTGCCTGTATAGTTCCACTTTACAAGGGAAAAGGGGACAAGTGTGAATGTAGTAGTTTCAGAGGGATTAGTTTGTTAAGTGTAGTTTGGGAATGCTTATGGGAGGATCTTGATTGAGAGGATTAGGAGAGGAACAGGGAGTAATTGGTGAGGAACAGTGTGGATTTAGGACGGGTAGAGGTTGTGTAGATCAGATTTTTGTGGTAAGACAAATATGTGAGAAAGCTATAGGAAAGGGGAAGGATGTTTTTTTGGCTTTTATGGATCTGGAAAAGGCTTATGATAGGGTAGACAGAAAGGCACTGTGGGAGGTTGTGCAGATATATGGGATAGGAGGAAAGCTTTTAGGAGCTGTCAAGAGTTTTTATGAGTAGTAGAGCTTGTGTCAGGATTAGAAATGGAGAGAGTGAGTGGTTCGAGGTAAAGGTGGGACTTTGTCAAGGATGTGTTATGTCACCCTGGCTGTTCAACTTATACATGGATGGGGTAGTGCGAGAGGTAAATGCAAGGGTAGTGGGTCAGGGATTGGAGATGGTTAAAGAAAATGGAGAAAAGTGGGAGGTGAGCCAGCTGTTGTTTGCGGACGACACTGCGCTTGTGGCAGGATCGGAGGAAGGATTGAGGAAGCTGGTGACAGAGTTTGGGAGATTATGTGATAGAAGTAAGCTTAAGATAAATGTGGGTAAAAGTAAGGTGATGAAATGTACAAGGGGTAAAAGTGGCAGTACACTGGAAGTGAGCATTAAGGGAGAGCGACTGGAGGAAGTGGATAGTTTTAGATACTTGGGTGCAAATGTGGCAGGAAAAGGTGGAGGTAGAATGTAGATTGAGAGAAGCGAGTAAATGCCTTGGTGGATTGAAGAGTGTAATGAGGAATAGACATTTGGGAATGTATGCTAAGAGGAGACTGTATGAAGGAGTGATTGTGCCAACAGCACTGTATGGGGCAGAAACATGGAACATAAGAGAGGAAGAGAGGAGTTTGAATGTGTTTGAGATGAGGTGTCTGAGAAGTATGATGGGGGTTACTAGGCTAGAGTGAGAAATGAGGAGGTGAGGAGAAGAACTGGGGTGGAAAGGGAGTTGGGAGATAGGGTTGATGAAAGAGTATTAGGATGGTTTGTACACATGGAAAGAATGAGTGAAGAAAGACTAGTAAAAGAGGTATGGAATGCAGATGTGGAGGGAGTGAACATGAGGAGACGTCCTAGGATGAGGTGAATGGATGGGGTGAAGGGGGCTTTAGGGAAGAGGGGAATGTCTGTTGAGGAAGGATGGGAGAGGACAGAAGACGGGTGAATGGAGAATGGTTGTATATGGATGATGTTGTGATGCATGAGGTGGAATGGGCGAGGGGATGGGGGGTGAGGTAGTATGTGTGAGCAAAATTTGACGCAGCCCAAAGGGATTTCTCCCCGTCTTCTTTTATGCATGGGGGGACGGAGAGGTGGGGGGTCGCCGATTTAATGAAGCGGCCTTGCTGTGGATGTGCTGTGTCTTGCGACACTGTCTCTGACCCAGGGCAGTGGACAAGGTGCAGGGATGACCCGTCATCCAGGAGGTGCTAAGATAAGAGGGAGTGTGGAGTGTATTCAGGGATGGAATGTGTGGGAATGATTTTATGCCTTTTCCTTTTTGGCTACCTCCCTTGTAAGGGGGAAAAAGACTTGGTATATGTATGTATGTATGTATGAGTGTTCCCACTTGACTCACAAATGGTATAAAAAACAGGATGGGAATAGGACTACCCGTCCTAAATCCACACGGTTCCTCACCAATTACTCCCTCTGTTCCTCTCCTAATCCTCTCAATCAAGATCCTCCCATAAGCCATCCCAACTACACTTAACAAGGCAATCCCTCTGAAAGTACTACATTCACACTTGTCCCCTTTTCCCTTGTAAAGAGGAACTATACAGGCACTCCTCCAGTCCTTCGGCACTCTACCCTCCTTCCAACAAACATTAAATAACCTCACCAGCCAGTCCACCATCACTGTACCTCCTTTCTTTAGACATTCTGCATAGCATCCATCCAGACCAGGTGCCTTACCTGCTTTCATCATCTTAACAACTGCCTTCACTTCATCCTTCCTTATTTCTCCTCCATTTTCCTCACTCGTCATGGTAATTTTCTTAGCATTTCCCTCTGCAGCTATCTTTCCCTCCCTATCCTCCTTCACATTTAGCAACTCCCTAAAATAGTCTGCCAATCTTCCCCTTACTGCCTTCTCTTCCATTATCATCTCTCCATCTGCACCTTTTACCTTTTCTCTACTTGATTCGCCTCCTCATCCTCTCTTAATTTCTTTCCAAAACATACAACTAGGTACATACAAAATACATACATACATACATATACCAAGGCTTTTTCCCCCTTTCAAGGGAGGTAGCCAAAAAGGGAAAGGCATAAAAACACTCCCACCCATTTCATCCCTAAATACACTCCACACCCCTCCCACCCTCCCTCTCATCTGAGCACCTCCCGGATGACGGGTCATCCCTGCACCCTGCCCACCGCCCTGGGTCAGATGCAGTGTCGCAAGACACAGCACATCCACAGCAAGGCCGCTTCATTTAATCGGCGACCCCCCCTCTCCGTCCCACCTTGCATATAAGGAGAGGACGGGGAGAAATCCCTTCGGGCTGCGTCAAAATTTACTCACACATACTACCCCCCCCCATGCAATCACAACATCATCCATTTACAACCATTCTCCACTCACCTCTGTCCTCCGTCCTCTCCCTACAACTAGGTAAATACACACCAAAAGGCCTTGTCCCTCTGATGAGGGTTGGGTGGCTGAGTCAAGGCTTGATAATACATATATTAGTATATGACCAGAATTTTTTCTTCAAACTTGGCTCCATTATTTTCATTTTTTGCTGAGCAGGCTGCACACTACTCAACATCAGGCAGTAGTAGTAGTAGTTCTGATGAAAACCAGTTTGAAAAGAGGAAATCCAAAAACATGGCCAAGGCAAGGAACCGGTGCCTTCCTATGAATTTAAATGCAGAAGACCTTGCCTCAGGTGTTCTTAAGTAAGTATCCAAGCCACTTGGTAGGTTGTGTGTAAAGTGAAATTATGTGTATACCACAGCTTTGGCAGCTACTGATTCTCCTTTGCAAATAAGGTGTTCTTTTCTTTAACAGGGATCGAAGTAAGGTGGGCTCTAGTCTTGCGGACATAGATCCAATGTCAATTGACCGGTCTGTGACTTTTGATTCAGTCGGAGGACTTTGCCAACATATCAAGTCCTTGAAAGAAATGATAATATTCCCTCTCATGTACCCAGAAGTTTTTGAAAAGTTTAAGATTACCCCTCCCAGAGGAGTTCTATTCCATGGAACCCCTGGTAAGTAATCCTTTGTAGATGCTTTTCTATCACATTCAAGTAGTAATGTACACATAGAGATAAAGGAGTCTCATATAGACAGTTTTCTTTTGAAACACAAACAGAATGTTACTGAAAACTAGATATGTATAATTCTAGTGTCCTTGGACACAATTTTAACACATCATATTTGATGATGTGTTTTTTATAGACTTAGAATAAAAAACTTATGATTCCGTTGTTGATCCAAAGGCACAGGAAAGACTCTGGTTGCAAGAGCTTTGGCAAATGAGTGCAGCCAGGGAGATAAGAAGGTTGCCTTCTTTATGCGCAAAGGTGCTGACTGCCTCAGCAAATGGGTCGGAGAGTCTGAAAGACAACTTCGACTCTTGTTTGACCAAGTATGTTCCTATTATTAGAAGTGTAGAGTTCAATTTTCATATTTTGCGAGGCCTTGAATCATACTTAAACTGCCCTAGATAACAACTTGTCTTTATTGAATGACATTGTACCTATCAGATGGTTGTTGCCAGTTACATGGAGTAGATTTGGGGCAGTGTATTGTTTGACTTGGCTACCTCCCTTACAAAAGGAAGAAACCCTTGATATATAGTATTGTTTGATTGACTTTTCTTAAACATATATGCATTTATCCATGTATGGTTGCCTGTAGTCTTTGAAAAAGGAACCAGGTGTGAGGAACTGACCTCAAAAGGTGCTGCATGCAGCATATACATACATGGTCCTATCCCTCTTACAGGGGAGGCAGCCAAGTCAATGTATCATGTACATACAAGAATACATATTTACATATTTTGATATATTGATATATTGATATAATTACTTGTTTCAGGCGTATCAGATGAGACCATCAATAATATTTTTTGATGAAATCGATGGTCTAGCTCCAGTGAGGTCCTCTCGTCAAGACCAGATCCATTCCAGCATAGTGTCGACCCTTTTAGCACTAATGGATGGATTGGACTCAAGGGGAGAAGTTGTAGTCATTGGAGCTACAAATAGAATTGATGCTATCGACCCGGCGCTTAGAAGGCCTGGGCGATTTGATAGGGAATTCCCCTTTACGTTGCCATCTCTCAGGGTAAGTTATGTGTCCTAAATACTCTTGTGTGTACTAAATACTCTCATGATAGTTGTTTACAAGATAATTGGGTAGATCAGCCATAACATTGGCAGGCTGAACCTGTAGGTTTAACCACTTCCATATGGTGATGCTTACGTAGGCGTCATGAGGAGCAAGTGGGTACGCGATGATGCCGACGTCGGCGTGTTGATTATATTTATTGTAGTCGTACCTACGTAACCTCCATTCTCTCTAAACTGGCTTCATCATATTTCCTATGGTTATCAAAATTCACGGGTGAAAGAGAACGAATGATTGAGCACTGACTTTATTTTTTATAATGCGATTATTATGACGCAACATCGCACGTCGGGCAGCTAATGCTGCCAGATGTGCGATGTGCCCCGGAGTGAAGAGGTTAAAACCTACAGGTTCAGCTGATAGGGTTTGGCAGCAAGATTATTGATTGTTGGAACATTGTTTTTTGGTTACCTCACCGAATAGTAATTTTTTCCTCCTTGTCATCATTTGCTTATGGCTTTTATGTAAGAAATAGTTTAAAACCTTGGTTTACCACTTATTTTGTAGACTTGTCACTTCAGGCACGTCCTGTAGTTACTTTGAAGAACATATGGTATGATTATATTTTCAGTTTTACACATTATATATATATATATATATATATATATATATATATATATATATATATATATATATATATATATATATATATATATATATATATATATAATACACACATATGGGTTGAGAAATGAGGTGAGGTGGAAAGGGAGTTGGGAGATAGGATTGATGAAAGAATATTGGGATGGTTTGGATACATGGAAAGAGGTAGAAGGAGCAAGGATGTGATGTATGGATGAATGAGGTAAAAGGGGCATTGGAAAAGAGGGAAATGTCTGTTGAGGAAGGAAGGGAGAAGACAAGAGAGGGATGAGTGTAGAATGATTGTGTATGGATGATGCTGTGATGCATAGAAGGGAGTGGGTAGGGGATGGGTGGGTGTGAATGATATTTTGATGCAGCCTGAAGGGATTCCTCCTTATGTTCTCCTTTTCTTTATGAGCGGATGGAGAGGGGGGTTGCCGATTTAATGAAGCGGCCTTACTGTGGATGTGCTGTAACTTATTACATTGGACAGTGGGTGAGGTGTAGGGATGACCTGTCATCCAGGAGGAGCCAAGAAAAGGGGAGGGAAGAGTGTTGAATGGGAGTGGAGTATGTGGGGATGAAATGGGTGTGAGTGGATGTATGCCCTTGTTAGGGGGGAAGAGCCATTGTTATATGTATAAGTAAGCAAGTAAATGCCTTGGGGGGAAAGTGTAATGAGAAATAGACATTTAGAAGTGGATCCTGAGAGGAGATTGTATGGTTAATTGTGACAACGGCACTGTATGGGGCAGAAACATGGAACATAAGAGACAAAGATTTTGAATGTGTTTGAGATGAGGTGGCTGAGAAGTATGGTGGGGGTTATTATCCTGTGGGGAAAGCTGTTCTTTTTCAGGTCTCTTCTATAATTGTCTTTCTTGATTTTCTTTCTATGTCCTCATGTATCTCTACTATCCCATTTTATCAGACCATCCTCTATATCAATAATTTCCATGCCTTTCATGATTCTATGAATAGTTATCAAGTCTCCTCTCTTCTTTGCTCTAATGTCTGTAGTTCAAGTTTTGCCAGCCTCTCATAAGATAGTTCTGAGAGCATTGGTGCCAATTTCGTAATTGCTCTTTGTATTCTTTCAAGTTTTGTTGTACATTTTTTTTGTACTTGGTGACCACGTCATCGCTGCATACTCCAATCTTGGTCTTATCAAAGTGATTAGTATTTTCTTCACCATTTCTTCGTCCAGGTATGTAAATGCCACTTTGGTTGATCTTATTAAGTTATAAGTTTCTCCAAAAATTTTGTTTATATGTTTCTAAGGGGACATATTATTCATAATAATGACTCCCAGGTCCTTCTCTTTTTCCACTTTTTTAATTTCTTCCTCTCCCAATTTATATGATCCCACTATTTTTTTTTTTGCTCCTTCCAAATTCCAATATACTACACTTCTTGATATTGAATTCCATCTCCCACTTCCTACTCCATTCCCATACTTTATTGAGATCACTTTGCACTTTCCCTGTGGTGGGGGAAAAGAATACTGCCACCAAGTATTTCCACTTGGATCGTAAGAGGCGAGAAGAAAGGGACGGGGATTGGGATTAGGCATCCTTCTCCTTGTAGCCCCACGGGGGACATTCCTAAAAAAAAAAAAGCAAAGGCATAAGAGGGTCTGGGAGTTTTCCGACCAGCACCCTAAGGTTTGGGTCTTTTAATGTGTGTGGATGTGGTACAGATGAGAGTAAAAGGGAAGAGATAGGTAGTATGTTTGTGAGAAGAAAGATGGATGTGTTGGCTTTGAGTGAAACTAAGCTGAAAGGGAAGGGCGAGTGTAAGTTTGGAAGTGTAAGTGGGAGGTTATCAAGAGTGAAGGGAGGGCGAGGGAGGGAAAGGGTGGCTATACTAGTAAGTGAAGAGATAGGTAAATGTGTAGTGGAGTGGAAGGAGGTTTCCTCAAGGATAATGTGGATGAAGGTGAAACTGGGAAAGGAGATGTGGGTCTTTGTAAGTGCATATGGGCCTGGTAGTGAGAAGAGTGTAGAAGAAAGGGAGGCTTTTTGGATAGATTTAAATGAGTGCATAGAGGATATAGGGAGAAGTGTCAATGTAATAGCACTGGGAGACCTTAATGCTAGGGTAGGAAATGATCCAATTGATGGAGTGGTTGGGAAATGTGGAGTTCCAGGAAAGAATGGTAGTGGAGAGTTGATGGTGGAAATGTGTCTAGAAAGAGAGTTGATGATAGCAAATACAGTGTTTCAGAAGAAAGTCAAGCATAAGTACACATGGGAGAGGGTGGTGGATGGAAGGGTGGTAGATAGAGTGTTAATGGACTATGTAGTGGTAAATAGGACTATGATAGAAAGAGTTAAGGATGTACATGTGCTAAGAGGAGAGGGTGGGGGAATATCAGATCATTTTTTGGTGGAAGGTAAGTTGAGAGTGGAGGATAGATGGAGAAAGAGGAAAGGGACAAAAGTTAGGGAGGTGCTTAGAGTGAACTCTTTAAATGAAAAGGAAAAGGAGGAGTACAAGAAGAAGCTGAAGGAGGAGTGGGAGGGAGTGAAGGATAGAGTAGAGCTAGGAGTGAAGGAGGAATGGGGATGGTTCAAGGAAGGAGTCACAAAGTGTGCAAGGATGGTGTGTGGAACAAGAAGGACAGGAGGAAATAGAAGGAAGGGTAGTGAATGGTGGGATGAGTAAACAAAGAAGGTTGTAGAAGAGAAGAAGCGAGCTTTCACAGATTGGTTACAAAATAGGACGAGGGAGTCATATGAGAGGTACAAAGAAAAGAAAAGAGAAGTAAAGGAAAAGGTAAAGGAGGCAAAGAGGAGAGCAGATGTGAACTGGTGTAAGAGTATGACAGAAAATTTAGAAAGTAATAAAAAGATGTTTTGGAAAGAAATTAAGAGAGGAAGAGGATGCGAATCAAGTAGAGAAGAAAAGGTAAAAGGTGCAGATGGATAGATGATAATGGAAGAGAAGGCAGTAAGGGGAAGATGGGGAGAATATCTTAGGGAGTTGCTAAATGTGAAATCAAAGGGAGGTACAGTGATGGTGGACTGGCTGGTGAGGTTATTTAATGTTTGCTGGAGAGAGGGTAGAGTGCCGGAGGACTGGAGGAGTGCCTGTATAGTTCCTCTTTACAAGGGAAAAGGGGACAAGTGTGAATGTAGTAGTTTCAGAGGGATTGCCTTATTAAGTGTAGTTGGGAAGGCTTATGGGAGGATCTTGATTGAGAGAATTAGGAGAGGAACAGAGGGAGTAATTGGTGAGGAACAGTGTGGATTTAGGACAGGTAGAGGTTGTGTAGATCAGATCTTTATGGTGAGACAGATATGTGAGAAAGCTATAGGAAAGGTGAAGGATGTTTTTTTGGCTTTTATGGATCTGGAAAAGGCTTATGATAAGGTAGACAGAAAGGCACTGTGGGAGGTTATGCAGATATACGGGATAGGAGGAAAGCCTCTGGGAGCTGTCAAGAGTTTTTATGAGAGTAGTAGAGCTTGTGTCAGGATTGGAAATGGAGAGAGTGAGTGGTTTGAGGTAAAGGTGGGACTTGGTCAAGGATGTGTTATGTCGCCCTGGCTGTTCAACTTATACATGGATGGGGTAGTCCAAGAGGTAAATGCAAGGGTAGTGGGCAAGGGATTGGAGATGGTTAAAGGAAATGGAGAAAAGTGGGAGGTGAGCCAGCTGTTGTTTGCTGACGACACTGCGCTTGTGGCAGGATCGGAGGGATTGAGGAAGTTGGTGGCAGATTTTGGGAGAGTATGTGATAGAAGAAAGCTAAAGATAAATGTGGGTAAAAGTAAGGTGATGAGATGTACAAGGGGTGAAAGTGGCAGTAGACTGGAAGTGAGCATTAAGAGAGAGCGACTGGAGGAAGTGGATAGTTTTAGATACTTGGGTGGAAATGTGGCAGGAAAAGGTGGAATGAAGGTGTAGGTAGAATGTAGATTGAGAGAAGTGAGTAAATGCCTTGGTGGATTAAAGAGTGTAATGAGGAATAGACATTTGAGAATGGATGCTAAGAGGAGACTGTATGAAGGAGTGATTGTGCCAACAGCACTGTATGGGGCAGAAACATGGAACATAAGAGGAAGAGAGAAGGAGTTTGAATGTGTTTGAGATGAGGTGTCTGAGAAGTATGATGGGGGTTACTAGTCTAGATAGAGTGAGAAATGAGGAGGTGAGGAGAAGAACAGGGGTGGAAAAGGAGCTGGGAGATAGGGTTGATGAAAGAGTATTAGGATGGTTTGGACACATGGAAAGAATGAGTGAAGAAAGACTTGTAAAAGAGGTATGGAATGCAGATGTGGAGGAGTGAACATGAAGGGACGTCCTAGGATGAGGTGGATGGATGGGGTGAAGGGGGCTTTGGGGAAGAGGGGAATGTCTGTTGAGGAAGGATGGGAGAGGACAGAAGACAGGGGTGAATGGAGAATGGTTGTATATGGATGATGTAGTGATTGCATGAGGTGGAATGGGCTGGGGGATGGGGGGATGAGGTAGTATGTGTGAGCAAAATTTGATGCAGGCCGAAGGGATTTCTCCCCGTCCTCTCCTTTTATGCAATGGGGGGACGGAGAGGGGGGGTTGCCGATTTAATGAAGCAGCCTTGCTGTGGATGTGCTGTGTCTTGCGACACTGCTTCTGACCCAGGGCAGTGGACAAGGTGCAGGGCTGACCCATCATCCAGGAGGTGCTTAGATAAGAGGGAGTGTGGAGTGTATTCAGGGATGGAATGTGTGGAAATGATTTTATGCCTTTCCCTTTTTTGGCTACCTCCCTTGTAAGGGGGAAAAAGCCTTGGTATATGTATGTATATATGCTAAATGTAAAGGAGGATAGAGAGGGAAAGATAGCTGCAGTGGGAAATGCTAAGAAAATGACTGATGAGTGAGGAAAATGGAGGAGAATTAAGGAAGGATGAAGTGAAGGCAGTTGTTAAGATGATGAAAGCAGGTAAGGCACCTGGTCTGGATGGATGCTATGCAGAAGGTCTAAAAAAAGGAGGTACAGTGAAGGTGGACTGGCTGGTGAGGTTATTTAATGTTTGCTGGAGAGAGGGTAGAGTGCCGGAGGACTGGAGGAGTGCCTGTATAGTTCCATTTTACAAGGGAAAAGGGGACAAGTGTGAATGTAGTAGTTTCAGAGGGATTGCCTTGTTAAGTGTAGTTGGGAAGGCTTATGGGAGGATCTTGATAGAGAGGATTAGGAGAGGAACAGAGGGAGTAATTGGTGAGGAACCGTGTGGATTTAGGAAGGGTAGAGGTTGTGTAGATCAGATTGTTGTGGTAAAACAGTTATGTGAGAAAGCTATAGGAAAGGGGAAGGATGTTTTTTTGGCCTTTATGGACCTGGAAAAGGCATACGACAGAGTAGACAGAAAGGCACTGTGGGAGGTTTTGTGGATATACGGGATAGGATGAAAGCTGCTAGGAGCTGTCAAGAGTTTTTATGAGAGTAGTAGAGCTTGTGTCAGGATTAGAAATGGAGAGAGTGAGTGGTTCGAGGTAAAGGTGGGACTTTGTCAAGGATGCGTTATGTCGCCCTGGCTATTCAACTTGTACATAGATGGGGTAGTGCGAGAGGTAAATGCAAGGGTAGTGGGTCAGGGATTGGAGATGGTTAAAGAAAATGGAGAAAAGTGGGAGGTGAGCCAGCTGTTGTTTGCGGACGACACTGTGCTTGTAGCAGGATCAGAGGAGGGATTGAGGAAGTTGGTGACAGAGTTTAGGAGAGTGTGTGTAAGAAAGCTGAAGATAAATGTGGGTAAAAGTAAGGTGATGAGATGTACAAGGGGTGAAAGTGGCAGTAGTCTGGAAGTGAGCATTAAGAGAGAGCGACTGGAGGAAGTGGATAGTTTTAGATACTTGGGTGCAAATGTGGCAGGAAAAGGCAGAGTGAAGGTGGAGGTAGAATGTAGATTGAGAGAAGCGAGTAAATGCCTTGGTGGATTAAAAAGTGTAATGAGGAATAGACATTTGGGAATGGATGCTAAGAGGACACTGTATGAAGGAGTGATTGTGCCAACAGCACTGTATGGGGAAGAAACATGGAACATAAGAGGAAGAGAGAAGGAGTTTGAATGTGTTTGAGATGAGGTGTCTGAGAAGTATGATGGGGGTTACTAGTCTAGATAGAGTGAGAAATGAGGAGGTGAGGAGGAGAACAGGGGTGGAAAGGGGGTTGGGAGATAGGGCTGATGAAAGAGTATTAGGATGGTTTGGACACATGGAAAGAATGAGTGAAGAAAGACTAGTAAGAAAGGTATGGAAGGCAGATGTGGAGGGAGTGAACATGAAGGGACGTCCTAGGATGAGGTGGATGGATGGGGTGAATGGGGCTTTGGAGAAGTGGAGAATGTCTGTTGAGGAAGGACGGGAGAGGACAGAAGACAGCGGTGAATGGAGAATAGTTGTATATGGAAGATGTCGTGATGCATGAGGTGGAATGTGCAGGGGGTATGGGGGGTGAGGTAGTATGTGTGAGCAAAATTTGACGCAACCCAAAGGGATTTCTTCCTGTCTTCTATATGCATGGAGGGACGGAGAGGGGGGGTTGCCGATTTAATGAAGCGGCCTTGCTGTGGATGTGCTGTGTCTTGTGACACTGCTTCTGACCCAGGGCAGTGGACAGGATGCAGGGATGACCCGTCATCCAGAAGGTGCTAAGATGAGAGGGAGGGTGGAGGGGTGTGGAGTGTATTCAGGGATGGAATGTGTTGGAAAGATTTTATGCCTTTTCCTTTTTGGCTACCTCCCTTGTAAGGGGGAAAAAGCCTTGGTATATGTATATGTATGTATGAAATGATCTGCTGATCCATGGGCTGGATTAGAGGAGTGGTATGAAGGGGCAAAAACCTCTCTTGGATAAAGCTGTATTCACCCACCAGATCTTCCTGTAAGCCTGGAGGGTGAGCCGGAGTGTTTTCCATTACCAGAAGGGGCTTGAGTGGTAAATTTTTGGATTGGTCGTAAGTTGGATCCCATTCAAAATGGCCGACATGAGGGTTATACTCTAGGATACATGATATCAATCTGTTGCATTTTCAAGTAACTTTTTTAATTGAATACTATTGTATACAAGCTGTTTACTGTTTATCAATTTTATGTCTTATAGTTTAATTTTTATAATTTTTTCTTAGTTTTTTAATGTTTTAATATTGTACTTCAGTATATACATGTATACAGGTACTGTATATATATACTATACCTGTATACACACACAATTATTAAATATAACCTTGCTTATCATTTTTAAGATTTTTAAATTGTAGTTTCCTTTTAATAATTTTTCTTAACTCTTCATGTCATGTGCACTCTAAATATATGTGTATTTTAAGATCTATATTTCTCATCCATTTTAATCCATTTTAAGTGTGAGATATAGGTACAGTACATTTATCTTTGTATACAGCATTGAGTAAAAGCAGCAACGACTGCAACAGCAGTGTAGGGGAGAAGCCAAATGCAGAGTATGGGATCCAGTGTATTTAACATTTTGCCCAGCAGGGCTTCTTCAGAAATAACATAGTGGACAAACATCTGACTCTTCATATAACCCGAGCTTGCGGGGAGAAATGAACATGAAACTGGTGTAAACACAATTTGCGTAAATTGCTTGTTACTTTGTTATTAGAATTGCCAAATGTTTATTTATTATAACAAATCCATTGTTTTGATTTATATTGTCAATGAGAGATATAAAAGCATCTATGTTTCATAGTATGGTTTTCATATTTAATAATCTTAGAATTATTCCAGTCAGCATTGTGGCCTGTATTGTATCTATGTCTAACAGTGTCAGTATAGTAGTTTCAGAGGGATCAGCTTGTTAAGTGTAGTTGGGAAGGCTTACGGGAGGATCTTGATTGAGAGGATTAGAAGAGGAACAGAGGGAGTAATTGGTGAGGAACAGTGTGGATTTAGGATGGGTAGAGATTGTGTAGATCAGATTATTGTGGTAAGACAGATATGTGAGAAAGCTATAGGAAAGGGGAAAGATTTTTTTGGGGCTTTTATGGATCTGGAAAAGGCTTATGACAGGGTAGACAGGAAAGCACTGTGGGAGGTTTTGCGGATATATGGGATAGGAGGAAAGCTTCTAGGAGCTGTCAAGAGTTTTTATGAGAGTAGTAGAGCTTGTGTCAAGATTAGAAATGGAGGTAATGAGTGGTTCGAGGTAAAGGTGGGACTTTGTCAGGGATGCATTATGTCGCCCTGGCTGTTCAACTTATATATGGATGGGGTGGTGCGAGAGGTAAATGCAAGGGTAGTGGGTCAGGGATTGGAGATGGTTAAAGAAAATGGAGAAAAGTGGGAGGTGAGCCAGCTGTTGTTTGCGGATGACACTGCGCTTGTGGCAGGATCAGAGGAGGGACTGAGGAAGCTGGTGACAGAGTTTGGGAGAGTGTGTGTAAGAAGAAAGCTGAAGATAAATGTGGGTAAAAGTAAGGTCTATAAATAGACATTTGGGAATGGATGCTAAGAGGAGACTGTACTGTATGAATGAGTGATTGTGCCAACAGCACTATGTGGGGCAGTGTCAAATAGGTTCGAATGGCTCCAAGCTTACATCTCGAGTTGAATCACGTGGTCAGCGGGGGACGAAACGTCCGCGCTGACACGCAGAATCATGGAACATAAGAGAGGAAGAGAAAAGGAGTTTGAATGTGTTTGAGATGAGGTGTCTGAGAAGTATGATGGGGGTTACTAGGCTATATAGAGTGAGAAATGAGGAGGTGAGGAGGAGAACAGGGGTGGAAAGGGAGTTGGGAGATAGGGTTGATGAAAGAGTATTAGGATGGTTTGGACACATGGAAAGAATGAGTGAAGAAAGACTAGTAAAAGAGGTATGGAAGGCAGATGTGGAGGGAGTGAACATGAAGTGACGTCCTAGGATGAGATGGATGGATGGGGTGAAGGGGGCTTTGGGGAAGAGGGGAATGTCTGTTGAGGAAGGATGGGAGAGGACAGAAGACGGGTGAATGGAGAATGGTTGTATATGGAAGATGTTGTGATGCATGAGGTGGAATGGGCGGGGGTATGGGGGGTGAGGTAGTATGTTTGAACAATATTTGACACAGCCCGAAGGGATTTCTCCCTGTCTTCTCCTTTTATGCATGGGGGGGACGGAGGGAGGGGGCCCCAATTTAATGAAGCGGCCTTGCTGTGGATGTGCTGTGTCTTGCGACACTGCTTCTGACCCAGGGCAGTGGACAAGGTGCAGGAATGGCCTGTCCTCCAGGAGGTGCTAAGATAAGGGAGAGTGTGGAGGGGTTTGGAGTGTATTCAGGGATGGAATGGGTGGGAATGATTTTAGGCCTTTTCCTTTTTGGCTACCTCCCTTGTAAGGGGGAAAAAGCCTTGGTATATGTATGTGTATGTAAAAGTAAGGTGATGAGATGTACAAGGGGTGAAAGTGGCAGCAGACTGGAAGTGAGCATTAAGGGAGAGAGACTGGAGGAAGTGAATAGCTTTAGATACTTGGGTGCAAATGTAGCAGGAAAAGGTGGAGTGGAGGTGGAGGTAAAATGTAGATTGAGAGAAGCAAGTAAATGCCTTGGTGGAATAAAAAGAGTAATGAGGAATAGACATTTGCTAATGAATGCTAAGAGGAGACTGTATGAAGGAGTGATTGTGCCAACAGCACTGTATGGGGCAGAAACATGGAACATAAGAGAGGAACAGAGGAGTTTGAATGTGTTTGAGATGTGGTGTCTGGGAAGTATGATGGGGGTTACTAGTCTAGATAGAGTGAGAAATGAGAGAGTGAGGAGGAGAGCAGGGGTGGAAAGGGAGTTGGGAGATAGGGTTGATGAAAGAGTATTGGGATGGTTTGGACACACGGAAAGAATGAGTGAAGAAAGACTAGTAAAAGAGGTATGGAAGGCAGATGTGGAGGGAGTGAACATGAGGTGATGTACTAGGATGAGATGGATGGATGGGGTGAAGGGGGCTATGGGGAAGAGGGGAATGTCTGTTGAGGAAGGACGGGAGAGGACAGAAGACAGGAGTGAATGGAGAATGGTTGTATATGGATGATGTTGTGATGCATGAGGTGGAATGGGTGGGGGGTGAGGTAGTATGTGTGAGCAAAATTTGATGCAGCCTGAAGGGATTTCTCCCCATCTTATCCTTTTATGCATGGGGGGACGGAGAGAGGGGGTCGCTGATTTAATGAAGTGGCCTTGCTGTGGATGTACTGTGCCTTGCGACACTACCTCTAACCCAGGGCAGTGGACAAGGTGCAGGGATGACCCATCATCCAGGAGGTGCTAAGATGGGAGGGAGGGTGGAGGGGAGTGGAATGTATATAGGGATGGGGTGGGAATGATGTTATGCCTTTTCCTTTTTGGCTGCCTCCCTTGTAAGGGGGAAAAAGCCTTGGTGTGTGTATGTATGTAAGTTTTCACATCATATTTATGTTCTGATATTCTTTTATTCTTTTATAAAAGAATATCACAACATGAATAAGGCTATATATATATATGTATATATATATATATATATATATATATATATATATATATATATATATATATATGTTTGTGTGTGTGTATATATATATATATGTATGTATATATATGCAAAGTAGACCACTTGGAAAAAGAAACTAACGAAGCAGAGCGCTTTCGTATATTACATCTTCAGTGCAACAAGTACATAGTGATAGGAATACATAGACATTATATACATGATACAAAGGGGACTAGGACAGTTTTGAATAAGCATACCAACCAATTACCCCCTAGAGAGCGGAAGGTCATTGTCAATTATCTTACGATGGTCGGGCGACATTAGGTCACAGTCGCCCGACCATCGTAAGATAATTGACAATGACCTTCCGCTCTCTAGGGGGTAATTGGTCGGTATGCTTATTCAAAACTGTCCTAGTCCCCTTTGTATCATGTATATAATGTCTATGTATTCCTATCACTATGTACTTGTTGCACTGAAGATGTAATATACGAAAGCGCTCTGCTTCGTTAGTTTCTTTTTCCAAGTGGTCTACTTTGCATAAGTGAACACACGTACCCGTGTTCTTATTAGCATGTATATATATATGTTGAGACATTGTGACAGGTTTGAAGAAGGTGAAAGAGTAAGACACGGGCCTAGGGCTGATTTTATTCCTGACCAGTATCGCATAGAGCTTCTTCAGAGGCTAAGCGAAACCAATCAGGAATTGATTTGGCCCTATGTCTTACTCTTCCACCCTCATATATATATATATATATATATATATATATATATATGTATGTATGTATGTATGTATGTATGTATGTATGTATGTAGAACGGGGGTGGAAAAGGAGTTGGGAGATGGGGTTGATGAAAAAGTATTAGGATGGTTTGGACACATGGAAAGAATGAGTGAAGGAAGACTAGTAAAAGAGGTATGGAAGGCAGATGTTGAGGGAGTGAACATGAAGGGATGTCCTAGGATGAGGTGGATGGATGGGTTGAAGGGGGCTTTGGGGAAGAGGGGAATGTCTGTTGAGGAAGGATGGGAGAGGACAGAAGACAGGAGTGAATGGAGAATGGTTGTATATGGAAGATGTTGTGATGCATGAGGTGGAATGGGCGAGGGGATGGGGGGTGAGGTAGTATGTGTGAGCAAAATTTGACGCAGCTCGAAGGGATTTCTCCCCGTCTTCTCCTTTTAAGCATGAGGGGAAGGAGAGGGGGGGTCGCCGATTTAATGAAGCGGCCTTGCTGTGGATGTGCTGTGTCTTGCGACACTGCTTCTGACCCAGGGCAGTGGACAAGGTGCAGGGATGACCGGTCATCCAGGAGGTGCTAAGATAAGAGGGAGGGTGGAGGGGTGTGGAGTGTATTCAGGGATGGAATATGTGGGAATGATTTTATGCCTTTTTCTTTTTGGCTACCTCCCTTGTAAGGGGGAAAAAGCCTTGGTATATGTATACAGTGATCCCCTGCTACTTTGTGGTTCAACTATCGTGGATTCACATCTTCGTGGATTTGTAGAATATATGGAAAATATATCGTAGATTTTCTGGAAAATTCTAGAAAAATGACGATATATGGAGACCTAAAATCCATTAAAATATTAATAATAAATATTATTTCCTAGTCTAGGAACAACAAAACAAGTGTAAAATAACAAGAAACATATACAGGGGTATTTGAACTTGTAACTCACATGACAAAAAAAAAGAACCATCTAGAATGCGATGTGCATACAGTGCCCACGTATCCTGTTGTTGAGAAAACGCGTAGTGTACCAACTTGGTGATGAAGTGCTTTGCAAGACAGGCTGTGATTGGTGCAATTGAGAAAGATGACAAATCAAAGCTTTCTATTTTGTAATCTGGCCTGTGATTGATGCTTTGACTGATGCTCATATCCGCAGCATCTTCCCTTGTGTCTTTCTCGCGGCCATTTCACTTCAAGCTTTCTCGCCGAGCGGTTTACTGTAATACTCTACACTGCTATGTGTAATGGAAAGAATGAGTGAAGAAAGATTAGTAAAAAAGGTGTGGAAGGCAGAGGTGGAAGGAGTGAATATGAGGGGGCATCCTAGGATGAGATGGATGGATGGGTTAAAAGGGGCATTATGAAAAAAGAATATCTGTTGAGGAAGGATGGGAGAGGATAGAAGATAGAGGTAAATGTAGAAGAGTTGTGTATGGATAATGCTATGATGCATGAGGTGGTGAGGGAGTATGTATGAGAAATAAACTGATGCAGCCCGAAGGGATTTGTCCCTGTCTTCTTTTCTGCATGAGGGGACAGAGAGGGTGGGGTCGCCGAATTAATGAAGCGGCCTTGCTGTGGATGTGCTGTGTCTTGCGACACTGCTTCTGACCCAGGGCAGTGGACAGGATGCAGGGATGACCCGTCATCCAGGAGGTGTCAAGATGTGAGGGAGGGAAGAGGGTGGAGGAGAGTGGAGTATGTAGGGGATGGAATGGGTGGGAGTGGTTTCTATGCCTTTTTCTTTTTGGCTACCTCCTGTGTAAGAGGGGGAAAAGCCTTTGGTATATGTATGTTTGCATTGAACTTAGCGTTTTCATCCCCTGCAATTGCTCCTAAGTGTGCTGCTTCTTCCAAGGCTGGTACTGAGCCTAAATACAAACGAAGAATGATGACGATCGCTGAGAAGGTGAAAGTTTCAGATATGCTTTGGCCTAAAAAGCGTTTCCCTGCATGGTGAGGCTGCTTCTACTGACACAAGCACTGCTGAAACATACGTGAATGAAACTTTCAAGAGGATTATCTCTGAAGGTGAATATAACCCCGAACAAGTTTTTAATATGGACGAGACGGGCTTTTTTTTTCTTTCTTTTTTTTTTTCTTTTTTTTGAAAAAGAATACCGTCATGAACTTTCCTGTTCAAAGAGGAAGCAAAAGCCTCTAGCTTTAGAGTTACTTACAAGGATCGTGTGACCCTCGTGATGTGTGGCAATGCTGCGGGATTTTTGTTAAAGCCAGGACTTATTTACAAGTCTAGAAACCCAAGGGTTTTAAAAAACAAAAACAAGAATCTGCTACCTGTACATTGGATGCACAAACCAAAGATGTGGATAACGAAGATGGTGACCTTCGACTTGGTCCACCAGTGTTTTATCCTGTAAGTCAAGGTGTATCTATTAGAGAAGGGCTTGCCATTCGAAATCCTATTTATGGATAATGCTGGTGGCCACGCTACTGATCTGTCGCATGAGGGCATTCAGATTGAGTTCCTGCTGCCCAACACTACGTCACTTATTCAGGGAGTTATCAGGGCATTCAAGGCCTTATACACGAGGAATGTCCTGTCGAACCTGGTTGCCTCTGTGGATGCTGCCCAAGAAGACGAAGATGAAAATTTTAACTTCAAGGCATACTGGCGGCAGTACACAATTGCTATGTGCCTCCAAAATATCCAGAAGGCATTCCAAGAAATGAAGCCTGCCACCATTAACGCGAGCTGGAAGAAGTTGTGGCCTGAGGTTATTTATGGCGACAAGGGATTTACACCTGCCGAAATCCAACACTCCGCAGTACAGAAAGCTTTGCAGTTAACTGTGATTATTGGAGGTGATGGCTTTGCAGACATTGACAAGTTATTAGACTGCCACTCCCAGCTGCTAACCGATGCAGACCTCAAAGACTTGATGAAATCGGCAAGTGAAGAAGAAGAAGAAATGCAGTAAGAGACGGAAGAAGTTGTTGACTTTGGAACGGTTGGCCAAGCTCTGTAACCTGGCTAAAATTGAAAGAGGGGTCACAGGAATGGGACAACGATATGGTTTGTTCTGTGCAATTTTGCAACAAGGTCGACAAAGTCACGAATCCCTACAAGATGCTCTTTGAACGGAAAAAGAAGCAGCAGCAGCAACTTCCTATCACAATGTTTTTACAGCCTTGCAAAAAAGAGCCAGTTCCTGCTGCTACTACTACAGTTGCACCTTTGTAAGAAGTGGAAGAGGTGTCCCAGCAAAGGGCACCGCCGTCTTAAGAGACGTAAAATACAATCATTGGTTGCACAGTAGAAGTCATCATCAGCTTCATCATCATCATTTCTACTGTGCAGC
>NC_134790.1:11052640-11120140 GCF_046742065.1 Oratosquilla oratoria
CCAATGATCCGTCCACTGTTGCAAAACAGCTTGAAACAAGTATTGAGTTATATTTCTGATGCCTTCCCACAAGCCTTCCCAAAGTCCCGATTGCCCCATGGTTTCTGTCGAACGCATCGTCCAAGAATGCTTTTGGCAGGAAGACGTGGCCAGGGGCAATCCACTCATTTGGCTCCAGCACTGGTTCATTCACTTGAGAAGGTGCCCACTCACAAGCTAGATTTGGCAGTACTGTACTCTGTTTCAGCAAGAGCACCTGAAGAGGCATGTGCACAGGTAATAGTGTTATTCTGTTTAGATAAGGGTGCTGAGGTGGTTTGGGCATATAAGAATGAATGAGGAAAGATTAGAAAAAAGAATGTGTTTATATGATTATGAACAGTTTTCAAATTCCAGTATTTACACACAGGTGTTTATGGAAGCAAGGCGTAGCTTGCCAAGCATTATTTATGTTCCATACATTGATCAGTGGTGGGGTTCCACAAGTGATACCCTGAGGGCCACATTCATCTCTCTTCTAATGGAAGTAGACCCATCATCTCCTCTCTTGCTCCTAGCAACATCAGAAGTTCCATATGAAGACTTAGATTTTGAGGTAAGGTTAAAAAGCTTTTTTGTAGGTGCACTTCCTAAATGGAGGGAGATTAGGTGGTGAGGAGCCTGTGCCAGGAGGTGCATAGCTGCTGCCAAAGCTGTCACCTTTGCCTTATGGGTTTGGAGTGTTGGGATCCGGTAACAGTCATTGCTGGGGAATCGGGAGAGGAGTGCAGAATTGAAACCCACAACTGAGTGAATGTGAGACCAGCATGCTTCTGATTATGTTATGTAGTAGGGGGATTGTCAGATGAAATGGTTGGGGTAAACTAGCTCAGGCTGTTGGAACCTGCTGTCAAAAAGCTGTGCCTTGCTGCATTGCTTTTGACCCAATCAGTGACAAGTGAGAACAGGGTGACTCTTCATCTGTAGTGCTGAGGTGGGAGGGATGGTGGAGTGGGTTTTCTGTATGTGTGTGCTTTGATTAAACCATCATCCATGTAAGGGAAAAAGGACCTTTGGCACATTAATTATGTATAGATATATCCTAAAGACATACCAAGGGCCTTGTGTGAAAAAAGGGTGGCTGAATCAAAGAAGTATACTCCCATTCCACACCTATCCTACACCCATTGAGTGCCTCTCCCATGTTAGCACTGCTGGGGGTTAAAGGCAATGTAGTAAGACGTGGTGGCTCCACAGTAGGGCCCAATAGTTGGAGCTCATTTACCCCCACCACTTCAATATATGGTGATATCTCCTCCTAACCAAACGGAAATTGATGAACAGAAAAGAAGAACCAGTTTCTTGTCCAGTTAGAACCACTCCATTTACTTCTGTCTTTTGCACTCTTCCATGCACAACTTGTATGTTTTGCCCAGTTTTGTCCTGGTAATTTACTTCTTTGCATCTTTTTTCTCCAGGTGCAGCATATCTTTAGTGTTTATCAAGGAGAAGTTTACACCTTGTCAAATCCAGCATCGGAAGAAAGGCGAGAGTTTTTCAAACCTCTCTTTTACACAGAGATGGTCAGAAAACCCAAGGTAAAACACCATTCTGGAATTTAGAAAGAAATTATTACTTATCAAAAATTTTTGTTTTTGACATTGAAGAGATCTATGTAATTTGTATGATAGGGGATGGGTGAAATGCTTAATTTAGAGGACTTGTTGAATAGAAATTCTTCTCCAAAGGTTGTCAGTACTCAGACCCCTCTCTCACAATCTTCTAGAAATACCACATACCCGATATAATGAAGTATGTCATCCAAACCTTATTTTGTTTTCTCCCACATTAGCCTCCATCTTCAAGAAGGGTACTTGAAGAGCTGCCAGTTGCACCACCACCAGAGCCAAGACAATTAACTGAAAAGGAAATTCAAAAAGTGGAAGAAGTTGAAGAAGCAACATTGCGGGAGCTAAGAATTTTCCTTAGAGAAATATGTTCAAAACTTGCAAGAAACCGTATGTAAGTAGGGCAACAGCAGAGATGGGAACTTGTTAGCATAGCTTTTATGGAGTCCTGTCTCTGAATGAGTAGGTCTTTTGGTGTGGGCATGATGTGCTTTTGATTCAGCCATCCTCTTGTAATAGGGTGGTCTAGTCAGATCCTCATCCTCCAATGGGGAAAAATTAAGTGACCCTTGATCCACAAGGAGTTGAGATATAAGAATTGAAAACAAATCTGAGATGGGTGGGTGCGGGGTGGTTGCATGACTTGGCCAGCAACTTTTATTATAAGCCTTTTGATGTACAGATGCTCCTCAACTTACGTTTTAGTTATGTTCCGAACGGCCGAACATATGTTGAAAATGAATGTAAATTGTTACTGTACTATACGTCAGTAAATTCTATTACCGTATATAATAAAACACCCCAAAATCATTAATTATACACATAACATTGTAAAATAATAACATTAATTTCAAATAAATTAAATTCAAGCAACATAAATTGAGATGGTGGAGGATGAGGGGGAGGAGGAGGATGAGGCAAGGCACGTTCAGTCTGTCGTTTGTGCCATGTAAACAATGGACGCAGCGTCTTGCATAAGTATTGTTTGAACTACGGAGAGCGCGCTAAACTAAAAAAATTCACTCAATATATATATATATTTTTTTTCAGTGAGTTCAAACGTAAAATCGATAAAAACGTAAAACGAATGAACGTAAGTAGAGGAGTGTCTGTATAGATAGATAGGCCTAGTTGAAACATACTCATTCCGCATACAAATAATAAATTTTGTCCAAAATGTTTGAGGAAATCGTGGAACATAAATTTATATGATACACATTTCTAAATCTATGGTATGTTCCCATTCGTGCAGGTTCTTCTTGTTCACCAAACCAGTAGATGTAGAAGAAGTGCCTGATTACTTAGATATTATAAAAGAGCCAATGGACCTAGAGACGATGATGACCAAGATAGATCACCATCAGTACCATTGTGCACAAGACTTCCTAAGTGATGTGGATCTTATTTGTGCTAATGCCCTTGAGTACAATCCAGATCGAACTAATGAAGGTAAGCTGTGTGTTGTATCTAGTTATTTTTGTTTTGTTTTTATTTATTTATTTTTTCAATTATGAGGTGTGTTGCTTACCCTGTCAGGAAAATTTAGAAAATATCCCATGCCAATTTTTTCAAACAATAATTTCTTGATCTCTACTTTAATAAGGGGAGGAACTAATGCAACCTCAGGACCAGGCACAGATGACATTTTCTGTAAATGTTAATTTGCAGCACAGATTCCATACATCTGCAGTACACTCGAGACTCCCAGTGCCAACTCTGTCATATGCCTTTTCCAAGTCTATGAAAGCCCTTACCATTTGCCAAATACTTTTCACATACCTGCTTTTCTATGCACCCTCGTCTTCTTCTAAACCTCCAATGCTCTTCCCCAATCACCGTTACCCTTCTGATCCTCTCAATTGACATTGACCCATACACCTAACCAACCACACTGAGGAGACTGATCTCTATAAAATTACGTTCATACTTCTCTTCTTTCATGTTATAGTGGAACTATACAAGCTTAGAGTGAACTCTTTAAATGAAAAGGAGAAGGAGTACAAGAGGAAGCTGAAGGAGGAGTGGGAGGGAGTGAAGGATAGAGTAGAGCTAGGTGTGGAGGAGGAATGGGGATGGTTCAAGGAGGGAGTCACAAAGTGTGCAAAGATGGTGTGTGGAACAAGAAGGACAGGAGGAAATAGAAGAAAGGGTAGTGAATGGTGGGATGAGGAAACAAAGAAGGTTGTAGAAGAGAAGAAGCAAGCTTTCACAGATTGGTTACAAAATAGGATGAGGGAGTCATATGAGAGGTACAAAGAAAAGAAAAGTAACGGAAAAGGTAAAGGAGGCAAAGAGGAGAGCAGATGTGAAATGGGGTAAGAGTATGACAAAATTTTGAAAGTAATAAAAGATGTTTTGGAAAGAAATTAAGAGAGGAAGAGGAGGCGAATCAAGTAGAGAAGAAAAGGTAAAAGGTGCAGATGGAGAGATGATAATGGAAGAGAAGGCAGTAAGGGGAAGATTGGCAGAATGTTTTAGGGAATTGCTAAATGTGAAGGAGGATAGGGAGGGAAAGATAGTTGCAGTGGGAAATGCTAAGAAAATGACCATGATGAGTGAGGAAAATGGAGAAGAGATAAGGAAGGATGAGGTGAAGGCAGTTGTTAAGATGATGAAAGCTGGTAAGGCACCTGGTCTGGATAGATGCATACATACATGCATACATATACCAAGGCTTTTTCCCCCTTCCAAGGGAGGTAGCCAAAAAGGGAAAGGCACAAAAACACTCCCACCCATTTCATCCCCAAACACACTCCACACCCCTCCCACCCTCCCTCTCATCTGAGCACCTCCTGGATGACGGGTCATCCCTGCACCCTGCCCACCGCCCTGGGTCAGAAGCAGTGTCGCAAGACACAGCAAGGCCGCTTCATTTAATCGGCGACCCCCCCCCCCTCTCCGTCCCCCCTTGCATATAAGGAGAGGACGGGGAGAAATCCCTTAGGTTGCGTCAAAATTTACTCACACATACTACCCCACCTCCCCGCCCATTCCTCCTCATGCAATCACAACATCATCCATATACAACCATTCTCCACTCACCTCTGTCTTCCGTCCTCTCCCTTCCTTCCTCAACAGACATTCCCCTCTTCCCTAAAGCCCCCTTCACCCCATCCATCCACCTCATCCTAGGACGTCCCCTCATGTTCACTCCCTCCACATCTGCCTTCCATACCTCTTTTACTAGTCTTTCTTCACTCATTCTTTCCATGTGTCCAAACCATCCTAATATTCTTTCATCAACCCTATCTCCCAAATCCTTTTTCACCCCTGTTCTCCTCCTCACCTCCTCATTTCTCACTCTCTCCAGCCTAGTAACCCCCACCATACTTCTCAGACACCTCATCTCAAACACATTCAAACTCCGTCTCTCCTGATCTCCCACGCTCCATGCCCCCGCCCCACACAGCGCTGCCGGCACAACCACTCCTTCACACAGTCTCCTCCCCGCATCCACTCCCAAATGTCCACCCCTCACCACACTCTTCAATCCACCAAGGCACCCACCCGCCTCTCCCAATCCACACTCCACCTCCACCCCCACTCCACCCCCTCCCGCCACACCTGCACCCAAGCATCCAAAACCATCCACCTCCTCCAGCCGCTCCCCCCCAACGCTCACCTCCAGTCCACCGCCACCCCCACCCCCTGTACATCTCATCACCCCACCCCCACCCACACCCATCTCCAGCTCCCCCATCACACACTGGTCTGGATAGATGCCATGCAGAATGTCTAAAAAAAGCAGGTACAGTGATGGTGGACTGGCTGGTTAAGTTATTTAATGTTTGCTGGAGAGGGTAGAATGCCGGAGGACTGGAGGAGTGCTTGTATAGTTCCACTTTAACAAGGGAAAAGGGGACAAGTGTGAATGTAGTAGTTTCAGAGGGATTAGCTTGTTAAGTGTAGTTGGGAAGGCTTATGGGAGGATCTTGATTGAGAAGATTAGGAGAGGAACAGAGGGAGTAATTGGTGAGAAACAGTGTGGATTTAGGACGGGTAGAGGTTGTGTAGATCAGATCTTTGTGGTAAGACAAATATGTGAGAAAGCTATAGGAAAGGGGAAGGATGTTTTTTTTTTTGGCCTTTATGGACCTGGAAAAGGTTTACGACAGGGTAGACAGAAAGGCACTGTGGGAGGTTGTGCAGATATATGGGATAGGAGGAAAGCTTCTAGGAGCTGTCAAGAGTTTTTATGAGAGTAGTAGAGCTTGTGTCAGGATTAGAAATGGAGAGAGTGAGTGGTTCGAGGTAAAGGTGGGACTTCGTCAAGGATGCGTTATGTCGCCCTGGCTGTTCAACTTATACATGGATGGGGTAATGCGAGAGGTAAATGCAAGGGTAGTGGGTCAGGGATTGGAGATGGTTAAAGGAAATGGAGAAAAGTGGGAGGTGAGCCAGCTGTTGTTTGCGGACGACACTACGCTTGTGGCAGGATCGGAGGAGGGATTGAGGAAGTTGGTGACAGAGTTTGGGGGAGTATGTGATAGAAGAAAGCTGAAGATAAATGTGGGTAAAAGTAAGGTGATGAGATGTCCAAGGGGTGAAAGTGGCAGTAGACTGGAAGTGAGCATTAAGGGAGAGTGACTGGAGGAAGTGGATAGTTTTAGATACTTGGGTGCAAATGTGGCAGATAAAGGTGGAGTGAAGGTGGAGGTAGAATGTAGATTGAGAGAAGCGAGTAAATGCCTTGGTGGATTGAAGAGTGTAATGAGGAATAAACATTTGGGAATGGATGCTAAGAGGAGACTATATGAAGGATTGATTGTGCCAACAGCTCTGTATGGGGCAGAAACATGGAACATAAGAGAGGAAGAGAGAAGGAGTTTGAATGTGTTTGAGGTTAGGTGTCTGAGAAGTATGATGGGGGTTACTAGTCTAGATAGAGTGAGAAATGAGGAGGTGAGGAGGAGAACGGGGGTGGAAAGGGGGTTGGGAGATAGGGTTGATGAAAGAGTATTAGGATGGTTTGTACACATGGAAAGAATGAGTGAAGAAAGACTAGTAAAAGAGGTATGGAAGACAGATGTGGAGGGAGTGAACATGAAGGGACATCCTAGGATGAGGTGGATGGATGGGGTGAAGGGGGCTTTGGGGAAGAGGGGAATGTCTGTTGATATACTTCCTTCCAACAGATAAATTAAAGAATCTCACCAGCCTCCAATAGAATGATTCCACCCTGCGACATTCCCCATACCAGCCATCCAACCCAGTGTTTTTTTTTTTTTTTTTTTTTTCCTCCCTCCTCTTCTCCTCCTAGCCAGCATTCTTTCAAAACATCTTTTCATTGTGTATCCCAAGTTCTCAGTCAGACACCCAGGTCATTCCATATTAATGATTATTAACAGATAAGATGATTCGCCATCGAGCATGTACTCTTCGTGACACTGCGTACGCATACATCAAAGCTGAAATGGACTCTGACTTTGAGGACAAATGTCGTGATATTAGAAATGCTCGTAATCAAAGGCGACAGAAGTTCCCCAAGAGTATGCCAGAGTTTATTTATAAAGCTTCTAAAGACCAAGTAAGTAATTTATTTATTTTCATATTGTGAGTAAAATCTGATAATTCATATAGATATGGAAGGGAGTGGGTGGGGGATTGGGGGTTAGGGAGTGGTTACCATATTTTACGGTTTGCAAGACACTGCATCTTGGAAGACGCACCCTAATATTTGAAAGAAATTTCTAAGAAAAAAAAAAAAAATCTCATACAAGAACACATTCACCATATACCCGACCACTGAACACAAAAACATAAGCAAGGAGTCTGCAAGATACTATTGTCTCAGCACTCATTACAAATTTGCTGGAGCACTCACCACAAATTGACAACTATGTAAATAAAAATACCATAGGTAAATATGTACACACAGTGAAGCAGTCCATCTCTTCTTCTTGTTTTAGTGGTGGGCGACGACACGTATTGTTTGCATTACGAAATCACTTGTCCGATTTTGTTTGTATGGCGATGATACTAGTTGGTGATTAGTAAATATACTATACATTTTTCATTGTCCAAGGGTGGTTTTATTTTCATAAAAATAAACTAAATTTTTGATAGAAATATAAAACTTGAAAGAAATTTATTCATCCTCAAATCCCGAGAACTCGTCATCACTGGATTTGTGTAAAAGTTCTGAACTCTCATCTGGAGAGTTATCACTACTGTCAGTCTTGTACAATAAATGATCCTCACTACCATCCATGGCATTACTTATACCACACTTTTTGAAAGACTTTACAACATCTTCAGTATTAATAGCATTCCAATATTTCAACTCCCATTCACACACTTGAACTATTGATGGGTGTTTCATAATTCCACATGGTGTCATTTCATGTCTTCCTTCTGCCATCCATTTAGACCATTCTTCACGCATGTTATTCTTGAATGGTTTGTTGATGTTCACATCTAGTGGCTGCAGCTGGGAAGTAAGGCCGCCAGGAATTACAGCTAATGTTGTGTTCTTTCTTCTTGCTAGTTCTTTAGTGTTGTCTGTCCTGTGTGAACTGAACTGATCCCAAACTAGCAAATTTTTTTTTCATAGCAGGCCACCTGGCCATTTGGACCACACTTTTTCCATCCACACTTTAATTCCCGCTTCATCCATCCAGCCTTTGTGCTGTGCAATAACATGAATTCCAACTGGCGATTTCTCCTTGGGCAATGTTTTTCTTTTGAAAATCAACAATGGTGGTAGTTTGGTGCCATCAGCACAAGAAGCTAAAACTGCAGTGTAGTGAGTCTTTTCATGACCTGTGGTTTTAACCACTTCCATATGGTGATGCCTACATAGGCGTCATGAGGAGCAAGTGGGTACGCGATGATGCCCACGTCGGCGTGTTGATTATTGTAGTCTTACTTGCATGACCCTCATTCTCGGGTGAAAGAGAACGAGCGATTGATCACTGACTTCATTTTTTATAATTCGATTATTATGACGCAACATCGCACGTCTGGCGGCTAATGCTGCCAGACTTGCGATGTGCCCTGGAGTGAAGAGGTTAATAGTCACTATTTTGGTACCTTTCACATCTATGCTTTTATTAGAAGATACATCAAATGTTAAAGGAACTTCATCCATATTCCCAATCTGGTTAAGTTCAAACGAGTTCTGCTTTCTAGCATTAACCCCTTCCATATGGTGCAGCCTACGTAGGTGGCATGAGGAGCAAGTGGATACGCGAGGCTGCCATATCGGCGTCTTGATTATATTTATTGTAGTTTCCCTTGCATAATGACATACTCTCTAAGCTGTCTTCATCACATTTTCTATGGTTATCAAAATTCATGGGTGAAAGAGAGAACGATCGATATAAGCGGTGACTATTTTTTATGATGCGAGTATTATTACGAAACATCGTACGTCTGGCAGCTAATGTTGCCCGCGAGATTTTGGCCCGTAGTGAAGTGGTTAACCTCTTCACTACGGGGCACATCACATGTCTGGCAGCATTAGCTGCCAGGCGTGCGATGTTGCGTCATAATAATCGCATTGTAAAAAATAAAGTCACTGCTCAATTGCTCATTCTCTTTCACCCGTGAATTTTGATGACCATAGAAAATATGATGAAGCCAGTTTAGAGAGAATGAGGGTCATGCAGGTACGACTACAATAAATATAATGAAGATGCTGACGTCGGCATCATCCCGTACCCACTTGCTCCTCATGACGCTTCGTAGGCATCACCATATGGAAGTGGTAAATGATAAATCGATGGAAAGTCATTATTTTCTGTTCATATTCTTCTGGCATTTTTTGAGATATTTTAGTTCTTGTTTGTAGGCTTAACCCATTTCGCTTCATGAAGCAAAAACACCAAGAAGCAGTACCTTTGAAGTCTTCTGTGATTATCATTTTTGTACTAACTGCAACCCCCAAGTTTCTGTGTTCCATTAACCATGTACACAAGTCTTTTTCTAACTGTGGCCATTTTTCTGGTACTTGACATAAATTATGCTTTGTCTTGTTTCCAACTTCATTCAACTCTTCTTGTTTCCTCCACTGCCGAATCATTTTTTCGGCAGGCGGTGGTCCAAAGTGTCTTTCTGCTGCTCTGTTACCATGTTCTTTGGCATATTGTACAACTTGTAGCTTGTATACGATAGTATAACTAAACTGTTTCGATGAACTAGCCATGGGTGATAATTTCCAGGACAAAAAAGCTTGTGACACGTGTAATAGCCTGGTGGTAACTGATAAAGGCAACTGGCATGTCCGTGTGTTCTTGTGTATGTGTGTGTGTGTGTGTTGCTATGAGACGAGGGAGTGGCCCGTTTTCTCCACATGCTGAGTAGGCGCCAGGAAGGATTATGGTATTGGAAATACTTGTAACAACTAAGTACTGAGTTTACATACATATACCAAGGCTCTTTCCCCCTTACAAGGGAGGTAGCCAAAAAGGGAAAGTCATAAAATCATTCCCACCCATTCCATCCCTGAATACACTCCACACCCCTCCACCTTCCCTCTCATCTTAGCACCTCCTGGATGATGGGTCATCCCTGCACCTTGTCCACTGCCCTGGGTCAGAAGCAGTGTCACAAGACACAGTACATCCACAGCAAGGCCGCTTCATTAAATCGGCGACCCCCCTCTCCGTCCCCCCATGCATAAAGGAGAAGACAGGGAGAAATCCCTTCGGGCTGCGACAAAATTTGTTCACACATTCTACCTCACCTCCCATCCCCCTGCCCATTCCACCTCATGCATCACAACATCATCCATATACAACCATTCTCCATTCACCCCTGTCTTCTGTCCTCTCCCATCCTTCCTCAACAGACATTCCCCTCTTCCCCAAAGCCCCCTTCACCCCATCCATCCACCTCATCCTAGGACGTCCCTTCATGTTCACTTCCTCCACATCTGTCTTCCATACCTCTTTTACTAGTCTTTCTTCACTCATTCTATCCATATGTCCAAACCATCCTAAAACTCTTTCATCAACCCTATCTCCCAACCCCCTTTCCACCCCCGTTCTCCTCCTCACCTCCTCATTTCTCACTCTATCTAGCCTAGTAACCCCCATCATACTTCTCAGACACCTCATCTCAAACACATTCAAACTCCTTTTCTCTTCCTCTCTTATGTTCCATGTTTCTGCCCCATACAGTGCTGTTGGCACAATCACTCCTTCATATAGTCTCCTCTTAGCATCCATTACCAAATGTCTGTTCCTCATTACACTTCAATCCACCAAGTCATTTACTCGCTTCTCTCAATCTACATTCTACCTCCACCTTCACTCCACCTTTATCTGCCACATTTCCACCCAAGTATCTAAAACTATCCACTTCCTCCAGTTGCTCTCCCTTAATGCTCACTTCCAGACTACTGCCACTTTCACCCCTTGTACATCTCATCACCTTACTTTTACCCACATTTATCTTCAGCTTTCTTCTATCACACACTCTCCCAAACTCTGCCACCAATTTCCTCAATCCCTCCTCCGATCCTGCCACAAGCGCAGTGTCGTCCGCAGACAACAGCTGGCTCACCTCCCACTTTTCTCCATTTTCTTTAACCATCTCCAATCCCTGACCCACTACCCTAGCATTTACCTCTCGCACTACCCCATCCATGTATAAGTTGAACAGCCAGGTGCGACATAACTCATTCTTGACAAAGTCCCACCTTTACCTTGAACTACTCACTCTCCATTTCTAATCCTGACACAAGCTCTACTACTCTCATAAAAACTCTTGACAGCTCCTAGAAGCTTTCCTCCTATCCCGTACATCGGCAACACCTCCCACAATGCCTTTCTGTCTACCCTGTCATAAACCTTTTCCAGATCCATAAAGGCCCAAAAAACATCCTTCCCTTTCCTATAGCTTTCTCACATATCTGTCTTACCACAAAGATCTGATCTACACAACCTCTACCTGTCCTAAATCCACACTGTTCCTCACCAATTACTGCCTCTGTTCCTCTCCTAATCCTCTCAATCAAGATCCTCCCATAAGCCTTCCCAACTACACTTAACAAGCTAATCCCTCTGAAACTACTACATTCACACTTGTTTACATCATATAAAAGGCTGAATGAAATAGTACTTAAGCTAACATCATAGTGTAGACTCAACATACAAATCCAGGTCGCTATTGGTCAGGTGTCCAAACTCACTTGAGCCTGGGTGTTGCCTTACAATACAACATTCGTCTTGGAAGACGCACCATTATTTTTCAAGGTATTTTTTAGGAAAAAAAGTGCATCTTGTAAGCTGTAAAATCGGTATGTGTGAATGATAGTTTGATGCAGTCCAAAGGTATTTTTCCCCACCTTCAATGTCTCTGCATTGGGGAACAGAGAGTGCGGGTTGCTGATTAAATGAAGCACCCTTGCAGCGGATGTGCTGTGTCTTGCTGCATTGCTTCTGGCCCAGGGTGATGGGTGAGATGCAGGGATGACCCATAATCCATGAGGAGCCAAGATGAGAGGGAGGGAGTGAAGGAGGGGTGGTAGGGATGAGAGTGGAATGGGTGTGAGTAGTATGCCTTTTGACTGGCTACCTCCCTGGTAAGGGGAAAAGAGCCAGGCTTGCTATATGTACGATTATAAATAGATGTCAGATCAGATTTCTCCCCGTCTTCTCCTTTTCTGCATGGGGGGGTTGCTTATTTTATGAAGCGGCCTTGCTATAGATGTGCTGTGTCTTGTGACACTGCCTCTGACACAGGGCAGTGGACAAGATGCAGGGATGACCCGTCATCCAGGAGGTGCCAAGATAAGAGGGAGGGTAGAGGTTGGAGGGGGAGTGGAGTGTATTAAGGATGGAATGTGTGGGAATGGTTTTTTTTTCCTACCTCCCTTGTTAGGGGGGGGGGGAAGCCTTTGGTATATGAAGATAAATTTAAACTTCAGGATATTGTGATTCATAATTTGAACCTGTTTGCTTGCATGAGTCTCATTTTTTATGCACACATGTCCATCAGCTCCCACAGCTTTCCATATAATAGATAAATAAATATGAGTTCAAATTTAGATATAGATTTAGTTGGAACTGTACATGAATTTGAGTCTAGGTATGTTAGAAAATAGGAGACAGGACCTAATGACCATTGCTCCTTTCCTGTATACTACAATTGTACCAATACACATCAAGGAACTGACAGTGAAACAGACACACATAATAGCAAATGGTCCCTTCTCCTGATGAGGGGGTTGAAGTTGAAGCACACACCAACTACATCCTTGTGAGAACCCATTCCTTGCCCTTCCCATTTCAGCACCTCATGGATAAGTTAAGAAACAAGATATACTTAGATGAATAGCATGCACAGGCTTTGGCCACCAGAAAAAGTTTAATCACAGTATACAAACAACTCATAAGAACCACACTCTCATGTCTCCATAGCATGGTTGCCAACAAAGATACCCTTCAAACAGCACAATACCAGTAGCGTTAATGCTCTGAAACCATTCCTGTAGAACATTATATTCGGGTGATTGTGTGGAAGTCATCATCCAGCCTTGAAGTTGTGGCAGCACAGAAATGGGTGGACCACAGACTCAAACTGCCTCAAATATAGTTCACTTTACAAAAGACACAGAACACCTTATCCTACACAACCCCATTCATGTCCTATCCAGACAACACATATCTTCCTCAAATTTGTCAATCTACATACCAAGGGGTTCTTCCCCCTTATAAAGGAGGTATACAAGTCAAAGGAAGACATCCACTCTCATCCACCACCTTTGTTTCTCTCACATCTTGGCTCCATGTGGATGAAGGGTCATCTCTCTCCTGTCCACGACCTGGGTCAGAAGGAATGTAGTAATACTGGACATCTCATCCACAGGAGGGCTGCTAAGAAGGGGGGGGGGATAAAACTAAATAAATAAATAACTGGACCAATCTGGTAGCCATTTCTGGTTGCCCAGAAGCAGTGGGACTCCTATAAGAGATGGTCAATCAGTCTGTTGCCTCAGGTATCAGTTACATCTACTGGGCAGACCTATAAGTCACTCAGGAAGGAAATGTTATGTTGTTATCAAGGGATTGTAAGTGTGGGGCATTCAGGTGTTCATTGCCCCCTTATTTGGTTGTTTGGTGGTTGGCATCTGATGGTTGGGCAGTGGATTTGTTAATTGATCTCATTCCGTGTAGCTGTTTCCTGGAAACTACCAAATTATTGTCAATGCCCCATTTGTAACCATTTTATTTTGTGTTAATTCCTGTTGATTGATCTATTTCTTTTTTACTCCCACAAGGAACAACAAACAGAGACTTCAATGCAAGAAACACCACCACCAACCAAGACCTTGGAAACCAAGAAGACTAAAAGTAATATGAAAACCTCTCCAAAAGATGCCAAAGGTAATTTGATTTTACATGAAGGAGTTATTTTACTCATTTTGTTTTGTAAACATTTTTACCTTGGTTTACATTTGTTATATATTTAATATTTTGTTTCTTTCTTTTTCTCTTTCTCTCATTTTATATGATTTTTGAAAATTAGTTCCTTGAAATTTTGTTATGTAAATGTATGTCTTCAATTGGTTGTCAAAATTGATGTTAAAAAAGGAAAAAAATAAAAATAAAGAAATAAAATTAGTGACTACTGGATTAGGCATAAGGGAGTAAAGTAGAGGATAGAGGAATGTAGTGTTAATTTGTTTCTTCCTTGATTGATAGAAGGTGGCAAGTCCAGTAAACCTTACAAACGAAAACGAAAGACTGCTTGGTCTAGGGGTATTGCCACCAAGAAGAAAAGGTCTGTAGGAGAGAAAGAGTCCAGGAAAGGGAAGGAAAATATGGAAGGAAGTAAAGATGATGTTAAAGACTATATGTTCTCAGACACAAGCGTGGATACTCCTAGACTGAAAAAGAGTGAATCAGAAGAAAAACTTGAAGACATAAGTGTAGATTCAACAGATAATTCGGAAGAGGAAGTGGACGAATCCAAAAGTAGAAACGAGGAACCAAGTCCAAGAGAAGCAACAACTCAGGTAGAGTATTTTGTAAGTTTATCTATGTATATATATTGAGAAAGGTGGAAAGGGAGAGCCAATGGTCTGGGTCTGATTCTTGAGTTTTATTCCTGACCGGTCAGGATTAAAACTCAAGAATCAGCACCAGACCAGTGGCTTTCTCTTTCCACTTTTCTCAATCAATGTCTCAGTATGTGTGTATTTACCTAGTTGTACCTAGTTGTATTTTACGGGAAGGGGAGCTATGCTCGTGGTGTCTCGTCTTCATATCTCATTTTATCTAAACTATTTTTAGATTCATGTATTGTTTTTGCACACACCACTTTCTCATCTAACTTGTTCCAACTGTCTATTACTCTGTGAGGAAAGCTGTTCTTTTTCAGAACTCTTCTATAGCTGTCTTTCTTGAATTTTCTTTCCGTGCCCTCTTGTTATTTCTATCATCCCATTTTATCAGATTCTCTCTATCAATAATTTCTATGCCTTTCATGATTCTGTAAATAGCTATCAAATCTCCTCTCTCTCTTCTTTGCTCTAGTGTCTGTAGTTCAAGTTTTGCTAGTCTCTCTTCATATGATAGTTTTGAGTGTTGGTGCCAATTTTGTGATTGCTCTTTGTATTCTTTCAAGTTTTTTTTATACATTTTTTTGTACTTGGTGACCACATCGTTGCAGCATATTCCAATCTTGGTCTTATCAAAGTGATTAGAATTTTCTTCACCATTTCTTCATCCAGGTATGTAAATGCCACTTTAATTGTTCTTATTAAATTGTAAGTTTCTCCAAAAATCTTATTTATATGTTTCTCAGGTGACATATTATTCATAACAATGACTCCCAGGTCCTTCTCATTTTCTACTTGTTTTATTCCTTCTCCCAATTTATATGATCCTGTTATTCTGTTTTTGCTTTTTCCAAATTCCATTATACTACACTTTTTTGTATTGAACTCATCTCCCACTTCCTACTCCATTCCCATACTTTATTTAGATCACTCTGTAGTGACTCACAATCTTCTTCCGTGTTCACTTTTTTTAATAGTTTTGCATCATCTGCAAAGAAGCTCATATAACTTTCAATTTCTTCATCCATATCATTAATATATTTAGCAAACATTATAGGGGCCAGAACTGTTCCTTGTGTAACACCGCTTATTACTTCATCCCAATTTGAGTGTTTGTCTCTTATCACTACTCTCATTTTTCTTTCTTGCAAAAAGCCTTCCATCCATTTAAGCAGTTTGCCCTGTATTCCTCCTTCAGTTTCTAATTTCTTAAGCAACTTCTTATGTGGTAGTTTGTCTAAAGCTTTTTTTAGGTCTAGAAATGCACAATCAGCCCATCCATCTCTTTCTTGTATTATATCTATTAGCCTTGAATAGAAACATATTAAATTAGTGATGCATGATCGTCCTTGTCTGAATCCAAATTGCCTTGGATTTAGCATGCTGTTTTTTTTTTTTTATAAATATTTTACCCATCTACTTTTGATAATTCTTTCACAAATTTTTGCTATTGTACTTGTTAGAGAGACTGGTCTATAGTTGGTAGGGTCTTCTTTATTACCTCCTTTATATATAGGTACTATATTTGCTTTTTTCCAACCTTCTGGAACTTTTCCTTCTTTCAAGGAACTATTTATTATGCTGTGTATTTTGTCTGCCAGTTCATTTCTGCATTCTTTCAAAATCCAGTTTGCTATTTCATCTGGTCCTTGCAATTTTATAACATCAAGATTACTCAAGTGTTTCATTATTTCATTCTTTGTTACATCTATTTCTTTCATAGGGGGGACTTTCTCTTTCCATTCGATCTCTTCTGGTTGTATATTCTCCCTTATAAACACTGATTTAAAATGCTTGTTCATAATTGCCGCCATTTCTATTTCCTCTGTGTATTCAACTCCTCCTTGTCTTAATTTCTCCAAATCTTGTTTGTTTTTCAGTTTGTTGTTTACAAATCTGTAGAATAGTTTTGGTTGATCTTTACATTTTTCTATGACATCTTTTTCATATTTTCTCTTTTCCACTCTGCATGCTTGTACATATTCATTTCTATAACAAGTATATATTTTCAATTTTTCAGGTCTTTTGTTTTTCTTCAATTTGGTCCAAGCTTTGTCTCTTTTGTCTTTAACAACTTTTGTTGTACCAGCACTTCACATATTCTTTTTCTTGTTTTTGTCTTGGGAGATACTTTTCCACTCCTTTTTTATAACTTTTTGTCAAAATATTCCATTTCTCTTCTACTGTTGTATCTTCTTTGTGTATTCTTTCTGAGTTTTCATTTTGAAAGAATTCTCTTATTTTATCAAAATTTGTTTTTTCATACATCAATCTTCCTTTTCTATATTGTTCATTTCTTTTCATGTATTTTTCCTCAGTTCTAGTTCTATCAATATGTGGTCACTTTTACTTATTGGTGCCTGGTATTCTCTCTTTTCCACTATTTCAGGTTCTGATGTGATTATTAGGTCTAGTCTCGATGGTTCTTCTTCATTTCTATACCTAGTGTTCTCTTGAATCCATTGTGTCATTGTGTGGTCAATAATCATCTCAAGTAGAACATTTCCCCATGAGTCTTCTCCACCCTTTACGGTCATCTCTTCCCAGCAGATTTCTTTGCAATTAAAGTCGCCCATCATAACTATTCTTCCTCCATCTTCCATTATCTTGTTTAATGTTATTCTTGTGTCTTCTAACATACTTTTATGTTCACTCTCTTCCCACGAGGCTGTTTTTGGAGGCACATAGTTTATTACAAACTTTCTGCTCTTATCTCTATCTTCTACTTCTATCATAATCATCTCTACTCTATTCTTTCCATATGTGACACTCTTCATGGTTATATCCTTAGTCAGGAACATAACTCCACCCCCTTGTTTTATCTCTATTTCTAATCCAATAATTATATGTATTGTATCTTGTGCTGTTGGGTGGTAGTGGACCTTTTAATTTTGTCTCAACAATTCCCATTATGTCCGGTTCTTTTTCCTTCAGATACTCATTCAGTTCATTCAGTCCTGTTATTAATCCATCTATATTTGTGTAGGACACTCATAATTTTCTGTTATTTCCATTGTATTCTCTGTTTCTTTTTTGTTTCTATTATGGTCCATTTCCTCAATTTCATATTCACTACTCTCCAGTAGAATTCTTGTTTTTCTGACTCCGTTCTGGTCTCGTTTTTTTCTTTAGCTTCTTTCCTTTTCATGTTTTCTTCCTCTCTTTCCTCTTTATTCAATTCTCTTTTTATCCATACCTTTTTATATTGTTCACTTTCTGCTAACTTCCCTGTTTTTGCTAAGATATTCTCTGCTGTTGTTTGTGATCTGGATTTAATCTTAATTGGTCTGGTCTTATCTGTACTATACTTTCCGAGTCTAAACTTCTCCTCACTTTGTTTCATTATTTCAGGTTCATCTTCCTGAACTAATTCTAGTAATCTGCTTACTTTTTCATTTTCCTCCTTGATTCTTGTGGTTCTATCTGGGTTATGTTTCTCTTCCATTCCTAATATAATTATACATTTCTTTTTATCTGCTAAGTCTCTTACAATATTCTCTTTCTGTCTCATCACTTTGATAACTGAGTCTTCAGTTTGTTCTTTCATTTGCTGTTTAATTATATCAGTAAATGCAACTTTACTGTTTTCCTGTATTTTTCTCCACCCCTGTGCTTATTTTGCTATGGCCTCTTTATTGTCTTTATTGTTCCTTTTTAATTCTTCATTCTCCACTTTTACTTCTTTTAACTGTCTTTTTAGTTCTTCTATTTCATTAGTTAAGTTTTTGTTCGCCTTCTCTAGTTCTTCCAATCTTTCAACCCTTTGCGCAATTTTTGACATTCTACCAAACCTAATCTCCCAATGTTCAGTCATTTGTTCAAGTTTTTCCTTTAGTCTTGCCAGTCGGGGGAGGTTGGTATCCCCCCCCCCTCATTAAATCCCTGGAAATTATTATCCTCACCTTCTAGTGTGCTGCTCATATCTATGTTTCTAATCTTTACATTTTTGTTAGTCCCTTCATCGTCACTAAATTGATCTGGCCCGCGTCTGCCTGCCTGGACCAAGTCCTCTCCTTCCTCATTTCCTTCCATTTCCCTCAGTAATCCCTCCCCTTCTCCTTTTGCCTCACTTTCCCACTACACGAGCAATCCCCTTCCCTGCAAATACAATAGGTACTTCCTTTGCATTTAGATCCACGAAAATTTCACTTTTTCTTCAGGACGTCAATCCTTGCCGTCTGTCTGACAGAAGTGTATGTGTGTGTGTGTATGTATGTATATATATATTATATATATATATACACACACACACACACACACCTACACTTCAACGAACGGACGGCATAGACGACGTTCTGAAGAAAAAGTGAAATTTCGTGGATCCCGAAGCAAAGTACCTATTGTATTTACAGGGTGGGGGGGGAAATTGCTCGTGGTGTAGGGGAAAGTGAGGAAAAAGGAGAAGGGGAGGGATTACTGAGGGAAATGGAAGGAAATGAGGAAGGTGAAGACTTGGCCCAGGCAGGCAGACGCCATCTAAACAAAAGAGGTCCGGACCAATTTAGCGACGACGAAATGTCTAACAAAAATGTAAAGATAAGAAGTATAGATAAGAGCAATACAGCAGAAGGTGATGAGAATATTTTCCAGGGATTTAAAGAGGGTGGGGGGACACAACCCCCCCCCCCCCCCCCCCCCCCCCCGATTAACAAGACTAGAAGAGAAGCTCGATAAGATGATCGAGCACTGGGAACTTAGGTTCGGTCACGTTAACAACATTGTGCAGAGGGTTGAAAAATTGGAAGAACTAGAGAAGGCGAACAAAAACTTAACTAAGGAAATTGAAGAATTAAAAAAACAGTTAAAAGAAGTAAAAGAGGAGAATAAAGTCTTAAAGGAGAATAATAAGGACAATAAGGAGCGTTGGAAAAAAATTCAAGAAAACAGTAAAGTTGCATTTACTGACATAATCAAACAGCAAATGAAAGAACAAACTGAAGACTCAGTTATTAAAGTGATGAGACAGAAGGAGAATATAGTAAGAGACTTAGCAGATAGAAAGAAATGTATAATTATATTAGGAATGGAAGAGAAACATAACCCAGATAGAACCACAAGAACCAAAGAGGAAAATGAAAAAGTAAGAAATTTACTAGAATTAGTTCAGGAAGATGAGCCAGAAATAATGAAACAAATCAAAGAAAAATTCAGGCTTGGGAAATATAGTACAGACAAGACCAGACCAATTAAGATTAAATTCAGGTCACAAACGATGGCAGAGAATATCTTATCCAAAACAGGGAAACTAGCAACAAGTGAACAATATAAAAAGGTATGGATAAAAAGAGAAATGAATAAAGAGGAAAGAGAGGAGGAAATAAGGAATAGACATGAAGCTAAGAACGGAGACAGAAAAACAAGAATTCTAATGGAGAGTAGTGAATATGAAATTGAAGAAATGGAAAATAAGAGAGAAACACAAAAGAAACAGAGAATACAATGGAAATAACAGAAAGTTAAGAGTATCCTACACAAATATAGATGGATTAATAACAGGACTGAATGAACTGAACAAATATCTGAAAGAAAAAGATCCGGACATAATGGGAATTGTTGAGACAAAATTAAAAGGCCCACTACCACCCAACAGCATAGGACACAATGCATATAATTATTGGATTAGAAACAGATAAAACAAGGGGGTGGAGTTATGTTCCTGACTAAGAAGGATATAAGCGTGAAGAGTGTCACATATGGGAAGAATAGAGTAGAGATGATAATGATAGAAGTAGAAGATAGAGATAAGAAGAGCAGAAAGTTTGTAATAAACTACATGCCCCCAAAAACAGCCTCATGGGAAGAGAATGAACATAAAAGCATGTTAGAAGACACAAGAGTAACACTAAACGAGATAATGGAAGATGGAGGAAGAATAGTTATGATAGGCGACTATAATTGCAAAGAAATATGCTGGGAAGAGATGACCGTAAAGGGTGGAGAAGACTCATGGGGAAATGTTCTACTTGAGATGATTATTGACCACACAATGACACAATGGATCCAAGAGAACACTAGGTATAGAAATGAAGAAGAACCATCGAGACTAGACCTAATAATCACATCAGAACCTGAAATAGTGGAAAAGAGAGAATACCAGGCACCAATAAGCAAAAGTGACCACACATTGATAGAACTAGAACTAAATGAGAAAAAATACATGAAAAGAAATGAACAATATAGAAAAGGAAGATTGATGCATTAAAAAGCAAATTTTGACAAAATAAGAGAATTCTTCCAAAATGAAAACTCGGAAAGAATACACAAAGATACAACAGTAGAAGAGAAATGGAATATTTTGACAAAAATCTATAAAAAAGTAGTAGAAAAGTATGTCCCAAGACAAAAACAAGAAAAAGAATATGTAAAATGCTGGTACAACAAAAGTTGTAGGGAGATAAAAGACAAAAGAGACAAAGCTTGGACCAGATGGAAGAAAAACAAAAGACCAGAAAAATGGAAAATATATACTTGTTATAAAAATGAATATGTACAAGCGTGCAGAGAGGGAAAGAGAAAATATGAAAAAGATGTCATAGAAAAATGTAAAGATCAACCAAAACTATTCTACAGATTTGTAAACAACAAACTGAAAAACAAACAAGATTTGGAGAAATTAAGACAAGGAGGAGTTGAATACACAGAGGAAATTGAAATGGTGGAAATTATGAACAAACATTTTAAATCAGCGTTTACAATGGAGAACATACAACCTGAAGAGATCGAATGGAAAGAGAAAGTCCCCCCTATGAAAGAAATAGATGTAACAAAGAATGAAATATTGAACCACTTGAGTAATCTTGATGTTAGAAAATCACATGGACCAGATGAAATAGCAAACTGGATTTTGAAAGAATGCAGGAATGAACTAGCAGACATCATACATAGCATAATAAACAGTTCCTTGAAAGAAGGTAAAGTTCCAGAAGATTGGAAAAAAGCAAATATAGTACCTATATATAAAGGAGGAAATAAAGAAGACCCTAACAACTATAGGCCAGTCTCTCTAACAAGTACAATAGCAAAAATTTGTGAAAGAATTGTCAAAAATAGATGGGTAAAATATTTAGAAAAAAACAACGTGCTCAATCCAAGGCAATTTGGATTCAGACAAGGACGATCATGCGTCACCAATTTAATATGTTTCTATTCAAGACTAATAGATATAATACAAGAAAGAGATGGATGGGCTGATTGTGCATTTCTAGACCTAAAAAAAGCTTTTGACAAACTACCACATAAGAAGTTGCTTAAGAAATTAGAAACTGAAGGAGGAATACAGGGCAAACTGCTAAATTGGATGGAAGACTTTTTGCAAGAAAGAAAAATGAGAGTAGTGATAAGAGATCAACACTCAAAATGGGATGAAGTAATAAGCGGTGTTCCACAAGGAACAGTTCTGGCCCCAATAATGTTTGCTATATATATTAATGATATGGATAAAGGAATTGAAAGCTATTTGAGCTTTTTTGCAGATGATGCAAAACTATTGAAAAAAGTGAACACGGAAGAAGATTGTGAATCACTACAAAGAGATCTAAATATAGTACAGGAATGGAGTAGGAAGTGGGAGATGGAGTTCAATACAAGAAAGTGTAGTATAATGGAATTTGGAAAAAGTAAAAACAGAATAACAGGATCATATAAATCGGGAGAAGAAGGAATAAAAAAAGTAGAAAATGAGAAGGACCTGGGAGTCATGGTCATGAATAATATGTCACCTGAAAAACATATAAATAAGATTTTTGGAGAAACCTATAATTTAATAAGAACAATCAAAGTGGCATTTACATACCTGGATGAAGAAATGGTGAAGAAAATTCTTATCACTCTGATAAGACCAAGATTGGAATATGCAGCAACGATATGGTCACCAAGTGCAAAAAAATGCATTAAAAAACTTGAAAGAATACAAAATTGGCACCAACACTCTCAAAACTATCATATGAAGAGAGACTAGCAAAACTTGAACTACAGACACTAGAGCAAAGAAGAGAGAGAGGAGATTTGATAGCTATTTACAGAATCATGAAAGGCATAGAAATTATTGATAGAATCTGATAAAATGGGATGAAAGAAATACAAGAGGACATGGAAAGAAAATAAAAAAAAGACAGCTATAGAAGAGATGTGAAAAAGAACAGCTTTCCTCACAGAGTAATAGACAGTTGGAACAAGTTAGATGAGAAAGTGGTGTGTGCAAAAACAATACATGAATCTAAAAATAGTTTAGATAAAATGAGATATGAAAACGGGACACCACGAGCATAGCTCCCCTTCCCGTAAAATACAACTAGGTACAACTAGGTAAATACACACACACATACCAAAGACTTTTTCCTCCTTACACGGGGGGTAGCCAAAAAGAAAAAGGCATAGAAACCACTCCCACCCATTCCATTCCCTGCATATTCCACTCCCCTCCACCCTCCTCCTTCCCTCTTATCTTGGCACATCCTGGATGATGGGTTATCCCTGCATCCTTTCCACTGCTTTGGGTCAGAAGCAGTGTCGCAAGACACAGCACATCCACAGCAAGGCCGCTTCATAAATTTGGCGACCCCATCTCCATCCCCTCATGCAGAAAAGAAGACTGGGAGAAATCCCAAAGGCCTTTTCCCCCATACAAGAGAGGTAGCCAAAAAACAAAGGCATAAAAACCACTCCCAGCCATTCCATCCCCAGTCCACCCCCATCCACCCCCCTCCCTCCCTCTTTTCTTGGGTCCTGTATGATGGGTTATCCCTTTGGGCTGCGTCAATTTATTTTCCACACATACTCTCCCAACCCCATCCCTCACCCACTCCCCCTCATGCATTACCCCTATCTTCTATCTTCTCCCATTCTTCCTCAACAAACATGCCACTCTTTCCCAATGCCCCTTTTACCCCATCCATCCATCCCCATCCTTGGTTGCCCCTCATGTTCACTACTTCCACCACTGCCTTCCACACTTCTACTAATCTTTCTTCACTCATTCTTTACATGTGTCCTAACCATCCCAATACTATTTCATCAACCATGTTTCCCAACTTCCATTCCATCCCTCGTTCTCCTCCTCACCTCCTCGTTTCTCACTTTATCCAAACTAATAACCCTCAATCATATTTCTCAGGCACCTTATCTCAAACACGTGTGTGTATATATATATATATATATATATATACACACGTTCGGTATCTGTTTTTTTTTTTTCAATTTCCCGGTGGTTTCTGCAAAAAAAAATAAAAATATATATATATATATATATATATATAATATATATATTTATATATATACACATATATATATATATATATATATATATATATATATATATAATTTCTAGGGCACATGTTCTCACAGAGACAATTTTTGTTAAAATCAACTGCACTAATAGTAAATGCCTTGATGGATTGAAGAGTGTAATGAGGAATAGACATTTGGGAATGGAGGCTAAGAGGAGATTGTATGAAGGAGTGATTGTGCCAACAGCACTGTATGGGGCAGAAACATGGAACATAAGAGAGGAGTTTGAATGTGAGATGAGGTGTCTGAGAAGTATGATGGGGTTACTAGTCTAGATAGAGTGAGAAATGAGGAGTAGAGGAGGAGAACGGGGGTGGAAAGGGAGTTGGGAGATAGGGTTGATGAAAGAGTTTTAGGATGGTTTGGACACATGGAAAGAATGAGTGAAGAAAGACTAGTAAAAGAGGTATGGAAGGCAGATGTGGAGGGAGTGAACATGAGGGGACGTCCTAGGATGAGGTGGATGGATTGGGTGAATGGGGCTTTAGGGAAGAGGGGAATGTCTGTTGAGGAAGGACGGGAGAGGACAGAAGACAGGGGTGAATGGAGAATGGTTGTATATGGATGATGTTGTGATGCATGAGGTGGAATGGGCGAGGGGATAGGGGATGAGGTAGTATGTGTGAGCAAAATTTGACACAGCCCGAAGGGATTTCTCCCCGTCTCTCATTTTATGCAATGGGGGGACAGAGAGGTGGGGTCGCCGATTTAATGAAGCGGCCTTGCTGTGGATGTGCTGTGTCTTGCGACATTGCATCTGACCCAGGGCCGTGGACAAGGTGTGGGCATGACCCGTCATTCAGGAGGTGCCAAGATAAGAGGGTGGAGGGGAGTGGAGTGTGATAGGGATGGAATGGGTGGGTGTAGTTTTTATGCCTTTGTTTTTTGGCTACCTCCCTTATAAGAGGGAAAAAAGCCTTTGGTATATGTATGTAGGAAGGGATGATTATGCTGACAGCACTGTATAGGGCAGAAACAAGGAACATAAAGAAAGATTTTAAATTTGAGATCAAATGCCTGAGAAGTGTTGTAGGGGTTAGTAGCCTTGATGGAATGAGAAACAAGGAGAGTGGGGGTGGAAAAGGAGTTCAGAGGTAGGGTTGATGAAAGAGTATCGTGATGGTTTGGACACATGGAAAGAATTAGTGAAGAAAGATTTGTAAAAAGTGTAGAAGGCAGAGGTGGATGGAGTGAACATGAGGGGGCGACCAAGGATGAGATGGATGGATGGGGTAAAAAAGGCATTGGGGAAGATGATGTCTGTTGAGGAAGGAAGGAAGAAAACAGGAGATAGGGGTGAGTGGAGAATAGTTGTGTATGGATGATCCTGTGATGCATGGAAGGGAGTGGGTGGGGGATGGGTGGGAGAGGGAATATGTATTTACCTAGTATTATATGGGAATGGGAGCTATGCTTATAGTGACCCCATCTTTGTATCTCTCAGCATCTAGTTCTTAAATTCTTGTATGGTTTTTGCACACACTATTGTTTAATCCAAGTTGTTCTAGACATCCACCACTCTGTGGGGATTTTTTCTTTTCTTTTCTTTGAGATCTCTTCAATTACTATCCTTTTTTTTATTTTATTTTCATGTCCTCTTATTTTTCTTTAATCCCACTTTAATAAATCTTCCCTCTCAAGGACTTCCATGCCTTTCATGATTCTGTAAATAGCCAGTAAATCTCCTCTTTCTCTTCTTTGTTCCATGGTTGGTAGTTCTAGTTTGGACAATCTTTGTTCATATGTCAATTTTGAAAGTTGGTGCCATCTTTGTCGTTCCTCTTTGGATTCTCTCTAATTTCCTTATCTTCTTTTTTGTGCTGGGTGTGAATGATATTTTGATGCATCCTGAAGGGATTCCTCCCCGTGTTCTCTTTTTATGTATGAGGGGACAGAAAGGGAGGGGTGGTCGCTGATTAAGTGAAGCAGCCTTGCTGTGGATATACTGTGTCTTGCTGCATTGTTTTTGATCCAGGGCAGTGGGTGATATACAGGGATGACCCATCATCCAGGAAGAGCCAAGAAAAGAGGGAGAGAGTTGGGGTGAATGGGAGTGGAGTATGTGGGGGATGAAATTCATTACTTTGGCTACCTCCCATGTAAGGGGGGAAAAAGCCATTTGTATATGCATGTATTTATGTGTTTAGGATATTATGGGTTCAGTAATGTCATTGGATGTCAGTATATTTGTAACTCCATGTTCTCATGTGATTGGAGAATAATCTCTGAACTACAACAGTCCCACCATTCTGCTATCCTCTTTAAATCTTTCATACTATCTCTGACTGTCTCTTCAGATGATAAAAGCTCTGGTTATTGCTGGGAAAACACTCTTGCAAAAGTTTGTCATCACAAAGTGTATGAGGTCAGCTCGCAAAAACCCTCTTAATTCATATTTAACCCTCGCAGAGTACATGAAGGCCACAGGTCTTCTGCAAGATAGACCAGGGGTAAGGGAATGATAAGTTGATTGATTTACACATTGTAGTTACATCAACTTGTTTCTCACAGGTCCTTGAAGAAGCAGAAGTGTCTCTATGTAATGGTCACCTTAGCACCGAAGATAGCCATGATAGCATGAAAGTAACCTCTGCTGTGGAGGTCCTTGCAGCCAAGGAAACAGCAGAGGGTGAGAAGCGGATTATTGAATCAACTGCTGAAAATTCTCCAGACTCTAATATTGGCAAATCTTTACAACATTCAGTGAAACCTGTGAATGAGGACTCTTTAGGTATGTACAATTTTGGTTACTTAAAGTAGATAGAAGCAATTTTGCTAACTGTAGGGACCATTTATGGATACCAGTGAGTGGTTGTCCTGTGAGGCAGACATTATAGAGAATGAGCTCCCTGAGACCTGTTTTCAAAACTTGCAAAAGGGAAGAGATAGGTAATATGTTTGTGAGAAGAAAGATGGATGTGTTGGCTTTGAATGAAACTAAGTTGAAAGGGAAGGGCAAGTGTAAATTTGGGAGTGTAAGTGGGAGGTTATCAGGAGTGAAGAGAGGGTGAGGGAGGGAAAGGGTGGCTATACTAGTAAGTGAAGAGATAGGTAAACGTGTAGTGGAGTGGAAGGAGGTTTCCTCAAGAATAATGTGGATGAAGGTGAAACTGGGAAAGGAGATGTGGGTTTTTGTAAGTGCATATGGGCCTGGTAGTGAGAAGAGTGTAGAAGAAAGGGAGGCTTTTTGATTAAATTTAGATGAGTGCATAGAGGGATTAGGGAGAAATGTCAATGTAATAGTACTGGGAGACCTTAATGGTAGGGTAGGGAATGATCCAATTGATGGAGTGGTTGGGAAATGTGGAGTTCCAGGAAAGAATGGTAGTGGAGAGTTGATGGTGGAGATATGTCTAGAAAGACAAGCATAAGTACACATGGGAGAGGGTGGCAGATGGAAGGGTGGTAGATAGAGTGCTAATGGATTATGTAGTGGTAGATAGGAGTATGATAGGAAGAGTTAAGGATATACATGTGCTAAGGGGAGAGGGTGGAGGAATATCAGATCATTTTTTGGTTGAAGGTAAGTTGAGAGTGGAGGATAGATGGAGAAAGAGGAAAAGGACAAAAGTTATGGAGGTGCTTAGAGTGAACTCTTTAAATTAAAAGGAAAAGGAGAAGGAGTACAAGAGGGAGGAGTGGGAGGGAGTGAAGGATAGAGTAGAGCTAGGTGTGGAGGAGGAATGGGAATGGTTCAAGGAGGGAGTCACAAAGTGTGCAAAGATGGTGTGTAGAACAAGAAGGACAGGAGGAAATAGAAGGAAGGATAGTGAATGGTGGGATGAGGAAACGAAGGTTGTAGAAGAGAAGAAGCGAGCTTTCACAGATTGGTTACAAAATAGGACGAGGGAGTCATATGTGAGGTACAAAGAAAAGAAAAGAGAAGTAAAGCAAAAGGTAAAGGAAGCAAAGAGGAGAGCAGATGTGAACTGGTGTAAGAGTATGACAGAAAATTTTGAAACTAATAAAATATGTTTTGGAAAAGAAATGAAGAGAGGAAGAGGAGGTGAATCAAGTAGAGAAGAAAAGGTAAAAGGTGCAGATGGAGAGATGATAATGGAAGAGAAGGCAGAATATTTTAGGGAGCTGCTAAATGTGAAGGAGGATAGGGAGGGAAAGATAGCTGCAGTGGGAAATGCTAAGAAAATGACCATGATGAGTGAGGAAAATGGAGGAGAAATAAGGAAGGATGAAGTGAAGGCTGTTGTTAAGATGATGAAAGCAGGTAAGGCACCTGGTCTGGATGGATGCCATGCAGAATGTCTAAAAAAAAAGGAGGTACAGTGATGGTGGACTGGCTGGTGAGGTTATTTAATGTTTGCTGGAAAGAGGGTAGAGTGCCGGAGGACTGGAGGAGTGCCTGTATAGTTCCACTTTACAAGGGTAAAGGGGACAAGTGTGAATGTAGTAGTTTCAGAGGGATTAGCTTGTTAAGTGTAGTTGGGAAGGTTTATGGGAGGATCTTGATTGAGAGGATTAGGAGAGGAACAGAGGGAGTAATTGGTGAGGAACAGTGTAGATTTAGGACAGGTAGAGGTTGTGTAGATCAGATCTTTGTGGTAAGACAAATATGTGAGAAAGCTATAGGAAAGGTGAAGGATGTTTTTTTTTTGGCTTTTATGGATCTGGAAAAGGCTTACGACAGGGTAGACAGAAAGGCACTGTGGGAGGTTTTGCGGATATATGGGATAGGAGGAAAGCTTCTAGGAGCTGTCATGAGTTTTTATGAGAGTAGTAGAGCTTGTGTCAGGATTAGAAATGGAGAGAGTGAGTGGTTCGAGGTAAAGGTGGGACTTTGTCAGGGATGCGTTATGTTGCCCTGGCTGTTCAACTTATACATGGATGGGGGAAGTGCAAGAGGTAAATACAAGGGTAGTGGGTCAGGGATTGGAGATGGTTAAAGAAAATGGAGAAAAGTGGGAGGTGAGCCAGCTGTTGTTTGCGGATGACACTGTGCTTGTGGCAGGATCAGAGGAGGGATTGAGGAAGTTGGTGACAGAGTTTGGGAGAGTATGTGATAGAAGAAAGCTAAAGATAGATGTGGGTAAAAGTAAGGTGATGAGATGTTCAAGGGGTGAAAGTGGCAGTAGACTGGAAGTGAGCATCAAGGGAGAGCAACTGGAGGAAGTGGATAGTTTTAGATACTTGGGTGGAAATGTGGCAGGAAAAGGGGAAAAGGTGGAGTGAAGGTGGAGGTAGAATGTAGATTGAGAGAAGTGAGTAAATGCCTTGGTGGATAAAAAAGTGTAATGAGGAATAGACATTTGGGAATGGATGCTAAGAGGAGACTATATGAAGGAGTGATTGTGCCAACAGCACTGTATGGGGAAGAAACATTGAACATAAGAGAGGAGTTTGAATGTAATTGAGATGAGGTGTCTGAGAAGTATGATGGGGGTTACTAGGCTAGATAGAGTGAGAAATGAGGTGAGGAGGAGAATAGGGATGGAAAGGGAGTTGGGAGATAGGGTTGATGAAAGAGTATTAGGATGGTTTGGACACATGGAAAGAATGAGTGAAGAAAGACTAGTAAAAGAGGTATGGAAGGCAGATGTGGAGGGAGTGAACATGAGGGGACATCCTAGGATGAGGTGGATGGATGGGGTGAAGGGGGCTTTAGGGAAGAGGGGAATGTCTGTTGAGGAAGGATGGGAGAGGACAGAAGACAGGGGTGAATGGAGAATGGTTGTATATGGATGATGATGTGATGCATGAGGTGAAATGGGCGGGGGGATTGGGGGCGAGGTAGTATGTGTGAGCAAAATTTGACGCAGCCCGAAGGGATTTCTCCCTGTCTTGTCCTTGTATGCATGGGGAGACGGAGAGGGTTGCTGATTTAATGAAGCGGCCTTGCTGTGGATGTGCTGTGTCTTGCGACACTGCTTTTGACCCAGGGCAGTGGACAAGGTGCAGGGATGACCCGTCATCCAGGAGGTGCTAAGATAAGAGGGAGGGTGGAGGGGTGTGGAGTGTATTCAGGGATGGAATGTGCGGGAATGATTTTATGCCTTTTCCTTTTTGGCTACCTCCCTTGTAAAGGGGAAATGCCTTTGGTATATGTATGTATGTATATACAAAAGGCCTCACCTAAATTGGGGGATGATGCCCTGAGGAGCTAACATTTGGTCCCCAAGTTCTTTCTCATAGCAACTTCAGCTGTATATCCTTTACCTTTTCACATAAGGAAAGGGGGGGTGGAGGTTTGGCCATGTAATGAAGCTATTGGAATATGTCAGCTTTGCCTGTCAGGCCTTGATGTGGAAGTATTTTGCTGCATTGCTTCTGACCTTAGTGGGCAAGGTCAAGAAACCAAGATAAAAGGGTAACATATGGGTATGTGTTAGGTGAAGGGTGAGTGCCTTGACAACCCCCCCCCAAAAAAAAAAAAAAAAATTAATAAATAAAGGAGGAACAACCTGTTGTTATATGTTTATATACTGAAATGCAATAAGTTTGCTCTTTGAGGTGGTTTATACGAATTAAGACATTTGTATATGTATGCTTAACCATGTAGAACATTTGTCTTACTTTTCTATTTTTGTTTTTCCACAGTTTCATCTTCAGAACAAGGGGAAGTGCATAACCCATCAATTATAGTTGATTGGGGCCAGTTGGAATCGGTTCTAGAAAATTGTGTGAGCAGCACTGCTGGTGCAACAGTGGAGGAACTGCAACAGCTGTATTCCGTGTTACTCACTCTTAGTCGAAAACACATGAGGGATATCAACAAGAGTGAACTATTTAATGTAAGTATTTGGGAAATACTTTAAGAGAATGAGTAGTGAAGAAAGATTGGTAAAAGAGGTGTGGAAGGCATAGGTGGAGGGAGTGAACATAAGGGGGCAACCAAGGATGAGATGGATGGGGCATTGAGAAAGAGGGGGATGTCTGTTCAGGAAGGAAGGGAGAAGACAGAAGATAGGGGTGAGTGGGGAATGGTTGTGTATAGATGATGCTGTGATGCATGGAAAAGGGATGGGGATGGGGTATGGGAGTACATGTGAATGATATTTTGACACAGCCCAAAGGGATTTCTCCCCATCTTCTCTTTTTATGCATGAGGGGATGGAAAGGGGGGTCGATGATTAAATGAAGTGACTTTACTGTGGATGTGCGCCTTGGTGCATTGCTTCTGACCCAGGGCAGAGGGCTAGTAGATGTGGGGATGACTTGTCATCTCAGAGGAGCCAAGAAAAGAGGGAGGGGATGGTGAATGGGAGTGGAGTATGTGGGAATGAAATGGATGGGAGTAGATTTATGCCTTTAACTTCAGCTACCTCCCTTGTAAGAGGGAATAAGCCCTTGGTAAATGTATGTATATATTTGGGAAGTAAATTTGTGAGTTAACATATTCTTTTGCAATATGAAATAATTCATGTGGGTATGTGCATGGTTAGATTTTAGTGGTAGGACATATGTGAGAAAGCTTTAGCAAAGGTTAAGGATTTTTTTTTATTTCTTTTCTTTCCCATTATGGATCTGGAAAATGCTTATGACAAAGTAGACAAGAAGGCACTGAGGTTTTGTAGATGTACGAGACATTGAGTTGAGACATTGTGACAGATTGAGAAAGGTGGAAAGGGAAAGCCATGGGTCCGTATCTGATTCTTGACATATCAGAACTGTTTCTGTTAACCAATTTGTTATATATCTGAATCAGATTTGTGATTTATTATGCATTTGAGTTGGTTATGTAATTCATGATATGTACAAACCAACCAGGGATCTCACCTCCAGGGAGGGATGTGGACCTAGTCCCCTATTTATACTGGCAGCTTCATCACAGAGTTACATTCCTCTGAAGAAGCTAGTGAAACTGGTCAGGAATAAAATTCAAGAATTAGATCCAGACTTGTGGGTTTCCCATTCCATCATTCTCTTGTATGAGATAGGAGGAAAGCTGTTACGAGCAGTCAAGAGTTTTTATGAAAGTAGTAGAGCCTGTGTCAGAATTAGAAATGGAGAGAGTAGGTGGTTTGAGGTAAAGGTAGGACTTTGCCAGGGATGTGTCATGTCACCATGGCTGTTCAGTGTGTACATGGATGGGGTTGTGTGGGAGGTAATGCAAGGGAAATGGGCAGGGGGTTGGAGATAGTTATAGAAAACGGATAGTTATAGAAAATGGAGAAAAGCCAGTTGTTTGCTGATGACACTGCTTGTTGCAGGATCAGAGGAAGTTAGTGACAGAATTTAGGAAGATTAGGTTAGGGCATTTGAAGGTAAATGTGGGTAAATGTAAGGTGAAGGTAAGAGACTGGAGGGAGTGGAGGTAGAATGTAGATTGAGAGAAGCAAGTAATGCCTTGGTGGATTAAAAAGTGTAATGAGAAATAGACATTTGGGAATGAATGCTAAGAGGTTTGATGAAAAAGGAAATGAATATTCAGAAGGGGTGATTGTGCAGACAGCACTGTGTGGGGAAGAAACATGGAATATAAGAGAGGAAGAATTTAAACATGTTTGAGAAGTATGGTAAGAGTTACTAGACAGGATAGAGTGAGAAACGAGTAGGTGAGGAGGAGAGTGGGGGTGAAAAAGGAGATGGGAGATAGGGTTGACAAAAGAGTATTTGGGATGGTTTGGATGCATGGAAAGAATGAGTGAAGAAAGATTAGTTAAGAAGTGTGGAAGGCAGAGGTGGAAGGAGTGAACATCAGGGGTGACCAAGGATGTGATGGATGGGTGGGGTAAAGCAGCATCAAGAAAGGGTCTGTTGAGGAAGGAAGAAGGTAGAAGGTAGGGGTGAATGAAAAATTGTGTATGGATGATGGTGTGATGCATGGAAGGAAGTGGGTGGGGGATGGATTTTTTTGGGAGTGGTTATGCATGAGTGATATTATTTTGGCACAGCCCAAAGGGATTGCTGTCTTCTCATTTTCTGCTTAAGGGGACAGAGGAGGGTGGGGGTCGTTGACTAAGTGAAGTGGCCTTGCTGTGTCTTGCTGCATTGCTTCTGACTCAGGGCAGTTGGTGAGATGTAGGGATGACCCATCATCTAGGAGGAGCCAAGAAAAGAGGGAGGGAGGGGTTGAAATGAGTGGGAGTGGAATTATGCTTCTCTTAGTCTTAGAAAGAGGAAAGGGACAAAAGGTAGGGAGGTTCTTAGAGTGAACTCTTTGAATGAAAAGGAAAAGGAGAAGGAGTATGGAAAGAAGCTGAAGGAGGAGTGGGAGGGAGTAAAGGATAGAGTAGAGCTGGGTGTGGAGGAGGAATGGGGATGGTTCAAGGAGGGAGTCATAAAGTGTGCAAGGATGGTGTGTGGAGCAAGAAGGACAGGAGGAAATAGAAGAAAGGGTAATGAATGGTGGGGTGAGGAAACAAAGAAGGTTGTAGAAGAGAAGAAGCGAGCTTTCACAGATTGGTTACAAAATAGGACGAGGGAGTCATATGAGAGGTACAAAGAAAAGAAAAGAGAAGTAAAGCTAGAGGTAAAGGTTGCAAAGAGGAGAGCAGATGTGAAATGGGGTAAGAGTATGACAAAATTTTGAAAGTAATAAAAAGATATTTTGGAAAGAAATTAAGAGAGGAAGAGGAGGCGAATCAAGTAGAGAAGAAAAGGTAAAAGGTGCAGATGGAGAGATGATAATGGAAGAGAAGGCAGTAAGGGGAAGATGGTGAGAATATTTTAGGGAGTTGCTAAATGTGAAGGAGAATAGGGAGGGAAAGATAGCTGCAGTGGGAAATGCGAAGAAAATGAGAGTGATGAGTGAGGAGAATGGAGGAGAAATAAGTAAGGATGAGGTGAAGGCAGTTGTTAAGATGATGAAAGCAGGTAAGGCACCTGGTCTGGATGGATGCCATGCAGAATGTCTGAAAAAGGGAGGTACAGTGATGGTGAACTGGTTGGTGAGGTTATTTAATGTTTGCCGGAGGACTGGAGGAGTGCCTGTATAGTTCCTCTTTACAAGGGAAAAGGGGACAAGTGTGAATGTAGTAGTTTCAGAGGGATTATGGGAGGATCTTGATTGAGAAGATTAGGAGAGGAACAGAAGGAGTAATTGGTGAGGAACAGTGTGGATTTAGGACAGGTAGAGGTTGTGTAGATCAGATCTTTGTGGTAAGACAGATATGTGAGAAAGCTATAGGAAAGGGGAAGGATGTTTTTTGGCTTTTATGGATCTGGAAAAGGCTTATGATAGGGTAGACAGAAAGGCACTGTGGGAGGTTATGCAGATATATGGGATAGGAGGAAAGCTTCTAGGAGTTTTTATGAGAGTAGTAGAGCTTGTGTCAGGATTGGAAATGGAGAGAGTGAGTGGTTCGAGGTAAAGGTGGGACTTGGTCAAGGATGTGTAATGTCGCCCTGGCTGTTCAACTTATACATGGATGGGGTGGTGCAAGAGGTAAATGCAAGGGTAGTGGGCAAGGGATTGGAGATGGTTAAAGAAAATGGAGAAAAGTGGGAGGTGAGCCAGCTGTTGTTTGCGGACGACACTGCGCTTGTGGCAGGAATGGAGGAGGGATTGAGGAAGTTGGTGACAGAGTTTGGGAGAGTATGTGATAGAAGAAAGCTAAAGATAAATGTGGGTAAAAGTAAGGTGATGAGATGTACAAGGGGTGAAAATGGCAGTAGACTGGAAGTGAGCATTAAGGGAGAGCGACTGGAGGAAGTGGATAGTTTTAGATACTTGGGTGCAAATGTGACAGGAAAAGGTGGAGTGAAGGTGGAGGTAGAATGTAGATTGAGAGAAGTGAGTAAATGCCTTGGTGGATTAAAGAGTGTAATGAGGAATAGACATTTGGAAATGGATGCTAAGAGGAGACTGTATGAAGGAGTGATTGTGCCAACAGCACTGTATGGGGCAGAAACATGGAACATAAGAGAAGAAGAGAGAAGGAGTTTGAATGTGTTTGAGATGAGGTGTCTGAGAAGTATGATGGGGGTTACTAGGCTAGATAGTGTGAGAAATGAGGTGAGGAGGAGAACAGGGGTGGAAAAGGAGTTGGGAGATAGGGTTGATGAAAGAATATTTGGATGGTTTGGACACATGGAAAGAATGAGTGAAGAAAGAGGTATGGAAGGCAGATGTGGAGGGAGTGAACATGAAGGGACGTCCTAGGATGAGGTGGATGGATGGGGTGAAGGGGGCTTTGGGGAAGAGGGGAATGTCTGTTGAGGAAGGACGGGAGAGGACAGAAGACAGGGGTGAATGGAGAATGGTTGTATATGGATGATGTTGTGATGCATGAGGTGGAATGGGCAGGGGGATGGGGGGGTGAGGTAGTATGTGTGAGCAAAATTTGACGCAGCCCGAAGGGATTTCTCCCCGTCTTCTCCTTTTATGCATGGGGGGACAGAGAGGGGGATTGCCGATTTAATGAAGCAGCCTTGCTGTGGATGTGCTGTGTCTTGCGACACAATCAAGATCCTCCCATAAGCCTTCCCAACTACACTCAACAAGCTAATCCCTCTGAAACTACTACATTCACACTTGTCCCCTTTTCCCTTGTAAAGAGGAACTATACAGGCACTCCTCCAGTCCTCCGGCATTCTACCCTCTCTCCAGCAAACATTGAATAACCTCACCAGCCAGTCCACCATCACTGTACCTCCTTTTTTTTTTAGACATTCTGCATAGCATCCATCCAGACCAGGTGCCTTACCTGCTTTCATCATCTTAACAACTGCCTTCACTTCATCCTTACTTATTTCTCCTCCATTCTCCTCATGCATCACTCTCATTTTCTTAGCATTTCCCACTGCAACTATCATTCCCTCCCTGTCCTTCTTCACATTTAGCAACTCCCTAAAATATTCTCCCCATCTTCCCCTTACTTTCTCTTCCATCATCATCTCTCCATCTGCACCTTTTACCTTTTCTTCTCTACTTGATTTGCCTCCTCTTCCTCTCTTAATTTCTTTCCAAAACATCTTTTTATTACTTTCAAAATTTTCTGTCATACTCTTACCCCACTTCACATCTGCTCTCCTCTTTGCAACATTTACCTTTTCCTTTACTTCTCTTTTCTTTTCTTTGTACCTCTCATATGACTCCCTCGTCCTATTTTGTAACCAATCTGTGAAAGCTCGCTTCTTCTCTTCTACAACCTTCTTTGTTTCCTCATCCCACCATTCACTACCTTTCTTTCTATTTCCTCTTGTCCTTGTTCCACACACTATCCTTGCAGACTTTATGACTCCCTCCTTGAACCATCCCCATTCCTCCTCCACATCCAGCTCTACTCTATCCTTTACTCCCACTCCTCCTTCAGCTTCTTCTTGTACTTCTCCTTTTCCTTTTCATTTAAAGAGTTCACTCTAAGAACCTCCCTACCTTTTGTCCCTTTCCTTTTTCTCCATCTATCCTCCACTCTCAACATAACTTCCACCAAAAAATGATCTGATATTCCCCCACCCTCTCCCCTTAGCACATGTACATCCTTAACTCTTCCTATCATAGTCCTATTTACCACTACATAATCCATCAACGCTCTATCTACCACCCTTCCATCCACCACCCTCTCCCATGTGTACTTATGCTTGACTTTCTTCCGAAACACTGTACAGTATATGCTATCATGAACTCTCTTTCTAGACACATTTCCACCATCAACTGTCCACTGTGATTTTTTCCTGGAACTCCACATTTCCCAACCACTCCATCAATTGGACCATTTCCTACCCTAGCATTAAGGTCTCCCAGTACTATTACATTGACATTTCTCCCTAAATCTTTAGCTTTCTTCCATCACATACTCTCTTCTATCACATACTCTCCCAAGCTCTGTCACCAACTTCCTCAGTCCCTCCTCCGATCCTGCCACAAGTGCAGTGTCGTCAGCAAACAACAGCTGGCTCACCTCCCACTTTTCTCCATTTTCTTTAACCATCTCCAATCCCTGACCCACTACCCTTGCATTTACCTCTCGCACTACTCCATCCATGTATAAGTTGAACAGCCAGGGCGACATAACGCATCCTTGACGAAGTCCCACCTTTACCTCGAACCACTCACTCACTCACTCACTCACTCACTCACAGTATAATAAAGTTATAATTTCTTTATGAATAGAGATTTCCTGTACCACATACAAAATGATGTGTGGGTCTGGTCCGTAGGGGTGCCTCATATAGACCCTAAAGTATCAGCTGCATGCTACTGAGCAGCTTTTAACTCCACAATAACATGCAACCAATACTCCAGACAGGGTAGTAGTAATTGATAATGTTGCAGGGTTGAATATTTCATAATTTGTATGTTATTCTTTGGAATGGACGCATGCCTTGGCTGGCTTGGCCCTTGGTTATATACATAGATATAGATAGTATGTTATTTGACCTTCACTTAGGTACCAGATGGGTAAAAACTAGATTTGTCCCACCATCTTCATCAGTTTTTATTTCTTCCTTTCAGAGAGTGGAGGCTGAAATATGTAAGTTTAATCAAAGAGGAAAAAGTTAAAGGTTCATGGAGAGAGAAATATTGAAATACCTTCAGCTATTTATTGCTCAAAGGACTTTACAGAGGACTCTGCGCTGAACACAAGCCATTGAACTGTAATGGCAGATCTCCATTAGCCTTTTTTCTCGCTTTATAAATAAAAGATTATTTTCCTTTTAATTATTTCCATTAAGCTCTTTATATCAGGAAAAGTATTATTTTGTAGAGAACGGTAAACTTCCCCAAGTTTTCGTTTGGTTAGTGTATAATATTGAATATCTATAGTTTATGACAATTTGTAATTATCTCATAGCCTTTAAAGAGATCTATGTTTCTAATAAAACTGACATAGAAGCAAGTCCTTATTTTAGTTTTCTAAAAATTAGGGAATATAATTTGACATATTTAAAATGTACGACACTAAGTACTGTAGGACAAGAGTTTGCAATTAGTGATTCATCAGGATTACATTAATTTAATGGAATGAAATACGTGAGTATAATATATATATTTTTTTTTTTTTTGCCTTTTCTTTAATTATTTAGATTCTTATCACTGAAGGGTAAATATAAAGGGCCTTAACTGGGGAGGGACTTTGAAAAAATAGAATTGCCCTAGTAAAAGATACTTCAAAGTGGGATTTTAATCATGATATTAATTTATTTTATCATTATTATTATTTTTTATTTATTTATTTTTCCCCCCAGTCATTCCCTCTTGTTGGCCTTAAGTTCTTGTACAGGACTGTTTTAGGGCATTTCTGGTTGTACTGTTTTGCCATATTTGACATGTTTCATGCCAGTAATGAATGAGAGAAATGTTGTATCTAACATTACCTTTGTTCACCAACAGGGGTTATATCTATTAGTGACTTGTGTCTCATGGGGGATTGTAGTGCTCAATATAATACAATTTTTGCTGGGACTTCACTGCCAGAAGTATTCCTATAGTCTTCTCACACTGCCGCAATGCAAATCATTTCACTGCCATAAGAAAGTGATGGAGTTTTGTGCATTTGAAGTTTGTTTCACAGCAGTCATTTGATAAATTATTATTTATCCAGTTGCAAGGTTAGAGTGATTGTGTAAGTGAAAGTGGAAGATCTTGTTTTCTTTTTGGCATTTTGTTTGGTACATGGGTTTGCTTGTGTTCCAATAGTGTGTTGGAAATTGTGTTTGGGGGAAAGAATAGAGAGACTTAGGATCCAGGGTGTGAACTTCACATTTGTTCTTGGTTATTAATACCATATTATTGTCATTATTTATTATTATCATTAATATGCATAGACATTAGTAGAGTACAGTATACAGAAAAAGTATGCGAGTCATCATCTTTCCAGAATTTGAGGTTAGTTGAGATGCAATACTTGTTAAGGATTGTAAATGCTAGCACTAAGCAGTGGTAGGATTCAGCAGGTTCTTGGAATTTCACGAGCTCCGAACTGGTTAAAGAATTGGCTTACACAGCCAAAGTGCTATATGTGTGCTACTGGCCCAGTGAGAGAACCTGTGGTTAAAATTTTTGAATCCCACCACTGCTGACACTAAGTCTGTACAACCTTAGTCCTAACATCTTTTGCACTTTGTCAAGATGCATTGCCTGTTGAGCTGCTGGGCATTGTATCTTCCTATTAATGTGCAGAGAAGCAACACTAATGATGATTGGAATGGATATTTGAAATGCTTCCATCCAGATATAGTAACAATGTCAGAACGATCACCCTCAGTTTTCATCTCTGCTCTCTGTGATAAGGAGGACTTTTTTTTTCCACACTCACTCTCACTCTCTCTCTCTCTCTCTCTCTCTCTCTCTCTCTCTCTCTCTCTCTCTCTCTCTCTCTCTCTCTCTCTCTCTCTCTCTCTCTCTCTCTCTCTCTCTCTCTCTCTCTCTCTCTCTCTCTCTCTCTCTCTCTCTCTCTCTCTCTCTCTTTCTCTCTCTCTCTTTATTTTTTATTTATTTATTTTATTATAATTATTTTTTTCCCTTTTCATTTTGAGAAGTTTTTCCAGTGGTACAGTTTTGCACCATGTATTACAACTCAGGTCTGTAACCCACATCAAACTTTGTAAATAGAGCTTTAAAAGTTTTTTATACCAAGGAAGTTTAATAAATGTCATTATGGACTCAAGGGTTTTATTTTATATTTTCATATTCAGCAAGCTTTGTTTTGGCAGATAGTCATTTTCAATGTCATGTTTTTTGTTCACTATGGAAATAGGTTTATTTATTTGTAAGCAGTTAATTTCTAGCATTACAACTGCTGTGGTCATTCATACCATAAATGTGTGTAGTGAAACTACCTAAAGGTAATTCTGTGTACACAGTCATCACTTCAGTCTGTCATCATTAGGGATGGAATGGTTACTTTGCATTCATGTCTATCGAACCCATCTCATGAACCGAAGGACAGTATGGTGTGCCATTCTTGTTATTGGATGTCTGTCTTCACTCCAGAGCTCTGATATTGGGAACCAGTGAGTACGAGATACCTCTTGGAATTATAGTGGCATCTGGGGAAATCATAGGGTCCCATCAAATAAAAAAAGGCAAGTGAAATAAGTGCAAAATTGTAAAGTAAAAAGTTGGAGGGCTGGTGAAGGGGCTAAAGTTGTACATGTGGCAACTAGTGGGAGTAGTGTTGATCTCTGCTGATAAATGGGAAAATAATTCAATAGATGTTAAAGAGACAACAAATATGGATTTACCAAGAAGATAGGGATGAATGGAGAATGGTTGTGTATGGATGATCCTGTGATGCATGAGGGGGAGTGGGTGTAGGCCAAAGGGATTTCTCCCCTCTTCTCCTTTTCTGTATGAGGGGACGGAGATGGGGGTTGCTGATATAATGAAGCGGCCTTGCTGTGGATGTGCTGTGTCTTGCGACACTGCTTCTGACCCAGGGCAGTGGACAAGATGCAGGGATGACCCGTCATCCAGGAGGTGCCAAGATGAGGAAGGGAAGAGGGGAGTGGAGTATGTTGGGGATGGAATGGGTGGAAGTGGTTTATGCCATTGTTTTTTGGCTACCTTCCTTATAAGGGAGAAAAAGCCTTTGGTATATGCATGTACCAAGAATAAGAAGGGGAAAAATGAATTAGAGAAGACACTAATAGAAAATGAAAATAAAAGTATGTGTGCCTGAGTGAATTACAGCTTAGGTGAGAGGGTAAGGATAGAAGTACTAAGCTGTGAGCAATCTATGGAAACCAAGCATGACCTTGGCAAGTTAAATTGAGTATGACAATTTAAAAAAGCAGAAAAAGAACCAAAGTTTTGTAAATATGTTATTGGCAAGCTGAAACACAAGTCAATCTGTATATCAAATATATACCTCGTAAGAGATATAAAAAGAGAAAATACAAAAGTTAGCAACTACAATGGTTGCTAGCATGGGTGAGAATAAGGGGATTGTTGCCATCGGAAAAGTGAAGAGACAAGTGGTACGATGTCATCAAGGGGAGCAAGCAAAAAAAAATAATCTCATTGCTTAGATATTGGGAAGCACAGCTTTCCACACAGATGGATCAGTTTGCAGAACAAATAATTTAGGCGGGACAAAAATTAATTCAATGCAAATTTTGATAAATGGAAATATGGAGATGGGACCCCATGAGCATAGCCCCAAACCAATATATTATAATTGGGTCAATGTTAGTGACACATTGGTAAGGTATGTGATACATGATTATGCCCAGGATGTGAACATTTTCTATATGTAGTGATTCTTGTTTTGGACTGATGTATATTCATATCTTGCAATGGGTGTGCTATGGTGTAGGTTGAAGCAAGTACATTTAGAAAACATGACTGTAGCCTATAGAATGCAACACAGCTCTGGATGATGAAACACCATAAAGTATTGTGTGCCCCCATGCTTTTCTTGACTGATCTCAAGTTGTGTTCAAAGAAGGTATATGTGGGTTTACATTACTGAGGAAAGCATTTATGTTTTCCTAACTTGGCAGTCCATGCTGAGCCGTGAGGACATGTGATAATCTGTTGAGGGTAAATGGACAACTTTTCTATCCCATAGGCATCCCAGAGTAAATTTGATTTTCCATTAACATAGTTTCAAGGAGCATAATTTTTTTATTATTGATAGTTTCAGATCACAGTGGCTAGCATTACAATAAAAACTATTGGGCAGGCTCATACTAATGTGGACACCCAAACCTGACTCTGATGTATCAGAGCTATGCAAATATAATTTCCTAATGATAATTGTTGCCTCAGTTTCACTGATGCACAGCCCCACAGCAGCTGGCAATGGTCCTCAGCCCTGAGGTCTCTCCAGGAGGAAGAAACTATGGACTTGTCATGTATGTTGTATTGGTGAGGGGTTGTTTCTGTCACCAGCTAAAAGTAGCTGTGGTAGGAGGAGGGGGAGAACAGTCACAATTGTCAACTCTCCAAGTGTGAAAAAGTGTAAGAAATACTACTGAAATCTAGGCTTAGTCTGTTCATGGAAGTTTTGTCAACAAAATTGTAATAATGCAACAAGAGTGAAAGGTATATTTGCACAATTCTGATATATTAGGTTTGGGTATCTAAAGACTTTTTTTTTCAATATGTTTACATAGTGTTTTATGACACTGGTATTGGAGCAAGTGTTTTACCAATGTCTGTATTCATCTTTGCATGCATTAACAAAATCCATTCCTTAAGGATAGTGATGATAAAGAGAAGTATCAAATAATGACGAGTTTAGGAAATTGAGGTACTGGACAGACCTTATGAATGAAAAATAGATTAACACTGCACCAGGAGAAAAAGATAAAACTTCATTTGAGTGCATATTACAGATTTTGTAAATGCCTCATAGCTGTTGACTATTGAGCTGCTTGACCAAGTAAGATTTAAATTAATGATAAACAAAGAGTGAGCCATAAGGGTGGATATTAGTGGTGGCTAGTTTGACAGCTTTCATTAGACTTAGCAAAACTGGACCAGTTGAGCACGAATTTAAGTATTGGCTCCAACAAACCTAGAATAAGTTAGTCAGTGATTACAGTCCCCCAGCAGAAACAGTGCAGGTGGATCAGATTCATTGTAGGAACATAATTTGGCTCAAGAAGTTAACACTGCAAAGTATGGACTTCAATGTTGCCGTGTAACAGCATGCCTAATTTGAGTGCATTATTAGTTCTTCACAGTGGTCCACCCTCACCATGAAGACTAATGCATACTGATTAAAGAACAAAGAGTAGAATTTGAAATTTGTATGTCTCAAAATAAGAAAAAATATAATAATAATAATAATGTTGGCCATTTCTATGTAAGATATCTAGTTCATACAGGCCAGTGTACTAAATTTGTGTTCTTACACAACACCCTACATTAATGCAGCCCTTTGATCAAAGAGTAATCGAGGTATTTACAATTAATTAAAAGCACATAAAACCAGCCAAAGGTAGTTTACCCCAATCGCTTCATTCCATATTAATACTTCTCCCTTGTTCATTCAAGAATTTACAGAGGGAACAAAAAAATTCCTTGGATGATGAAATGATGTAGTCTGAAGGGATTTCTTGGGTGCTCTGTAAAATCATGGGTTTACACAGAGGGAAGGTCATCTTGTAATGAAAGTGGGGGGAGTAAACCAGCTTTGGCAATCGGACACTGCTGTAGAGGTACTGTGTCCTGTTGCACTGCTTCTGATCTAAGCAGTGGGCAGGGGACAGGAATGGCCTTTCATCTAGTGATGGGTGAAGGGTGGGTGCCTGACTTTGGCCAACCCCCCATATAAGGGAGAGAGGGCCTTTTGTTAGGTTAATCTATGGGAACTTAAAAAATGGTATGCAGGCCATGTTTCTTTCCTATGATGGGTGTGGAATATAAAAGGTTTTCAGCAGGTCCACAAGACTAGTAAATAAAGAATAATATAGTTTACCATAGATAACTGGTCCACTCCACTCATGTGGTCACTGTAAATTGATGCCTAATTAACTAAAGTGTTACAGGGCAATGTGTAAATTTGTGTACATAAATTAAGAATTACATTATCATTCACTCATTAAAGACAAGAGGTACAGTAGCACATAAGAAAAGTGTCCTATCACCACCAAACAAGCACTCTTGAAATCCATTAGTTCAGAATTGTCTGCATTGTAGCCGACTAAAATGTGTAAATATAACTGGTTTAAAGTGAATAGAGCAGCAAATCTGTAGGTCTAACATAAGTTCTGAACAGCAACAGGTTGAAGGAGCACCTCTCTGGTTGTCGAGGGGCACTTTTATCAGCATCTGTACATGTTTATAGAAAAAATTTGAATTGTCAAATGTAAGCCATTGTGTGTATTTCATGAGTTAAATTGTTTTACAAGCAAATGTGATGTACATTGTTTAATAAAAGGAAGAAATTATACACTAAAATTATTTATATGTATGTATACCAAACCGTACCATTACTAACAGCAAGTTTAAATGAATTTGTATATAAGTATTACAGGGGCTGTTAGCTGGTTGTGAGATCTAAAGCCAATCATGATGCAGTATGGCAAAGATTTGTGTGCTAGCTGTCACTAAAGATCAAGATAAAGTTTGGGAAATGAGCCTAACTAAAATGAGACCATTGAGATGAAATGACAAAAGTAAAGGAAAATAATTTAAGAATGTTAATTAGGGATGATCTATTGCCAGATAAACATATAAACAGAACAATGGGAGAAATTCTTTAATGAATATGATGATTATATGGATATTTGGTGGTGGGGGTGGGGAAATCTGGTCATGTAATCTCATGAAGGATTTGAGAAAAATAAATATGAATGGTGGCAACTGGAGAGGGAAAAAAAACAAAATTGGAGCAGCAGAGGTGATGTAGTTATCTTTAGGGAGAAAAAAAAAAAGTTACAGGACAAATCAATAAAATATATATATACACGTAAATATTTAATCAAAATTATGATTTAATTTTGGCACTGCATCATACATACATACATATACCAAGGCTTTTTCCCCCTTACAAGGGAGGTAGCCAGAAAGGAAAAAGCATAAAATCATTCCCACCCATTCCATCCCTAAATACACTCCACACCCCCTCCTATCTTAGCACCTCCTGGATGACGGGTCATCCCTGCACCTTGTCCACTGCCCTGGGTCAGAAGCAGCAGTGTCGCAAGACACAGCACATCCACAGCAAGGCCGCTTCATTAAATCGGCGACCCCCCCTCACCGTCCCCCCCATGCATAAAAGGAGAAGACGGGGAGAAATCCCTTCGGGCTGCGTCAAATTTTGCTCACATATACTACCTCATCCCCCATCCCGCTGCCCATTCCACCTCATGCATCACAACATCATCCATATACAACCATTCTACATTCACCCCTGTCTTCTGTCCACTCCTGTCCTTCCTCAACAGACATTCCCCTCTTCCCCAAAGCCCCCTTTACCCCATCCATCCACCTCATCCTAGGACATCCCCTCATATTCACTCCCTCCACATCTGCCTTCCATACCTCTTTTACTAGTCTTTCTTCACTCATTCTTTCTTTTATTTTCTTCCAAGTGTTTGGTCCATTTGTTTCTGACAACTTTTTCGCATATTTTTGCTACTGTGCTTGTAAGGGATACTGGTCTGAAGTTTGTAGGATCTTCTTTGTTTCCTCCTTTATATATTGGTACTATGTTTGCATCTTTCCAATCTTGTGGTACCTTTCCTTCTTCGAGTGAAAAGTCTATTAACTTGTATAATTTGTAAAAATGTGGAACGCTTCATGATTTTGCGTGCCATCCTTGCACAGGGGCTCTGCCAATTTTCTCTGTATTGTTCCAATTTTAGTATATGTACCGTGTGTGTGTGTGTGTACATGCGTGCGTGCGTGTGTCCGGGTTTGGACAATAGAGATTTGCCTGCAATCTGTTTGCAACGGCTCTAAGAAGCATGTTACCGTTGCACTAGTGTGACTTGATGAGTTCGTGTGAAAGAAGTTCACCGGTGTAATTAGAGACCATTGTTTTCTCTCTCCCTCTTTCTCGTTGCATCAGCATACAACTTTGCAGAATTAATTGCCTTCATACAAGAGGATGAGGTATACCATGAAGCCGGTTAAAATAGTCTGGAATAGTCTAATATTTGGTTCATTGACAGGAGCTAACCCCGTTCACTAAGGGTAGGTTAGAGTAATTAGTGTGACAGTTAAGTCTGAATAAATAAGGGATGAGTTGGTGTTAATATTACAGGCATCGAACACATCTCGTGTCAGTGTTTTGTACGAAGAGTGGCAATGCGTTTAATAATTGACATAAGTTTCCAGTGTGTTGATTTTGCTAGGCAGGGTTGCATTAAATCTAGATGTTATTAGATTAACCTTCCCAAAACGAATGCTTTTTTCAATGACTGATGGATAATGAGGCGCAGAAATTGAAGTATGAATTGAACACTCACGAACGATGTTTATGGAGTGCTGTTTGCTGAGGAATAGTGTAACCATTAGAAAAAAATGAATGTGCATTTGGTGTAGGACACGCCATATTGCGTTGTCCAGGCCACACTAGTGACTATTTGAAGAAAACAGACTTAACGATTAATTTATCGATTTACAACCACCACCTAGAACCACTTACAACCACGACTTAAAACCACTTACAATCTCCACCTACGCGATTTACAACCAACACTTACAACCACCACTTAACACCAACTTCAAACTACAACTTACAACCACCACTTACAACTACCGCTTAGAACTGCCACTTATAACCACTTACAACCACGAGTTATTACAACGACTTACAACCACGATTTACACCCACCACTTACAACCACAACTTGCAACCAGAACTTAATCATGATATACGTGATTTAAAACCACCAGTTAGAACCACCACTTACAACCACGATTTACGCGAATTACATCAACGACGTACAACCACCACTTACTCGACTTACGACCATCACTTACAACGATTTACGCGATTTACAACCACCATTTCCGACCACCACTTACAGTCACCACTTCCAACCACTACGGACAACCAACACAAACATGACTTACAACTGATATTGCAACGACTTATCACGACTTACAACCACCAATTACAATCACGACGTTCAACGACTTACGACTTACAACGACTCACCACTGACAACCGCCACTTACAACCTCCACTTACAACCTCCACTTACAAGCACAATATACAACCACCACTTACAACCATGATTTACGCGACTTAAACCACCACTTACTACCACGATTTACGCGACTTACAACCACCACTTACAGCAACCACCTACAACCACAACTTCCGACCACAACTTACAACCACATACAACCACCACCTACAATCACAACTTATAACCACAACTTACAACCGCTATTTGGAAGCACTATTTACAACCAACACTTACAACAATGACTTATCACAACGACTTACACTACTTATGCGACTTACAAGAACACTTACAACTACGACTTATTACAACATCCAACCACGACTTACAAAAATCTCTTGTAACCATCTAAAACTACCACTTACAAGCACCATTTATAACCCACTTACAACCATCACCTGTAACCACGACTTACAACCACGATTTACGTGACTTACAACCACCAATTACAACCACTCTACGCGACTTAAAACAACCACCACTTACTCGACTTACAACCAAGACTTACATCGACGATTTACGCGAATTACAACCAAGACTTACAACCACCAAGGACAACCACGACTTACAACTAACAATTACAACCACGAATTACGCGACTTACAATCACCACATAACCATTACTTTCAGCCACCACTTACAACCACCAATTAGAACCTCCACGTACAACTATTTAACCCCAGCACTTACAACCACGACTTATCACAGCGACATACAATCACCACTTACAACCACGATTTACACGACTTACAACCACTTATAACCACGTTTTTCAACCACGACTTACAACCACAAATCACGACTTACAACAGCCACTTACGCGACTTACAACCACCACCTACAAGAACCACTTACGTGACTTACAACCACGAATTACAATCACAACCACCATTTACGCGACTAAAAACCACGGCTTAAAACCACCACTTATCACAAATACCACGATTTACGCGATTTACAACCACCACTTACACCCACGACTTTCAAGCACCACTTATTAGTCAGGTTTGGTTAGGTTAGGTTAGATTATGTTAAGTTAGGTTTGATTATGTTAAGTTAGGTTTGGGTTGGTTAGGTTAGGTTACAACCACCACTTGTACTAACAACCACGACTGGCAACCAGAACTTACAACCACCACCCACACGACTCACAACCATGATTTCCAACCACCACATACACGACTTACAACCACCACCTACACCCACTTTCAACTACCACTTTAGAACATTTACACGGCTTACAACCACCACTTACACAACTTACAACCACGACTGAAAACCACAACTTACAACCACCACTTACACGACTTACAACCGCGATTACAACCACTATTATAACCACGATTACAACTACCACTTACACGACTTATAACCACTATCTCTAACCAATACTTACGACTTACAACAACCACTAAGAACCACTACTTATAACTTAACCACAACTGACTACCACAACTTACAACCACCACATATAACCACCACTTACAACCGCCACCTACAACAACTTACACGACTTACAGTCACCACTTACACGACTTACAGTCACCACTTACACGACTTACAACCACGATTACAACTATTACAAGCACCACTTACACGACTTACAACCACGATTTCCAACCACCACTTACACGACTTATAACCACCACTAGGAACCACGACTTACAACCACCACTAACAACCACAACTTACAACCACCACTAACAACCACAACTTACAACCACCACTAACAACCACAACTTACAACCACGACTCACAACCACGATTTCCACCCACCACTTACACGACTTACATGACTTACCAGCACTATCAACCACGACTGGCAACCACAACTTACACGACTCACAACCACGAATTCCAACCACCATTTACACGACTTACGACTGCCACTTACACGACTTACACCACCGCTTACAGGTTAGGTTAGGCTAGGTTGGACGAGTTGTCCTAGGGGTGCAGATTTGAGTGAAAGCAGATTTGGAAGCTATTACTCATGGAGTCTGATGCCCCTCACTAGACTAGTAGTACATAAAGTCAGTGCTGTTCTCGGTCCATGCCGGAGTCATATAGTAATCTTTGACCTTTTTCTTGGAAGTAACCTTGCTATCTGACTGCTTAATGGACACAGCTAATGAGTTCTTTAATTGAGCACCTGTGAAGTGAAATCTGTTTTTGGTGAAAGAACGTGCAAGAGTTACAATAAATGAGTGTAGGACAGTTGCTCACCGGATAATTGCTCATCGGACAATTGCTCACCGGACAAGTGACAAATAAGACATTTGCTCACCAAAGGATTATTTTTTAGTCTGGTATCCCTCACTAGGCTAGTAATACATAAAATCAAAGCTGTTCTCGGTCCATAGCTGAGACATATAGTAATCCTTGAAAGTAACCTTGCTACCTGACTGCTTAATGGACATCGGTTGTGAGTTCCATACTTGAGCACCTGTGAAGTGAAAGCTGTTTTTGGTGAAAGAACCTGCTCCGGGTTCGGTTCGCAGCAGATAATGTAAAATTACAACTCGGACATGAAAAAGCATAATTATGAACGACAACTTGGTAAGATGAATATTTTTCTATTTCATATCCTTTTATATACATGATAATACAAGAATCCCAGAATTAATTAATACATACCACACAAGTCATTCTGCGTATTTGAATTATTTTGTGCACTTGGAAGACATCGGGACACAAAAACGAAATATATGTCAAAAAGTTTATTTACTTATAAGTTCTATATGTAAGTTTGAATTAAGTCATCAAAACGATTGATATACGATGAATACAAAATATTACACGACTGTGGTCGGGCTTGCGTTCTATATCGCAATTCAGTTTTATTTTGAACTCTGTCACGGTGACCCGTCGCCTCGCTACTCTGACATGGTAAAGTACTTTGTCCACCAGGACTGTGGTGCAGTTTACGTTCTATATTATAAGTCAGGTTACTTTTGAACTCGGTTACAGTGATATGTCGCCTCAGTACTTTAACATGCTAAAGTGCTTTTCCCACCAAGACTGTGGTGGAGCTTACGTTCTATGTCACAATTTTTTAAATTGTGACACCCAGCTCGTTGTCTCCCTTCCCATTTTCTCGTCTGTTTTCTCTCCGTATCAGCCCTTCATTCCCCATAGTCGGGGGAATTTCCAGTCCTTAAGACTTCTAGTAGCTACATCCTTTCTCCTCGTTATCCTCTTTATTTGTCATGTCATTTTTGACAACCAATTCAATGCCTTAACGAAGGGAGAGACTTCTAATATCTAGAAACACACACCCCCCCCTTTTGATTTGTGTTCTCGGAGCCATGCTCAACGATTCGCGCCCACACAAAGCACTCAAACACACCCCCTCCCCCCCCTGCGCGCTGCCACATATTTGTTTTAAGTTAGGTAATTAGAATAATTAGGATTGTGTTTAACCCGCTCGTGAACAGTGTCTACCTCAAAGAACACTTGGAACTGTGTCACCCTCCCGCATGAACATTATTCGTAGTACCCTTCGCAACTAGGGACGGAGACATAGTACTATTGGCAACGTCGGAAGCCGGCTAGCGGACATCGTGACCTGACCTGTCGCAGGACAGGGGCAGTCTAGCGTGGGTTCCCATCCATGTAGGAACTCCTACACGGTCTCGGAAGATTCAGGTGCATCGATCTCGCACAGTGGATACGATGAGTTCCTTTCGTTATTACGAACTGGTTAAACGTCATCCAATATTCAAGGCATAGTGAACACGTGAACACGTGAAACTTTTTAGTGATGAACTCAGTGCTACGGAGTTCCGTGTTACCGGTGATCAGGATCTTATCAACATCGCGTAGACTACCAGGATCATCTCATCAAGAAAGCCAGATGCAGATACATCCCCTTTCGGGACATCCAGACCGGAGGGACATTGGCAGAATTGCGGAGAGACGCCTACCCAGCCGTCTTCAGTGCCCGCTCGGAGAGGTCAACTTAACCAGGCAGTTCCCGCCCATCGCCAACAAAGGCCTCATCCGAGGTGTGAAGCCGTGCTCGCCTGAAGCCACTCCCACTACCCATGTTACATGCTAAGTTAAATTATTTGATGTTACTGTAAGATGTTTAGTTGAATCGCAGGGAGACAGAGTACGATAGGAACCATTAATTAACTTTTAGACCTACCTTTATAGACTATACTAACCATATTTGATATTTGAACAAGTTATCAATTAAAAGTCACATTAGGAATTCTGGGTTTCATTACCCAAAGACGGTCATCTTTATGAGTTGTCCCCACACCCCTCTTTGATTTACTCACACTTGCCTTGGAGGGAAGGCGAGTGGTCCCGAGATGTGATAAAAATCACCTGGACTTCGGTTCCCCAACTGCAGCTATCTTCCCCCTCCCTTCATCAATCACTTAAGGTACGTGTTACCCACACCACCTCATCTACCACCTTCTTCCACTGTCCAGGAATTTGCGTCATTCTATATTGTAGATCAGTTTCATTCTGAACTCAGTCGCGGTGATCCGCCGACTCACTACTTTAAATGGAAAAGGTGGTAGAGACACACAGGTGTGAGTAGGAGGTGACCGGACGCTTCAGCCATTGTTTAGGAACAAAGCGAACTTTACTTGGCCTTTTCGGGTATTTCGACGGGGCGTTACATGTGTCGTTCATAGATAATAAATTTACTTAGTAATTTCAGCCGCCCAATTATTGTTAAGTATGTCGCATATTATAGAGAAATAATCAAAATTATTGGAAAGAAAACACACTTTTCATTAAGGCTTGGCATTTTACGGGCGGATCACGCTTAACACAACGCCATGTTATTTCATCTTCATTCTTCACCACGGTCTTCTTCGTATACACAAATCCATCAAAGCAAAGTTATTGGGCTAATCTCTTAGTAATGATTTCCATGTTGTCGCTACCGTATTTATTGTTTCAATCATGGCCACCCCTGTTTTCCTCGTCTTATATATATGTACCAATATACGAGCGTTCTCTATTTATTTTCAAATTTTCTGCAAATCGGGCAATGTCGCTTTTTCTAAATGAGGGGGGGGGGCTTCGCCTCTATGTATGAAATTCACTTTATTTTAAATGTACGTTTTCAATAAATATCAGGCCGAAACGTCCGGCATTGGAGTAGGAACACCGTATTGCCGACGTTTCAACGTCAAATATCACATTGGGAAAAGTTACGAACAGAGTTTGGCCTGGTTAGGTTAGGTCTACTCGGTATTTTAACATCCTAAATTGCTTTGCCACTAGGACTGTGGTGAAGATTACGTTCCATGTCGTAAGTCAGGTTCACCAGTGCTATTTTTTACCTTTAATTATGTAAACACTTATAACATAAGTATAATTTTGAATATGTTATACAAAAATTATACGATGATTACAGTACACCTTATAATTGTTATTGTTTGCAATATGTAGCCCAAACACGCATGACTTTAACCACATATTAGTTAATTAATCACTACTACTACTACTTTAGATAATGATTACAGTACACCTTTTAATTGTTATTGTTTATAATATGTCACCAAACAGGCATAACGTTAACCACATTAGTTAATTAGTTATTAACTGACGAGTTAAACACCACATGGGGACGGAACCTTTATTTGTACGACGTTTCGCTAATTACAATTTAAACATTTTTCTTTTTCATATTTCTAACTGTTATATATTTTAATCTAGTCATATTTCATACGATTATCCATTTTTTTTTATTTAATAGGCTTCTCGGGTATGACTAGACTGGTGTCCATTTTTTCATAGTGTTTAATCAATATTAGATTTATATCGTATAATTTGTCACAATTTTTTAAATTGTGACACCCAGCTCGTTGTCTCCCTTCCCATTTTCTCGTCTGTTTTCTCTCCGTATCAGCCCTTAATTCCCCAAAGTCGGGGGAATTTCCAGTCCTTAAGACTACTAGTAGCAACATCCTGTCTTTTCTCCTCGTTATCCTCTTTATTTGTCATGTCATTTTTGACAACCAATTCAATGCCTTAACGAAGGGAGAGACTTCTAATATCTAGAAACACACCCCCCCCTTTTGATTTGTGTTCTCGGAGCCATGCTCAACGGTGTTACCCACACAAAGCACTCAAACACACCCCCTCCCCCCCCCCTGCGCGCTGCCACATATTTGATTAAGCTAGGCAATTAGAATTATTAGGACTGTGTTTAACCCGCTCGTGAACAGTGTCTACCTCAAAGAACACTTGGAACTGTGTCACCCTCCAGCATGAACATTATTCGTAGTACCCTTCGCAACTAGGGACGGAGACCTAGTACTATTGGCAACGTCGGAAGCCGGCTAGCGGACATCATGACCTGACCTACCGCAGGACACAAGCAGTCTACCCATTAAAGTCGACCAGGGAGGTTCGGGCCGCTCACGTCCAGGAGAGCCAAATCGCGCCCTATCCTCCCTCATGTGGTTATTAAGGATTTGCATCCTTGAGTGAGTGCGTGAGCGTTGAAGGAGTGGTGGTGGGTCGAATCCCCCTCCGAACTTATCAGGTGGAGTGCTGTGTGTGTCGTCCCGACTATCTTAGTGACTAGAGGCCTCCAGCCTCCAGTGAACCAAACATTTGTGGCTCAAGGGGTCACGTACGTATCTGTACCCCCTTTCCTCGGGACACTGACCTGAAAGGAACTGGATAGCGTACACGAGAAGCCTCCTACGTGTTCAATCCTGCTCCCCCTCCACGAGGTTAATCACAAAGGATGACCTGGGTTCCCGCCGTGATCGACAACAATGATATACTTCAAAAGCATCCTGCCAGAACGAGGAACAGTACCCCATGGAAGTCATCCCCTCAACCAGCAGAGACCCTCTAAGGATAAGAGCAAGTAACCAGGAGTATTTAATAGATAGGACCCCTAGATAGGCGCGCAGGGAGATAGAATAGATAGGATGTATGTATGTATGTGAACCCAACTGTTAAAACCCTTATTTAATGTCAAGTAGCTTAATTTTAGTGTCTAATTATCCAATTCATTAAAACTCACAATAGGAGTTCTGGGTTTCATTAGCCTAGGACGGTTCTCTTTATGAGTTGTCCCCACACCCCTCTTTGATTTCCGTACATACACGCTTGCTGTGAGGAAGCAAGCGTGGTCCCGTGTGGTAAATGCGAATTTCCTGGCCTTCGGTTCCCCACTGAGATTATCCTCCTCCTCCATTCTTCACTCCCTTGAGGTACGTATTTCCCCACGTTCCCTCAACCACCTCCTCCTCCTTCCACTGTCCAGGAAATTTGTAATACGACACGATTAGTGGTCCTTCGAACCGGATATTCATTCCATTACCTATGTACAGAACTCGTAAATTAATGCGACTTCACTAGTTCAATAATTAGTATGACAACTCATGAAGTAGATCACAACATGTTTCCCTGCGCATAGGTTAGCAACTCAATGCACTGTACAGGAGTCACTCCTGCTCGTTAAGGCACGCACTAGGTCAACCATGATATAGTAATTTTATGTCACATTAATTTACCCTTCCTACTTTTACCTTTCTCTTGTGCAACATTTCGCCCCCTAAGTAGAATTAGATTGTGCTGAAATTACACTGGTCCCTTTTTCACGGGTAATTCCGCCCGGCCTCTTCATTCAGCGGCATCCTCAGCCGCACATCGTAATTTTAAGTTCAGCCATTTTCGGCTTAATTTAGTTTCGGCTCGGCCCAGCCTTCCAAAGCGGCGCAAATACCCCCCCTTTTGGCGCCATCCGCCACCACGTCCTTGTGTTAAGCCTAGCCGTTACCGTTACGGATGACCTGACGCTAACGGCTCGCATCGGCCCGGATTCAAGCGGCCTTATTTTTAAACTTTCGCGGTTTCACGCGAGTATCCACTCTCCCACCTCCTTTGTCAGACCAGCTCGTATGACAGCACAATCTTCTATAGTCACCCCCTTCGATTCTCCATTTTCGTCGTGCGATTCTTTCGCTCGACTCTGCATCGTTCTTTAGAGGGAGAGCGGACACCCCCCCCTCTCGGCTTATGATTCAGTGACCGCAAGCATACTCAGACGGCGGCCACCATGTCTTATTACAGCCCTAACGAAGACGCAATTACGAACGCAACACTGACCGAGCTCATTGCCATCACGCAGAATTTCCTTGACGCTGTCACGGAATATTCTGAAGCGTACGGGACTATCAACGTTGAGAGCCTGAGTCCCAGTGCGGCTACGGAAATTCTTCAAGAAGGTCAAGACCATCACCAAACATGGCGGTTATTGGAGCCCGCGTGGGCCCGTCATCCTCACGAGGATCAGCTCACACAACTGAAACAGGAACTGAGACCCCTCAAGAAGGTCCTATTAAACCTAAAAGTCCGAGCAGATGCGCGAGTGAACGGCGCAAATACCGCCGTTCAAGCGTCAAACAGCCAGCTTAATCAAAGCGCACTTGTCACATACATAAGGGAAGAAAATCATACCCCCTCTTTCGATGGGGATCTGGAAATGTTCTCCAGCTGGTGGAGCATTTTCAAGACAATTGTTCACGAAAGCAATAGGTACACAGAGGGAGAAAAGTTCAGCGCTCTCATGCGCTCTCTAACGGGGCGTGCCAAGCGTCTTGTTGGATACCCCGTGTTCAACAACACCGCGTATGAACACACCATCCGACGGCTGCATGATGCCTATGACAAGCCCTTGGCAGTACGAAGAAGTCTGAAGGAACGCCTCGTCGCCATTCCCGCACCTACGGACGAATGTGAGGACTTGTCGAGGTTCCTCGCCGATTGGGATGAGTTGGGCGAAAGGTACAGGAACGCAGTAGGACAAGCCCTCTCCGATGAATTTGTAGAGGATGTCCTAGTGCCGAAACTACCCCGACAGGTTCTTTCATCAATATACCTGTTCAAAGGCACTTCTGAACTAAGTGCACCAGAGCTTCAATCAGCACTCAAAGTTTACTCGGGTGCCATCACGGGCAGTCGACTCCATACCCCGGTGTTGGTACGCCCAGTTGCCGCAGCTACCCCCACACCCGTTCCTACTCAATCATCAACACGCCAGCCTCGACAGACATTGACGTGGGCTCCGACGCCACCGAGGAGTCAAGGTCATACGTCAAGGCACAGCACTGGACGGCCTGTACCCACGCCCCCACAACCGGCATCTGCGGTCCCCGACGAAGCACAGCACCGCGCCAACTGTTTGTTTTGCGGCGGCCCACATAGGCCGTCACACTGTACCACGTACCCGGACATCTCCACCCGCACCGACAGACTTTTAGCACTAAACAAGTGTACCATCTGCTACTCGAACAGGCATCTGAAGAACCGCTGCGACTTCCAGGCAGGCTGTATGAAATGTGGCCAGCGCCACAAGGCCCCCCTATGCCCTCAAGCCATCAGCATAACAAGCAACGGCATCATCGTCTCCCCTACACAGAATGCAGTTCCTCCTCACCTCTGGAACCAGGCTCCATTAAGCCACGCCCACACTCCCCCCTACAGCGCGGCTTCGTCTCAGCCTCCTGCTGGTTACCCACAAGCTCCAGGATACCATCCGTATTACCCCCCCTTCTATCAGTATCCGGGGGCCTACCCCCCACATCACCAGTCCCCCTACCATCCTCCGTCGCAACCAGCGCCACTTGGCACGAGAGCAATACAAGATGGCACCTCAACTCCCACACCATCAACATCTACCAGCTCCCACGACGCCTGCAGAGCACCGCCAGAGGTAACCCACGCCCCTGCTTCCAACAGTGCTCCCTCTTCAATATACATGGCTCCCATCCTAGTAACTCCAACCGTCTTGGAACCCTCTTCAGCACCCACTGAAGCAGTGCTTGAGCACCCTCTGACGACCACAGTCCCCATCACGACGTCGGTTCAAACTTCCGCTGTACCTGACATCCCCTTGCATCAGGAACCGGAACCAGCACCAGTCCTCGTCATTGAGAATGCACAAGTTGCCACTGACGCCCCAAGCTCTCAGAGCACCTCTACTACTTCAACAACGTCTACTAGCGCTCGCCTCGACAGCTCCTGTGCCACGCCCCCAAAAGGCCACGCCCCGGAAGTCGCCTGCACCCCCTCTTCAATGCACGCGGCTCCCGTCCCGCAAGCTGCAATCCACACTTACACGGCACCAGATGCCACCTTATATCAGGACCCGGAACCAGTACCAGTCCTCATAGAAATTACTCAAGATGCCACCTATGCTTCTACTTCATCCACGGCTGTCAGCTCTCAACATGACGGCTCCTGTGCCACGCCCCCAGTAGGCCACGCTCCGGAAACCACCTCCACCCCCTCTTCATTACACTCGGCTCCCATGTTACGAACTTCGGTCCGCACTTCCACGGCACCAGATGACACTTCGCCTCCAGAACCGGAAGCAGTCCCGATCATCGTTGGGACTACACAAATTGATAATGACGCTCGAGGTCCTCACATAACACCATTTGATCCTGGAACCACTGTTTCGGTCCCCTCAGAAGACGAGTCACAACCTACGACAACTCCTGACAACGCAACTGAGAACGCCGACCCAGCCCTCATCCCACGAGCAGTACCGAGCACTGTCGCTCTGCCTATTTTCACCGGACACCTCACTAAAGATCGCAAGAAATGTATCTCACAAGTACTCGCTGACAGCGGAGCTCAACGGACGTTTGTTCACCCTTCCGTCGTGGACCAACTTGACCTCAAACCAAAGGGAACCGTGCTTTGCCGCCTTGATTCCTTCAACAAGACTGAACTACCTCAGAGATTCGACATCGTTGAATTCAACCTGCACTTGGGCACTGAGAAACATCTCATCGAGGCGGTCGTGCACCCTTCAGTGAGTAAAGACGTCTCTATGCCCGGTTACCAACGTACAGTGCAGGTTCTCAAGTCGCAAGGCATCCCTATCGCAAATGAAGCTCCATCGGACCAAGCTTCCAATGTCACCATTATATTAGGCAGTGACCACATATCATTAGTCTTTAAACGCGTCACGCGTTTCATGGATGTCGAACTTTTCGTCACCCCTGCAGGTTCTGTAGTATGGGGCAAACTGCCCCCCTGGAGTCAGAATCGCACCCTCCACCCCCCTATTGAAACTATTGCAATCAACAGCATCCATGTTGAAGAAACTGTCACCACTGAGACTCCGGCACTCGAAGCCCTCAACCGAAACGAAGAGGTCAAAAGCAAGCCAGAATCTGGTTCTTTACTCATGATGAATGACCAGCCTTCATCTCCCAGCTTCAAGCCATAGGGGAGACCGCCCCCCCCGCCTCTTTTTTGGTTCATAACCTGTGTCACAATTTTTTAAATTGTGACACCCAGCTCGTTGTCTCCCTTCCCATTTTCTCGTCTGTTTTCTCTCCGTATCAGCCCTTAATTCCCCAAAGTCGGGGGAATTTCCAGTCCTTAAGACTACTAGTAGCAACATCCTGTCTTTTCTCCTCGTTATCCTCTTTATTTGTCATGTCATTTTTGACAACCAATTCAATGCCTTAACGAAGGGAGAGACTTCTAATATCTAGAAACACCCCCCCCCCCTTTTGATTTGTGTTCTCGGAGCCATGCTCAACGGTGTTACCCACACAAAGCACTCAAACACACCCCCTCCCCCCCCCCCTGCGCGCTGCCACATATTTGATTAAGCTAGGCAATTAGAATTATTAGGACTGTGTTTAACCCGCTCGTGAACAGTGTCTACCTCAAAGAACACTTGGAACTGTGTCACCCTCCCGCATGAACCTTATTCGTAGTACCCTTCGCAACTAGGGACGGAGACCTAGTACTATTGGCAACGTCGGAAGCCGGCTAGCGGACATCATGACCTGACCTACCGCAGGACACAAGCAGTCTACCCATTAAAGTCGACCAGGGAGGTTCGGGCCGCTCACGTCCAGGAGAGCCAAATCGCGCCCTATCCTCCCTCATGTGGTTATTAAGGATTTGCATCCTTGAGTGAGTGCGTGAGCGTTGAAGGAGTGGTGGTGGGTCGAATCCCCCTCCGAACTTATCAGGTGGAGTGCTGTGTGTGTCGTCCCGACTATCTTAGTGACTAGAGGCCTCCAGCCTCCAGTGAACCAAACATTTGTGGCTCAAGGGGTCACGTACGTATCTGTACCCCCTTTCCTCGGGACACTGACCTGAAAGGAACTGGATAGCGTACACGAGAAGCCTCCTACGTGTTCAATCCTGCTCCCCCTCCACGAGGTTAATCACAAAGGATGACCTGGGTTCCCGCCGTGATCGACAACAATGATATACTTCAAAAGCATCCTGCCAGAACGAGGAACAGTACCCCATGGAAGTCATCCCCTCAACCAGCAGAGACCCTCTAAGGATAAGAGCAAGTAACCAGGAGTATTTAATAGATAGGACCCCTAGATAGGCGCGCAGGGAGATAGAATAGATAGGATGTATGTATGTATGTGAACCCAACTGTTAAAACCCTTATTTAATGTCAAGTAGCTTAATTTTAGTGTCTAATTATCCAATTCATTAAAACTCACAATAGGAGTTCTGGGTTTCATTAGCCTAGGACGGTTCTCTTTATGAGTTGTCCCCACACCCCTCTTTGATTTCCGTACATACACGCTTGCTGTGAGGAAGCAAGCGTGGTCCCGTGTGGTAAATGCGAATTTCCTGGCCTTCGGTTCCCCACTGAGATTATCCTCCTCCATTCTTCACTCCCTTGAGGTACGTATTTCCCCACGTTCCCTCAACCACCTCCTCCTCCTTCCACTGTCCAGGAAATTTGTAATACGACATAATTGACATTTTAAGAGCGGATCACGCTTAACACAACGCCATGTTATTTTACCTTTATTCTTCGCCACGGTCTTCTTCGTATACACAAATCCATCAAAGCAAAGTTATTGGGCTCATCTCTTAGTAGTAATGACTCCCCCTGTTTTCCTCGTCTTGTATTAAAATTTTCTGCAAATCGAGCAATGTCTATTTTTCTAAATGAAGGGGGGGGGGGCTTCGCCTCTATGTATGAAATTCACTTTATTGTAAATGTACGTTTTCAATAAATATCAGGCCGAAACGTCCGGCATTCGAGTAAGAACACCTTATTGCTGACGATTGGTTCTGGAAGAAGGAACGGACCAATCAGAGTGCTCCGTTCTAAGACGCCCAGCAGCATGCTTCACAAAAGAGTATATATACTGTTTGAAGAAGACGCTCTTAGAGGTCGGACGTCTCTGCACTCCAGCTCTCTCAACAAACGCCCAGGAATCTTCGCCGGCCGGTGGTGGCGAGGATATATATCTTCTTAGCCGCTGCCGGTCTGGCACAGGCCGACCTCTTCGTTGACGTCGACAGGCGGGTTTACACCAAGACAAATACACACATTTCCCAAGTCACGTAATTCTCTGTTTTCAGAGTAGTGCTGTGGCTTAACAGGAACGCGCTCTACACGCTCCCCGGTGGTGGCGTGCCGACCTCTTCGTTGACGTCGGCAGACGGGTTTACACCGCCCGCCTGCCCCCCCCCCCTCGCACCGCCACTGGATCAACTCTACAGGACTTCGAACCCAACCTGGGGAAAAGCAGGCTACTTAGGCCCCACCTGTGCCTTAACAGGAACGCGCTCTACACACGGAAAGTGAACTCCACTCACTTCCCGTAAGATACACACACACACACCTCTCACGAACATAGCCACGCCACACGCACAAACATCTACTCTTACTTTTTCTTCGACTGAAATTCGCTTCCTTTTTGACTTTCTCTTCTACTACATCTTCTCATTTCAGTTTACCTCCCACTAAAGATATTTCCGTTTTTTTCACCTTTACTACTACGCCTCCTACAATTTTCTAAACTTTCGTTGGTGATCCTAATCCTACTCCAGGCGTCGGCTCCCAGTCCATTTCTCCCGAGCCACGACCACCAACTGCCCCAAATCGCTCGCTAATTCGCCCGGTGGCAATAGCCCTCTTTTATACGCTACTATCTTTTCATTTACTTACAGACATTCTTCCCCTCCCACAAAAACCGATCCCGCGCAAGCGCGTGGTCTTTCCTAGGAATTCAGAATTCAGTCTACGTCGTAATTTCGGTGAATCAACATCTCCAGCGGGATGTATCCAGCTTTGCGGGAACTTTGACTTCGTTGTCTTGGAAAATCGGAGACACTTTTTGAAGTATGTTAATGCTTACGTTAATTTGTATCTACCGTGTTCTTTCCCTCGGTGACGTGAAATTGTGGTCGTGAAGTTAGTGCAATAGTGATAGTGTTGTGAAATTGTGATGTATTACGATCCAATATTAACCACCACACGCTGCCACAAGTTGTGACCTGGAGTCACAGGAATTCTTCCATGTAAGTATCCTGCCTTGCTGGTTAGGTCTAGTTAGGTTAGATAGACTCCGTATTTTAACATCCTAACTTGCCAGCAGAACTATGATGGCACTTAAAATCTATATCGTAACTAATAAAAGACAGCGATTACTATAGTGATACACAATTTGACACAGTATTTCGTGATATTGATGGTTTCACACTAATTCACATTAATGCAAGGAGCCTAAACGCTAATTATCAGAAAATTGACTGTTATCTCAAGTTACTCAATAAAAGCTTTGACGTTATAGTGATAAGCGAAACATGGATTGTCCCAGGATGTCTAGTAAACTTCCTACAAGACTATACTCCCTACAGTGTTAAGACAGATCCAAAAAGGCGGCGGAGTCTCTATCTTCATAAAAAAATCAATTTCATGCAAACTAATAAATCAATCCACTAATTCGCATGAAAACCTATTTGACTGCGTAGCTGTTGAGATTTTCAGTAAAAAAAAAAAAATACCGTCATAACAAGTATTTACAGAAAGCCAGGCACAAACATCAATGAGTTCACAAATATGCTTGAAGAAATCATAACTCCATTTAGAAATAAAAACCTATATCTCTGGTGACTTCAACATAGATTTACTTAAGTATGAGACTCACGAACAAACAAGACACTTAACAGATATGATTTTCTCTTTAGGTATATATCCTTTGATAAATAAACCAACCCGAATAACAAATACAAGTGAAACAATGATAGATAACATTTTCACCAATGTTGTAAACTCCGAGATTCATAGTGGTATCTTAATAAGTGATATAAGTGACCATCTACCGGTATTCACTATCAATCCAAAAGAATTGCACTGCATAACAAAACCCAGAATTGTACTAAAACAAATTAAATCAATGCTTAAAAGAAGATAATTGGGATCAGATTTACAAGTCCGAAAACGAATTTGTATGCATTATTATGAGTAATGTAAACAAATGCTGCCCAGAGAGAGAAGTAGAAATAAAACCATGTAACGTAAACTCAAAACCATGGTTTACAGGTCTTAAGAACGCGTGTCGAAAGAAAAACCAACTTTACAAGAAATCTATTAAAAGCAAGTCCTTGACAGACGAAAACAAATACAAAGTGTACTAAAACAAACTTACAACAATCTTATGCAACTGCGAAAAAAATACTATGACACACTACTTGAAAATTATAAAGGTAATATAAAAAAGACATGGGAAGTAATAAACAACTTAACTAGGCCCAAAATTAATAACACCGATGAATTCATAGACATTATTAAAAACAGAAAAACTAAAAAAGAAGTGGCAAACGAATCTAATGAATTTTTCTCCCGTGTAGGACCTAACCTCGCGAAACAAATAAAGACAACGCATCAAACTTATGAGACATTTTTGAAACACCGAATAAATAACACTATGTTTTTAAAACCCGTCACGGAAAACGAACTTATGAACACATTAAAATCAATGCAGAACAAGAAATCACTCGATTGCACAGGAATCAATATGAACCTCGTAAAACAAATTATGCCTATCATCAAAAATCATTTTCTGACAATATGCAATAAATCATTTGAACAAGCAATATTTCCAGATGCAATGAAAATAGCAAAAGTAATACCGATATTTAAATCAGCCGACAAAACAAGTTATAATAACTATAGACCAATTTCACTATTACCACAGTTTTCCAAAATTCTTGAGAAGTTATTCACAATTCGCCTTGACTAATTTCCAACAAAAAATGACGTCATTTACCATAGTCAATATGGATTTCAACGAAATCTTTCAACGTCAACAGCAGTAATGGAATTAATTGAAGAGATAACTAACAATATAGAACAAAAAAGAAGACAGCCGGCATATTTATTGATCTAAAAAAGGCATTTGACACAGTAAATCATGAAATCCTAATTCGAAAGGCCGAATACTATGGGCTAAGAGGTAGTTAATGACTGGTTAAAAAGTTATCTAAAAAACAGGAAACAATATGTAGCCATTGAGGAAGAAAGATCACATATTCTACCAGTTACATGCGGAGTACCTCAAGGTTCAGTTCTAGGACCCAAACTATTCTTACAAATGTATCCAACCTTATGAAATTTATACTGTTCGCCGACGATACCACCATTCTATGCTCCGATATAAATTCCGACAAACTTATCAAGACAATTAATGAAGGATTATGTCAGCTATCCAACTGGTTTTCAGCCAATAAACTATCCTTAAACGTATCAAAAACTAACTACCGGCTTTTCTACAAAAATAATAAAAGCACTAAGCCGATCAAAATAAACAACGAAATTATTGAAAAAGCCGTCAGTAAATTCCTAGGCGTGTATTTAGACGATTCACTTAACTGGAAACATCATATAAATCACGTGATAAATAAGATATCCAAAACTTTAGGAATAATGGATAAAATGAGAAATATCCTCAATGAAAATACCCTACGTACCATTTACTGTAGTCTACTACTACCATACCTTAAGTATTGTTCAGAAATTTGGGGTAATACTTATCAAACTAATCTTCAACGCATAATTACCTCTCAAAAAAAGGCACTGCGTATAATCTTCAATGTAGGTCGTTTAGAACATACAAATCATTTATCTAAAAAAACTAAATCTACTGAAATCCAAGGACTTAATAAAGTACAAAACTGCCATTGTTATGCACCAAATCTACAATAAACAAATGAATCAAAACATATTGAAATTTTACTCAACTTACGAAACTCGCTATGCGACTAGGCATACAAACGACTTCTTTAAAACTCAATACAGAACAACAACAAAAAGGCCAATGCAATATAGGTGTTAACACATGGAATAAAATGGAAAAGGAATTACCTAAGACGAAATGTTTATCAACATTCAAACATTTCAGGTCCATTTTATGATTGTATTAATGGAAAAACTGTCATGTACTGCCCAAGTCTGCCGCTCTTTTTTTCTTGTTCCTGCAGGTCACGGTGACCCGGATCCGCGCAGTAAGCAATTAACGTCCCGTCAACAATCGACCTGACCTCTCACCTCTCACCTGACCCCCACAAGATGCAATGCTCGCACGTGACCCCCGATTCCTACGTGAGGTCGGAGTTAGCGGGCGTTGTGTCGCATCTCATTGTGTGTGTATATATGTGTATGTATGTATGTATGTGTGTATATATGTGTAGATGTGTATATATGTATGTGTGTATATATGAGTAGATGTGCATGTATGCATCATACTAACATGTAAAAAAAAAAAAAAAAAAAAAATCCTTAAAGGGAGAGCAACTCCCCATAAGCTTTGCTTCACGCTCTCCCTTTTCAAGAAGTAATTTTGTAAAATTTTTGTATATATATGTATGTCTAAATTGTATCTTATATTGTTGAATAAACCTTAACTAACTAACTAGGTTCATCTTGAACTCCGTCACGGTGACCTGTTGTTTCAAGCACTTTCACATGCTTTGCCCACAAAGAATATGGTGGGGATTACTTTCCATATCGTACATCAGGTTCACTTTTAAGTCAGTCACGGCAACACGTCGACTTTGTATTTTAACATACCAGAGTGCTTTGCTCACCGGAACTGTGGTGGAGCTTACGTTTTATATCGTAATTCAGGGTTGGGTTAGGATTGGTTTGGTTTTGTTCGGTTTGGTTAGGCTAGTGGGGATGGGGGGGTAACCTTTTGTCAGTGACTGCCTGCATGCCGAGTGGTTGTAGGGTGCCGGTGAGAGTGGGAGTTGGTTACGCCTTGTGCATGTTATGTATTGTGGCCAATGTCTGTGTTGATTAGTGGTTTCTGGTAATGATGTGATATCTTGAATGCGTTAGGGTTGCCGGTAATTTGTGGGGGGGGGGGAGTAATGAGGATATGACCATGGGGCGAAAAGGGGGGAAGGGAGTTGGGTTACTGACGTGTTTTTTTTACCTTAAATATATAAGCACTTATAATATAAATATAACTTTGAATATGTCATGCAAAAATTATGCGACGAATACAAACTGCAACTATGGCACAATAAACTAACGTTCTTCTTTATGATTCAAATTTACAATTTCATTTTAAGATTAAAAATTCATCTATAGTCAATGGAATTTAAATTATTAGTTTAAAAAAGATGGTAAAAACTAGATAACACATCAATATATCAACTCAAATCATATTCATTTTTCAGTCAGTCACGGTGACTTGTCGATTAAGTAATTTTACATGCTAAAGTGCTTTGCCTACTGAGACTGGTGAAGCTTGCATTCTGTATCGCAAGTCAGGTTCATTTTTAACTTAGTCACGGTGACCTGTTGCCTCGCTACTTGCTAAAGTACTATACCCACCATGACTGTGGTGGAGCTTACGTTCAGGTTCGTTTTGAACTCCGTCACTTTGTCCCCCAGAACTGTGGTTCCGCTTGCGTTCAATATAGTAATTCAGGTTCATTTTGAAATCAGTCACGGTGACTTTAACATTCTAAAGTGCTTTGCCCAACAAGACTGTGATGGAGCTTACGTTCATTTTGAACTCTGTCACGGTGATCCGTCGACTCGCTACTTTAAATAGAAAAGGCGGTAGAGAAACGGAGGTGAGTAGGATATGGCCGGAGGTTTCGGCTGTTGGTTTAGGAACAAAACTGGCGTTTCGGCCGCTTAGGTGTGGTTCATAAATAATCAACTTAGCCTTTTTCGGATATTTCGATGAGGCGTTTCATGTGTTATCGTTTTCAAAAGGCACGTTATCACCCACCTGATCCGTTGTGATAACTGATACATCTTTTATTGAATTATTCTTAGCTGTCATATATTACCTACAGATGTTTCGTCCGGTATATTTACTTGCTGTCCGTTGAAATGTGTAGGGTGGACAATGTCAATATAAATAAAAGTATTTTTTGTCTGAACTTTACGGTGCAATAATGACGCCCGTTTTTAATACCGCATAATATGTCTGAGGATAATTATATTCCATTAAAGGATAATCATTTGATAATAATTGTGAATAGTTGTTTAAAAAGGTCTCCTGTCGGCATGCTCCTTCTTTGTAATCTCTGTAAAATATAATTCACGGTTTACATGGACAACTATATTTGCAGGGTCAGTTGGCATTGTACTTTGGGAATATATTTCAGTATGCGATATTTAATTTTTTTATGAATGTTTTCTCATCTTTTTTCAATATATATATATAGGTTAGGTTAGGTTAGGTTAGGTTAGGTTAGGTTAGGTTAGGTTGGTTAGGTTAGGTTAGGTTAGGTTAGGTTAGGTTAGGTTAGGTTAGGTTAGGTTAGGTTAGGTTAGGTTGGTTAGGGTTGGTTAGGTTAGGTTGGTTAGGTTAGGTTAGGTTAGGTTAGGTTAGGTTAGGTTAATTGGGTTGGGTTAGGTTGGGTTAGGTTAGGTTCAGCTGGGTTAGGTTGGGTTAGGTTAGGTTAGGGTTGGTTAGGTTAGGTTACGTTAGGTTAGGTTTGGTTAGGTTAGGTTAAGTTTGGTTAGGTGGGGTTAGGTTAGGTTAGGTGGGGTTAGGTTAGGTGGAGTTAGGTTAGGTTTTAGGTTAGGTTAGGGTTAGGTTAGGTTAAGGGTTAGGTTAGGTTTTGATGGTTACGTTAGGTTAGGGGTTAGGTTAGGTTGGGTTAGGTTAGGTTAGGTTAGGTTAGGTTAGGTTAGGTTAGGTTAGGTTAGGTTAGGTTAGGTAGGTTAGGTTAGGTTAGGGTTAGGTTAGGTTAGGTTAGGGTTAGGTTAGGTTAGGTTAGGTTAGGTTAGGTTAGGTTAGGGGTTAGGTTAGGTTAGGTTTGGTTAGTTTATGTTAGGTTAGGTTAGGTTAGGTTAGGTTAGGTTAGGTTAGGTTAGGTTTGTTTAGGTTAGGTTAGGTTAGGTAGGTTAGGTTAGTTAGGTTAGGCTAGGTTAGGTTAGGTTAGGTTAGGCTAGGTTAGGTTTGGTCAGGTTAGGTTAGGTTTGGTTAGGTTAGGTTAGGTTTGGTTAGTTTAGGTTAGGTTTGGTTAGGTTAGGTTAGGTTAAGTTAGGTTAGGTTTTGGTTAGGTTAGGCTAAGTTAGGTTAGGTTTTGGTTAGGTTAGGTTAGGTTAGGTTAGGTTAGGTTAGGTTAGGTTAGGTTAGGTTAGGTTAGGTTAGGTTAGGTTAGATTGGTTAGGTTAGGTTAGGTTAGGTTAGGTTAGGTTAGGTTAGGTTAGGTTAGGTTAGGTTAGGTTAGGTTAGGTTGGATTAGGTTACGTTGGGTTAGGTTAGGTTAGGGTTAGGTTAGGTTAGGGTTAGGTTAGGTAGATAGGTAAGGTTAGGTTAGGTTTGGTTAGGTTAGGGTTAGGGGTTAGGTTAGGTTAGGGGTAAGGTTAGGTTAGGTTTGGTTTGGTTAGGTTAAGTTAGGTTAGGTTAGGTTAGATTTAAGTTAGATTAGGTTAGGTTAGGTTTGGTTAGGTTAGGTTATGTTAGGTTAGGTTTGGTTAGGTTAGGTTAGGTTAGGTTAGGTTAGTGAGGTTAGGTTAGTGTAGGGTAGGTTAGGTTGGTTAGGTTAGGTTAGGTTAGGGTTAGGTTAGGTTAGATTAGGTTGGTTAGGTTAGGCTAGGTTTGGTTTGTTAAGTTATGTTAGGATAGGTTGGGTTAGGTTATGTTCGGTTAGGTTGTGTTAGATTAGGTTTAGGTTAGGTTAGGATAGGGGTTAGGTTAGGTTAGGTTAGAGGTTAGGTTTGGTTTGGTTAGGTTAGGCTAGGTTAGGTTAGGGTTAGGTATGCTTGGTTTGGTTAGGTTAGGTTAGGTTAGGTTTGGTTAGTGTTAGGTTAGGTTAGGTTAGGTTTGGTTAGGTTAGGTTTGGTTAGGT
>NC_134790.1:11122640-11125140 GCF_046742065.1 Oratosquilla oratoria
ACTGAAGGTTCGGAAACGTTTCGGTTAACGTGTATCGGAACGTAATGATCGTAACTTGTTACGTAACGGACTGTAACGGAACGGAACTTAAACTGAACTTTACTGAACTTAGGTTACTTAGGATTACTGGAACGTAACTTGAACTTATTAACGAGGAAACGGTAGGTTAACTTGATTAGGTTACTGAACTGTGTAACTGACTGAACTTAACGGAACTGTAACTGAACGTGAAACAGAACTTAGGTTACTTAGGAACTTAACGTAACGAACTTGAACCGTAACTGACTTACTTACTTACTTAACTTAACTTAACTTAACTGTACGTAACTCGGAAACTTAACGGAACTGACAGTATAACGTAACTTACTTAACGAACGGAACTGTACTTAACGTACTTTAGGTTACTTATTACGATGAACGGATTACTTAACTTAAATTAACGGAACTTAACTTTAACTTAACTGGAACTTAACATAACGAACGGAACGTAACGGAACATGTAACTGAACTAACGAAAACTGAAACTAACGTAACGTAAACTTATTACGGTACTACTTCAACGGAACGTAAACGTAACTTGAACTTAAACTTAAACTTAACTTAACTTAACTTAACAACTGAACTTGTAACTTGAACTTAACTTGAACGTAACTTAACTTAACATTAACTGTGAACGGAACTTAACTGTAACGGACTGAACTGAACTAACGTAACGGAACTTAACTTAACGTTAAAACTGACTTAACTGAAACTTAACGTTAACTTAACACTTAACTTAACTTAACGAACTTAACTTACTTAACTTAACTTAACGTAACTGAACTTAACTGTGAAACTTAACTTGACTTACTTACTTAACTTAACTTAACTTAACTTAACTAACGTAAACGTGAACTGTTAACTGTACCGGAACGTGAACTTAACTGAACTCTAACCTTAACTTAACTTAACTTAACTTCGTAACTTAACTTACTTAACGGAACATTTAACGGACTGAACTGTAACTGTAACTCTAACAATTTGTCTTAAACTTAACGTTAAACTAACTTAACTTAACTTAACGGAACGTAACTTAACTTAACTTAACAGAACTTAACTTAACTTAACTTAACTTAACTTAACTTAACTTAAACGTAAACTTAACTTAAACTGAACTTAACTTAACCTTAACTGAACGTGTAACTGTAACTTAAACTTAACTTAACTTAACTTGAACGGAAACTGAACGGCAACTTAACATTATACTATGAAACTTAACGTAACCTTAACTTAACTTGAACTTAACTTGACTTAACTGACACTGAACTTAAACTGAACTATGAACTTAAACTTTAACTTAACTTAACTATAACGTAATTTAACTTACATACGTATCCTTCACTTAAACGGAACTTAACTGAACTTAACTTAACTTAACTTAACTGAACTTAACTTAGACTTAACTTAACTGTAACTTAACTTAACGTAAACATAACTGAACGTAACTTAACTTTAACGTAACTTAACTTGTAACTGTACGTAACTTAACTTAAACTTAACGTAACGTTAACTTAACTTAACTTAACTTAACTTAACTTAACTTAACTTAACTTAACGTAACTTAACTTAACTTAACTTAACTTAACTTAACTTAACGTAACTTAACTTAACTTAACTTAACTGAACTTAACTTAACTTAACTTAACTTAACTTAACTTAACTTAACTTAACTTAACTTAACTTAACTTAACTTAACTTAACTTAACTTAACTTAACTTAACTTAACTTAACTTAACTTAACTTAACTTAACTTAACTTAACTTAACTTAACTTAACTTAACTTAACTTAACTTAACTTAACTTAACTTAACTTAACTAACTTAACTTAACTTAACTTAACTTAACTTAACTTAACTTAACTTAACTTAACTTAACTTAACTTAACTTAACTTAACTTAACTTAACTTAACTTAACTTAACTTAACTTAACTTAACTTAACTTAACTTAACTTAACTTAACTTAACTTAACTTAACTTAACTTAACTTAACTTAACTTAACTTAACTTAACTTAACTTAACTTAACTTAACTTAACTTAACTTAACTTAACTTAACTTAACTTAACTTAACTTAACTTAACTTAACTTAACTTAACTTAACTTAACTTAACTTAACTTAACTTAACTTAACTTAACTTAACTAACTTAACTTAACTTAACTTAACTTAACTTAACTTAACTTAACTTAACTTAACTTAACTTAACTTAACTTAACTTAACTTAACTTAACTTAACTTAACTTAACTTAACTTAACTTAACTTAACTTAACTTAACTTAACTTAACTTAACTTAACTTAACTTACTTAACTTAACTTAACTTAACTTAACTTAACTGAACGTAACTTAACTTAACTTAACTTAACTTAACTTAACTTAACTTAACTTAACTTAACTAACTTAACTTAACTTAACTTAACTTAACTTAATTTAACTTAACTTAACTTAACTTAACTTAATTTAA
>NC_134790.1:11130140-11137640 GCF_046742065.1 Oratosquilla oratoria
ACTAACTTAACTTAACTTAAACTTAACTTAACTTAACTTAACTTAACTTAACTTAACTTAACTTAACTTAACTTAACTTAACTTAACTTAACTTAACTTAACTTAACTTAACTTAACGTAACTTAACTTAACTTAACTTAACTTAACTTAACTTAACTTAACTTAACTTAACTTAACTTAACTTAACTTAACTTAACTTAACTTAACTTAACTTAACTTAACTTAACTTAACTTAACTTAACTTAACTTAACTTAACTTAACTTAACTTAACTTAACTTAACTTAACTTAACTTAACTTAACTTAACTTAACTTAACTTAACTTAACTTAACTTAACTTAACTTAACTTAACTTAACTTAACTTAACTTAACTTAACTTAACTTAACTTAACTTAACTTAACTTAACTTAACGTAACTTAACTTAACTTAACTTAACTTAACTTAACTTAACTTAACTTAACTTAACTTAACTTAACTTAACTTAACTTAACTTAACTTAACTTAACTTAACTTAACTGAACTTAACTTAACTTAACTTAACTTAACTTAACTTAACTTAACTTAACTTAACTTAACTTAACTTAACTTAACTTAACTTAACTTAACTTAACTTAACTTAACTTAACTTAACTAACTTAACTTAACTTAACTTAACTTAACTTAACTTAACTTAGCCTAACTTAACTTAACTTAGCTTAACGTAACTAACTTAACCTAACCTAACCTAACTTAACTTAACTTAACTTAACTTAACTTAACTTAACTTAACTTAACTTAACTTAACTTAACTTAACTTAACTTAACTTAACTTAACTGAACTTAACTTAACTTAACTTAACTTAACTTAACTTAACTAACTTAACTTAACTTAACTTAACTTAACTTAACTTAACTTAACTTAACTTAACTTAACTTAACTTAACTTAACTTAACTTAACTTAACTTAACTTAACTTAACTTAACTTAACGTAACTTAACTTAACTGAACTTAACTTAACTTAACTTAACTTAACTTAACTTAACTTAACTTAACTTAACTTAACTTAACTGAACTTAACTTAACTTAACTTAACTTAACTTAACTTAACTTAACTTAACTTAACTTAACTTAACTTAACTTAACTTAACTTAACTTAACTTAACTTAACTTAACTTAACTTAACTTAACTTAACTTAACTTAACTTAACTTAACTTAACTTAACTTAACTTAACTTAACTTAACTTAACTTAACTTAACTTAACTTAACTTAACTTAACTTAACTTAACTTAACTTAACTTAACTTAACTTAACTTAACTTAACTGAACTTAACTTAACTTAACTTAACTTAACTTAACTTAACTTAACTTAACTTAACTTAACTTAACTTAACTTAACTTAAACTTAACTTAACTTAACTTAACTTAACTTAACTTAACTTAACTTAACTTAACTTAACTTAACTTAACTTAACTTAACTTAACTTAACTTAACTTAACTTAACTTAACTTAACTTAACTTAACTTAACTTAACTTAACTTAACTTAACTTAACTTAACTTAACTTAACTTAACTTAACTTAACTTAACTTAACTTAACTTAACTTAACTTAACTTAACTAACTTAACTTAACTTAACTTAACTTAACGTAACTTAACTTAACTTAACTTAACTTAACTTAACTTAACTTAACTTAACTTAACTTAACTTAACTTAACGTAACTTAACTTAACTTAACTTAACTTAACTTAACTTAACTTAACTTAACTTAACGTAACTTAACTGAACTAACTTAACTTAACTTAACTTAACTTAACTTAACTTAACTTAACTTAACTTAACTTAACTTAACTTAACTTAACTTAACTTAACTTAACTTAACTTAACTTAACTTAACTTAACTTAACTTAACTTAACTTAACTTAACTTAACTTAACTTAACTTAACTTAACTTAACTTAAACTTAACTAACTTAACTTAACTTAACTTAACTTAACTTAACTTAACTTAACTTAACTTAACTTAACTTAACTTAACTTAACTTAACTTAACTTAACTTAACTTAACTTAACTTAACTTAACTTAACTTAACTTAACTTAACTTAACTTAACTTAACTTAACTTAACTTAACTTAACTTAACTTAACTTAACTTAACTTAACTTAACTTAACTTAACTTAACTTAACTTAACTTAACGTAACTTAACTTAACTTAACTTAACTTAACTTAACTTAACTTAACTTAACTTAACTTAACTTAACTTAACTTAACTTAACTTAACTTAACTTAACTTAACTTAACTTAACTTAACTTAACTTAACTTAACTTAACTTAACTTAACTTAACTTAACTTAACTTAACTTAACTTAACTTAACTTAACTTAACTTAACTTAACTTAACTTAACTGAACGTAACTTAACTTAACTTAACTTAACTTAACTTAACTTAACTTAACTTAACTTAACTTAACTTAACTTAACTTAACTTAACTTAACTTAACTTAACTTAACTTAACTTAACTTAACTTAACTTAACTTAACTTAACTTAACTTAACTTAACTTAACTTAACTTAACTTAACTTAACTTAACTTAACTTAACTTAACTTAACTTAACTTAACTTAACTTAACTGAACTTAACTTAACTTAACTTAACTTAACTTAACTTAACTTAACTTAACTTAACTTAACTTAACTTAACTTAACTTAACTTAACTTAACTTAACTTAACTTAACTTAACTTAACTTAACTTAACTTAACTTAACTTAACTTAACTTAACTTAACTTAACTTAACTAACTTAACTTAACTTAACTTAACGTAACTTAACTTAACTTAACTTAACTTAACTTAACTTAACTTAACTTAACTTAACTTAACTTAACTTAACTAACTTAACTTAACTTAACTTAACTTAACTTAACTTAACTTAACTTAACGTAACTTAACTTAACTTAACTTAACTTAACTTAACTTAACTTAACTTAACTTAACTTAACTTAACTTAACTTAACTTAACTTAACTTAACTTAACTTAACTTAACTTAACTTAACTTAACTTAACTTAACTTAACTTAACGTAACTTAACTTAACTTAACTTAACTTAACTTAACTTAACTTAACTTAACTTAACTTAACTTAACTTAACTTAACTTAACTTAACTTAACTTAACTTAACTTAACTTAACTTAACTTAACTTAACTTAACTTAACTTAACTTAACTTAACTTAACTTAACTTAACTTAACTTAACTTAAACTTAACTTAACTTAACTTAACTTAACTTAACTTAACTTAACTTAACTTAACTTAACTTAACTTCAACTTAACTTAACTTAACTAACTGGAAACTGAAACTTTCAACTGTAACTTAACATTAACTGTTAAACTTAACGGAACTTGAACTTAACTTAACGTAACTTAACTTAACATAACTTTAACTGTAACTTACCTTAACTTAACTTACTTAACTTAACTTAACTTAAACCTTAACACTTAACTTAGATCTTAACTTAAACTGAAGCTTAACTAACTTAACTTAACTTAACTTAACTTAACTTAACTTAACTTAACTTAACTTAACTTAACTTTAACTTAACTTAACTTAACTTAACGACTTAACTAACTGAACTTAACTTAACTTAACTTAACGTAACTTAACTAACTTAACTTAACTTAACTTAACTTAACTTAACTTAACTTAACTTAACTTAACTTAACTTAACTTAACTTAACTTAACTTAACTTAACTTAAACTTAACTTAACTTAACTTAACTTAACTTAACTTAACTTAACTTAACTTAACTTAACGTAACTTAACGTAACTTAACTTAACTTAACTTAACTTTAACTTAACTTAACTTAACTTAACTTAACTTAACTTAACTTAACTTAAACTTAACTTAACTTAACTTAACTTAACTTAACTTAGACTTAACTTAACTTAACTTAACTTAACTTAAACTTTAACTTACGTAACTGTACGTAACGTAACATTAAGCTTAACTTAACTTAACATTAACTTAACTTAACTTAACTAACTTAACTTAAATTAACTTTAACTTAACTAATATACTTAACTTAACGTAACTGAACTGACTGAACTGAACTGAACGCGAACTTTAAACTGGAACTTAACTTAACTTAACTTAACTTAACTTAACTTAACTTAACTTAACTTAACTTAACTTAACTTAACTTAACTTAACTTAACTTAACTTAACTTAACTTAACTTAACTTAACTTAACTTAACTTAACTTAACTTAACGTAACACTTAACTTAACTTAACTTACTTAACTTAACTTAACTTAACTTAACTTAACTTAACTTAACTTAACTTAACTTAACTTAACTTAACTTAACTTAACTTAACTTAACTTAAACTTAACTTAACTTAACTTAACTTAACTTAACTTAACTTAACTTAACTTAACTTAACTTAACTTAACTTAACTTAACTTAACTTAACTTAACTTAACTTAACTTAACTTAACTTAACTTACTTAACTTAACTTAACTTAACTTAACTTAACTTAACTTAACTTAACTTAACTTAACTTAACTTAACTTAACTTAACTTAACTTAACTTAACTTAACTTAACTTAAACTTAACTTAACTTAACTTAACTTAACTTAACTTAACTTAACTTAACTTAACTTAACTTAACTTAACTTAACTTAACTTAACTTAACTTAACTTAACTTAACTTAACTTAACTTAACTTAACTTAACTTAACTTAACTTAACTTAACTTAACTTAACTTAACTTAACTTAACTTAACTTAACTTAACTTAACTTAACTTAACTTAACTTAACTTAACTTAACTTAACTTAACTGAACTTAACTTAACTTAACTTAACTTAACTTAACTTAACTTAACTTAACTTAACTTAACTTAACTTAACTTAACTTAACTTAACTTAACTTAACTTAACTTAACTTAACTTAACTTAACTTAACTTAACTTAACTTAACTTAACTTAACTTAACTTAACTTAAACTTAACTTAACTTAACTGAACGTAACTTAACTTAACTTAACTTAACTTAACTTAACTTAACTTAACTTAACTTAACTTAACTTAACTTAACTTAACTTAACTTAACTTAACTTAACTTAACTTAACTTAACTTAACTTAACTTAACTTAACTTAACTAACTTAACTTAACTTAACTTAACTTAACTTAACTTAACTTAACTTAACTTAACGTAAACTTAACTTAACTTAACTTAACTTAACTTAACTTAACTTAACTTAACTTAACTTAACTTAACGTAACTTAACTTAACTTAACTTAACTTAACTTAACTTAACTTAACTTAACTTAACTTAACTTAACTTAACTTAACTTAACTTAACTTAACTTAACTTAACTTAACTTAACTTAACTTAACTTAACTTAACTTAACTTAACTTAACTTACTTAACTTAACTAACTTAACTTAACTTAACTTAACTTAACTTAAACTTAACTTAACTTAACTAACTTAACTTAACTTAACTAACGTAACTTAACTTAACTTAACTTAACTTAACTTAACTTAACTTAACTTAACTTAACTTAACTTAACTTAACTTAACTTAAACTTAAACTTAACTTAAACTTAACTTAACTTAACTTAACTTAACTTAACTTAACTTAACTTAACTTAACTTAACTTAACTTAACTTAACTTAACTTAACTTAACTTAACTTAACTTAACTTAACTTAACTTAACTTAACTTAAACTTAACTTAACTTAACTTAACTTAACTTAACTTAAACTTAACTTAAACTAACTTAACTTAACTTAACTTAACTTAACTTAACTTAACTTAACTTAACTTAACTTAACTTAACTTAACTTAACTTAACTTAACTAACTTAACTTAACTTAACTTAACTTAACTTAACTTAACTTAACTTAACTTAACTTAACTTAACCAACTTAACTTAACTTAACTTAACTTAACTTAACTTAACTTAACTTAACTTAACTTAACTTAACTTAACTTAACTCGTAACTTAACTTAACTTAACTTAACTTAACTTAACTAACCTAACTTAACTTAACTTAACTTAACTTAACTTAACTTAACTTAACTTAACTTAACTTAACTTAACTAACTTAACTTAACTTAAAAACTTAACTTAACTTAACTTAAACTTAACTTAACTTAACTTAACCTTAACTAACTTAACTTAAACTTAACCTTAACTTAACTAACTTAACTTAACTTAACTTAACTTAACCTTAACTTAACTAACTTAACTTAACTTACTTAACCAACCTAACTTAACTTAACTTAACTTAACTTAACTTAAACTTAACTAACTAACTTAACTTAACTTAACTTAACTTAACTTAACTTAACCTAACCTTAACTTAACTTAACTTAACTTAACATAACTTAACTTAACTTAACTTAACAAACCATAACTTAACTAAACCTAACTTAACTTAACTTAACTTAACATAACCTAACCTAACCTAACCTAACCTAACTACTAACTTAACCTAACTTAACCCAAAACTTAACCTAACTAACTTAACTTAACCTAACCTAACCTAACTTAACCCAAACTTAACTAACTTAACCTAACCCAACTTAACTAACCTAATTTAACTTAACCTAACTTAACTTAACTTAACTAACCTAACCTAACCAAACCTTAACCTAACTTAACTTAACCTAACTAACCTACTAACTTAACCACTTAACTTAACCAAACTTAACCAAACCTAACCTAACTTAACTTAACCTAACCTAACTAACTTAACTAACCAAACTTAACCTAACCTAGCCTGACCTAGCTTAGCCTAACTTAAACTTAACTTAACTTAACCTAACTTAACTTAACCTTAACCAACCTAGCCTAACTTAACCTAACCTAACTTAACCTAACTTAACCTAACCTAACTTAACCTAACTTAACCTAACTTAACTTAACTAACTTAACTTAACCTAACTGAACCTAACTTAACCTTAACTTAACTAACCTAACCAAACGTAACCAAACTTAACTAACTTAACTTAAAAACCTAACCTAACCTAACACCTTAACTTAACCTAACTTAACCAAACCTTAACTAACCTAACCTAACTTATTCTACCTTAACCTAACTTAACTTAACCAACTTAACCTAACTAACCTTAACCTAACCTAACTTAACCTAACCAACTTAACTTAACTTAACTTAACTTAACTTAACCAAACCTTAACCTTAACCTAACCTTAACCAAACTTAACTTAACTACTTAACCTAACTTAACCTAACCTAACTAACTAACCTTAACTTAACCAAACTTAACTTAACCTAACTTAACCTAAACTAACCTAACTTAACTTAACCTAACCAACCTTAACCTAACCTAACTTAACCTAACTTAACCTAACCTTAACATAACATTAACCTAACCTAACTTAACCTTAACTTAACTTAACCTAACCTAACTTAACCTTAACCTTAACCTAACCTAAAACTTAACTAACTAACTTAACTTAACTTAACCTAACTTAACCTAA
>NC_134790.1:11152640-11154865 GCF_046742065.1 Oratosquilla oratoria
GTAACCCAACTCCCTTCCCCCCTTTTCGCCCCATGGTCATATCCTCATCCCCCCCCCAATTACCGGCAACCCCCACGCATTCAAGATATCACATCATTACCAGAAACCACTAATCAACACAGACACTGGCCACAATACATGACATGCACACGGCGTAAATGCACACCCATAACCAACTCCCACTCTCACCGGCACCCTACAACCACCCGGCATACAGGCAGTCACTGACAAAAGGTTACCCCCCATCCCCACTAACCTAACCGAACCGAAGAAAACCAAATCAATCCTAACCCAACCCAACCCTGAATTACGATATAAAACGTAAGCTCCACCACAGTTCCGGTGAGCAAAGCAATTTGGTATGTTAAAATACAGAGTCGACCTGTCGCCGTAACTGACTTAAAAGTGAACCTGACTTACGATATGGAAAGTAATTCCCACCACATTCCTTCCGGGCAAAGCATGTGAAAGTGCTTGAAACAACAGGTCACCGTGACGGAGTTCAAGATGAACCTAGTTAGTTAGTTAAGGTTTATTCAACAATATAAGATACAATTTAGACATACATATATATACAAAAATTTTACAAAATTAGTAGTTGAAAAGGGAGAGCGTGAAGCAAAGCTTATGGGGAGTTGCTCTCCCTTTAAGGAAAAAAATTATTCTTATTCATTTATTTTTGTTACATGTTAGTATGATGCATACATACACATCTACACATATATACACACATACATACATACACATCTACACATATATACACACATACATACATACATACACATATATACACACACAATGAGATGCGACACAACGCCCGCTAACTCCGACCTCACGTAGGAATCGGGGTCACGTGCGAGCATTGCATCTTGTGGGGGTCAGGTGAGAGGTGAGAGGTCAGGTCGATTGTTGACGGGACGTTAATTGCTTACTGCGCGGATCCGGGTCACCGTGACCTGCAGGAACAAGAAAAAAAGAGCGGCAGACTTGGGCAGTACATGACAGTTTTTCCATTAATACAATCATAAAATGGACCTGAAATGTTTGAATGTTGATAAACATTTCGTCTTAGGTAATTCCTTTTCCATTTTATTCCATGTGTTAACACCTATAATAGATAAGCATTGGCCTTTTTGTTGTTGTTCTGTATTGAGTTTTAAAGAAGTCGTTTGTATGCCTAGTCGCATAGCGAGTTTCGTAAGTTGAGTAAAATTTCAATATGTTTTGATTCATTTGTTTATTGTAGATTTGGTGCATAACAATGGCAGTTTTGTACTTTATTAAGTCCTTGGATTTCAGTAGATTTAGTTTTTTTAGATAAATGATTTGTATGTTCTAAACGACCTACATTGAAGATTATACGCAGTGCCTTTTTTTGAGAGGTAATTATGCGTTGAAGATTAGTTTGATAAGTATTACCCCAAATTTCTGAACAATACTTAAGGTATGGTAGTAGTAGACTACAGTAAATGGTACGTAGGGTATTTTCATTGAGGATATTTCTCATTTTATCCATTATTCCTAGTTTTGGATATCTTATTTATCACGTGATTTATATGATGTTTCCAGTTAAGTGAATCGTCTAAATACACGCCTAGGAATTTACTGACGGCTTTTTCAATAATTTCGTTGTTTATTTTGATCGGCTTAGTGCTTTTATTATTTTTGTAGAAAAGCCGGTAGTTAGTTTTTGATACGTTTAAGGATAGTTTATTGGCTGAAAACCAGTTGGATAGCTGACATAATCCTTCATTAATTGTCTTGATAAGTTTGTCGGAATTTATATCGGAGCATAGAATGGTGGTATCGTCGGCGAACAGTATAAATTTCATAAGGTTGGATACATTTGTAAGAATAGTTTGGGTCCTAGAACTGAACCTTGAGGTACTCCGCATGTAACTGGTAGAATATGTGATCTTTCTTCCTCAATGGCTACATATTGTTTCCTGTTTTTTAGATAACTTTTTAACCAGTCATTAACTACCTCTTAGCCCATAGTATTCGGCCTTTCGAATTAGGATTTCATGATTTACTGTGTCAAATGCCTTTTTTAGATCAATAAATATGCCGGCTGTCTTCTTTTTTGTTCTATATTGTTAGTTATCTCTTCAATTAATTCCATTACTGCTGTTGACGTTGAAAGATTTCGTTGAAATCCATATTGACTATGGTAAATGACGTCATTTTTTGTTGGAAATTAGTCAAGGCGAATTGTGAATAACTTC
>NC_134790.1:11155365-11160365 GCF_046742065.1 Oratosquilla oratoria
TCAGAATGTTTCACTCAGTATTTTAATAAGAACACAAATTGTCAAAATTCATCGTCTTTTCTTTATTCTTAAAACATTTTTCTCTACACGGCTTTCTCAAAATGTTTCGTTCAGTGTTACGTAAGGCCACGTGCTGACCTGAAAATTTCGCCCCTTGATACCATGACATCTGGATTTCCCTATCATGTCGTCTTACACTAGGCAAAAACACCGTCGATTTCCATTTTCACACTAGGCAAAAATAAAGTCGGTTTCAATCTTCACATTTGGCCAAAATGCGGTCGATTTCCATCTTCACACAAGGCACAAATGCCGTCGATTTCCTCCTTCACACAGGGCAAAAATACCGTCGATTTCCATCTATACAACTAGGCAAAAATACCGTCGATTTCATCTTTACACTAGACAAAAATACCTACGATATCCTCCTTCATACTAGGCAAAAATGACGTCGATTTTCTCCTTCAAACAGGGCAAAAATGCCGTCGATTTTCATCTTCACACGAGGCAAAAATACCGTCGATTTCCTCCTTCACACTAGGCAAAAATGACGTCGATTTTCTCCTTCACACAGGACAAAACTGCCGTCTATTTTCATCTTCACACTAAGCAAAAATACCGTCGATTTTCTCGTTCACACAAGACAAAAAAACCGTCGATTTTCATCTTCACACTAGGCAAAAATACCGTGGATTTCCTCCTTCACACAAGGCAAAACTGCCGTCGATTTTCTCCTTTACACAGGGCAAAACTGCCGTCGATTTTTATCTTCACACTAAGCAAAAATACCGTCGATTTTCTCCTCCACACAGGACAAAAATGCCGTCGATTTTCATCTTCACACTAGGCAAAAATACCGTCGATTTCCTCCTTCACACTAGGCAAAACTACCGTCGATTTCCATCTTCACACTAGGCAAAAATACCGTCGATTTCCTCCTTCACACTAGGCAAAGATACCGTCGATTTTCTCCTTCACACAGGACAAAAATGCCGTCGATTTTTATCTTCACACTAGGCAAAAATACCGTCGATTTTCTCCTTCACACTAGGCAAAACTACCGTCGATTTCCATCTTCACACTAAGCAAAAATGCCGTCGATTTTCTCCTTCAAATAGGGCAAAAATGCCGTCGATTTTCATCTTCACACTAGGCAAAAATACTTGGTTTGACCGTGTGAATGTATTTTCAAACACGTTGGACAAACCGTTTATCAAACCTGGTTTGCCCCTGTGAATGTATTTTCAAACACGTTTGACAAACCGCTTGCCAAACCTAGTTTGGCCGTGTGAATGTGTTTTCAAACACGTTTGACAAACCATTTGTCAAACCTGGTTTGATCTTGTGAACGGTCTTGCAAACACGTTTGACAAGCCTTTTTCAAACCTGGTTTGCTCGTGTGAATGTATTTTCAAAAACGTTTGACAAGCCGTTTGTCAAACCTGGTTTGACTGTGAGATCGGTTTTTCATACACGTTTGACAAACAGTTTTCAATCCTGGTTTGCCCGTGTGAATGTGTTTTCAAACACGTTTGACAAACCGTTTTTCAAACCGGGTTTGACCGTGTGAATACATTTTCAAACACGTTTGACAAGACGCTTCTAAAACCTGGTCTGCTCGTGTGAATGAATTTTCAAACCCGTTTGACAAACTATTTGTCAGACCTGGTTTGACCGTGTGAACGTTTTTCAAACATGTTTGACAAACCGTTTTTCAAACCTGGTTTGCCCGTGTGAAAAAGAGGGCGGCGACCCGTCTTCGGCAGCCAGACATAGGGGGCGGCGACCTGTCTTCGGCAGCAAAACACAGAGGGGGCGGCGACCCGTCTTCGGCACCCAGACATAGGAGGCGACGACCCGTCTTCGGCAGCCAGAAGAAGGGGGCGGCGACCCACCTTCGGCAGCCAGAAGGAGGAGCGGCAACCCGTCTTCGGCAGCCAGACAGATGTGGCGCCGACCCGTCTTCGGCAGCCAGACGGAGGGGGCAGTAAACCGTTTTCAGCAGCCAGAAAGAGGGGGCGGCGACCCATCCTCGGCAGCAAGACAGATGGGGCGGTGACCCGTCCTCGGCAGCCAGACATAGGGGCGGCGACCCGTCTTCGGCAATTAGAAAGCGGGGGCATCAACCCGTCTTCGGCAGCCAGACAGAGGGGACGACGATCCGTCTTCGGCAGCCAGAGAGAGGAGGCGGCAACCCGTTTTCGGCAGCCAGAAGGAGGGGGCGGCGAACCGTCTTCGGGAGCCAGACACAGGGGGCGGCGACCCATCTTCGGCAGCCAGATATAGGAAGCGGCAACCCGTCTTCGGTAGTCAGACAGAGGGGTCGGCGACCCGTCTTCGGCAGCCAGACATAGGGGGCAGTGACCCGTCTTCGGTAACCAGACATAGGGGGAGGCGACCTGTTTTCAGCAGCAAGACAGAGGGGGCGGCGACCCGTCATGGGCAGCTAGTCACAGAGAGCGGCGACCCGTCTTCGGCAGCCAGAAAGAGGGGGCGGGCGACCCGTCTTCGGCAGCCAGAAATAGGGGGCGGCGACCCGTCTTCGGCAGCCAGAGAGAGGGGGCGGCGACCCGTCTTCGGCAGCCAGACAGAGGGGGCGGCGACCCGTCTTCAGCAGCCAGACAGAGGGGGCGGCGACCCGTCTTCGACAACCAGACAGAGGGGGCGGCGACCCGTCTTCGGCAGCCAGAAGGAGGGGGCGGCGACCCGTGTTTGGCAGCCAGACAGAGGGGTCGGCGACCCGATTTCAGCAGCCAGATGGGGGCGGCGACCTGTCTTCGGCAGCCAGACAGAGGAGGCGGCAACCCGTTTTCGGCAGCCAGACAGAGGGGGCGGCAACCCGTCTTCGGCAGCCAGACAGAGGGGGCGGCAACCCGTCTTCGGCAGTCAGAGAGAGGAGGTGGCAACCCGTCTTCGGCAGCCAGAGAAAGGGGGCGACGACCCGTCTTCGGAAGCCAGACGGAGGGATCGGTGACCAGTCTTCGGCAGCCAGAGAAAGGGGTCGACGCCCCGTCTTCTTCAGCCAGAAAGATGGGGCGGCGACGCGTCATCGGCAGGCAGAAAGAGTGGGCGGCGACCCGTCTTCGGCAGCCGGACTTCGGGGGCGGTGACCCGTCTTCGGCAGCCAGACAGAGGGGGCGGCGACCCGTCTTCGGCAGCCAGAAAGAGGGGGCGTCGACCTATCTTCGGCAGCCAGACAGAGGGGGCGGCGACCCGTCTTCGGCAGCCAGAAGGAGGCGGCGGCGACTCGTCTTTGGCAGCCAGACAGCGGGGGCGGCGACCCGTCTTCGGCAGCCAGACAGGGAGCGGCGACCCGTTTTCGGCAGTCAGAAAGAGGGGCTACGACCCGTCATCGGCAGCCAGAGAAAGGGGGCGGCGACCCGTCTTCGGCAGCCAGAAGGAGGTGCGGCGACCCGTCTTCGGCAGCCAGACAGAGGGGGTGGCGACCCGTCTTCGGCACACAGACATAGGGGGCGGCGACTCGTCTTCGGCAGCCGGAAATAGGAGGCGGCGACCCGTCTTCGGCAGCCAGAAGGAGAGTGCGGCGACAATTATTGTTTTTGAAAGTAACAAATTTTCTTTGAATATTATAAGAGAACACGCCACCTATATTTCTTCTGTTGATTTCTATTAACACTAAGAGAGTTTTAACCAGGAATTAATTTGATAGCTGAGCCTGTCACCATAATACATAGGAAATTAGTACACGCTGTATTCTCCTCGTTTGCTTACGTATATCCTTCTAGTAAATTATATATTTCAGACTTGATGATGCTGACAGATGAAGGGTGGATGATAGAAGAGAAGAGAGGGGAGAGAGGGAGGAGAGGAAAGGGGAGGAGGAGAAGGAAAGAGAGAGAGAGAAGGGAAGCAAAGAGAGGAGAGAGAGAGAGAGGGGAAAGAGAGAAGAGAAAAAGTGCGGACATGAAAGGGAGGAAAGAGGGGAAGAAAGAGAGAGAGAGGAAAGAGATGGAAGAGAGAAAAGAGAGGCGAGAAGGAGAAGAGAGGAAAGAGAGGAGAAGGAGGAAAACTGAGGAGGAGAGGGGAGAGTGAGGGGAGAGTGAAGGAGATTAAGAGGGGAAGGAAGGACAGGACAGGATCTCTAGAGGAGGAATCAGAGAGGGAAAAAGAGCAGTCGAGATGGGGGGGAGGGGATCAAAGAACGGAACGAGAGGAAGGAGAGAGGGCAAGTCAGGAATAAATGGCGGGCGAACAAAAGAGAGGAGAGAGAGGAAGGAGTAAGACCCGGGGAGGGGGGGGGGCAAGAAGAGAGGAGGTGGGGGAAAACGAGAAGATAAGGGCGGCGTGTTCACACTACAAGCGGAGAGGAGCGGCATTGATTGTTACGTACATAGTTTTGAATGTACAGACGACGCTCAGGTGTTCACACTACACGCGGAGCAGAGCGGAGCGGCACGCTCAAGAGATGCCTTCTGGCATAGTCTTTCTTCACTCATTCTTTCCATTTGTCCAAACCGTCCCATTAGTTTTTGATCAACCCCTTTTCATCCCCCAACTCCCTTCCTTGCCACCCTCGCTCGCTCTCTCTCTCCTCCACACCTCCTCCCCTCTCGTTTCTCACTCTCTCCACCCACCTAGCAACTCCTACGATACTTCTCACAGACATTTCTTCTCAAACACATTCCAATTCTTCCTCTCTTATGTTTCACGTTTCTGCCCCGTACAGTGCAAGATGTCGGCACAATCACTCCTTCATACAGTCTCCTCTTTTCATCCATTCCCAAATGTCTATTTCTCATTACATCTTTTAATCCCCCAAGGCATTTCCTTGCTTCTCTCAACCTACATTCTACCTCCACCTCCACTCCTCCCTTTCCCACCACATTCGCCCCTAAGTATCTAAAGCTATCCATATCCTCCAATCTCTCTCCTTTATTACTTACTTCCAATTTTTTGTCATTGTTTCCCCTTGTACTCACATCTCATCGCCGCACTCACTCACATTTATCCTTAATTTCCTTCCTTCGCACACGTGTGTG
>NC_134790.1:11165365-11197865 GCF_046742065.1 Oratosquilla oratoria
TTAAATTTTCCACAATCTTTCCTTGCACACAGAAATTAACATGTACTCAAATATAATATAATCCTTCAAATCTTAATTATATATACTAATCTATCTCCCATTCATTCAACTTTTGCATAGAAAAATAAAAGGATAATTAATGTAAAGAGAAATGGCAATTTGAATGTTCTAGAAGATTCACGCCCGCTAACGCATGTACTTACATACACACAGACAATGACGCATCAATTTTCGTTGTATAGTACATCTATGCTTAATGCTAACAGAATTAGAATGTGAGATGTGAGATTCCCCATACATACAAAGAATGGGGAGGATTTTAGACTCAGCGTGAACTGACATGGTTTTTCTTTAAGATTAGGTATTGGTTGGTTCATTATTCTCACTCTTTCAGTACGGGAAGAAGAGAACAGGATCATTTCATGCTAACAATTTAATCTTTAAGACTGCCTTTCGACCCCATAGTAATTTATTGACCCCTTTCGACCCAATAGTAATCTACTGACCCCTTTCGACAACATAGCACTCTACTGACCCCCTTTTGACCCCATGGATGATCTCATCGACCCCCTAGCTAGCAATCTAGTGACCCCCTTGGCTCGACCCCTTGGCTATTTGTCGACCCCTTCCTTAGATGGTCTCATCGACCCCTGGGGGTCGATATCGACCATTTTGGGAACCCCTGGACTAGCTTATCTAGATACTATATATATATCACAAAAAAATTATCTAACTTATCTAAGGTTATCTAACATGTTCGTAAAATAACATAGGATTAATCTTAGATTTTATTTGTTTGGTTTGGCTTTGTTAAGGAAAATATTTTCATTTCACACATATTTAGCTTAACTCTTGTTCGACGACTTCGTCCGTATGCGCACAAAATATGAATAAATGAATAAATGAATAAATTTTCACAAATAAGATCTGCAATAGCAGACGTAGACACACTACACTCAAAACATAATTTACATAGAATGTTTATAATGATATGCACATATAGTCCATCAACAGAAACTAAGCCCAAGTCAAGGTTACCATCCGAACAAACGACTTTTACACATGTTGCCAGGTGTTTTGAATAACCAACTGTCGGAGAAACAAAGCAAAGGAGACAGACGAACTGTATATTTCGACCACTACTGTGGTCCTCTTCAGCAGTATATACTGTTGAAGAGGACCACAGTAGTGGTCGAAATATACAGTTCGTCTGTCTCCTTTGCTTTGTTTCTCCGACAGTAGGTTATTTGAAACATTTTACTAAATGTGCTACTACATTTTCGTCTTGTGAAAGGTTACCAGGTACAATTTCTTGTTTTTTTTTCATAAATTTCCAATTAATATTTCTTCTCTGAGAACATACGAAACACAGTTATTTTTGTTTCTAATGCTGTTATCATAACACACCTTGAAATCAAACTAAAGAAATACACACACACACACACACACACACACACACACACACACACACACACACACACACACACACACACACACACACACACACACACACACACACACACACACACACATACATACATACATACATACATATATATATATATATATATATATATATATATATATATATATATATATATATATACATATATACATACTTTTAGGGTACATTTGATACGCCTGTCATGACATCCTCCGTGATTGGCAGGTAGGAGTCACGTGTAGATGTTGAGGAGGAGGTGGATTATGGAGGTGGAGGTGGTTGAGAGAGATGATGAGGATATCTTCCCACATTTTTACAGCGTCGGAAAGTGGAGATTCGCCTGGAAGCAAGACTGCCACTGCACGTCCGTAGTCTATATCTCCTTGTAGTATCTCGGTAGGAAATACCTACAAACCTCTTCCACTCCTCCTCCCTCCCTCCCCCTCTCTTCTATTCTTGTACCTTTACTGCAATTTTCTCTGAAAAAAGGAAAGAAAACATATGTATATATGAAAAGATAGAAAATCTCGTCCTTCCCTCCCTATTTCTCTCACCCTAACTATATCAAAGCCAATTTTTCTCCCTCCCCTCACCCGCTCCCTCCGGGTACTCTTGTTGTCATATACGCATGCGTCTTGTCAAGATGTCCTATCCTATGTGACAAAAGCTATGCAAATATATTGAACACATTTTAATTATTACAGTTTTATTTATATAAAAAGAATATATTACAGGAAAACTGCTGGAGATAAAAAATTGTGTCAAAAATAAGCATTTGATATATATTTGCATAGCTGTAGTACATCGGATGTCAGGGTATACGTATATTAACAAATACACGTAAATATTCATATTTTGCGCTCAGTAGCATGAAAGGTAAAGTCTGTAGCTTGTCTATCAACCCCCTCCACCCCTCCCTCTTTAATAGAAATGTTTTTAGTGGTCGGTGTTGTCTATGTTTGCACGATTCCATTCTCTTAGATTAGAGACGACTCCGTTCTCTTTTTAGAGTAGACCTGTGACGTAATGTCGCGCCTGCATGTCAACCGCCAATGGCGCGGGCACGGGAACATTAAACGGTCAATTTTAAATTTAGCGACGACAAACTAAAACACATATATACAAACATTTATATATCATTTGCTGCATAATGCTTAAGCATTGCTTTTGACATATATTTTTTTAGTCTCAGTGAATATTGCTGAGAAAACAATGAGAAATATACAATGGAATAACTTATATCTTTTTAAAAATGGCCATTGGAAACACAGCGACTAAATGAGGATAACAGTTATCCTGTATATTACAACTAGGTTAATAGATACACAAGATCATTTTGAAACACACTGTTTTATATCTAAACTCGTATTTTTTTCATCTGTAAACATCAGAGTTGTTTAATTTGTCAATACTTTATAAAGAAATCGAATTAGTTGCTAATGTTATGGTCACGCCCAAGGCTCGGAAAAAATATCCCAATGCTGCAAGCCGTTACTGTCTCCCAAGTGTGGATATATGATTTGAAACGTCCATTTTGATAAGTGCATATGTTTGCCTGTATGAGATGATTTCATATCTTATGTGTGTGCGCTTTTTATATAAATGTAATTTTCCGTGTTTCGGCGTGTTTATGTATATTTTGTATTTTTCATTATATATATATGTATATATATATATATATTATATATACATACATATATATATATATATATATATATATATCGTGTGTCTTATCAATTGGAAATGCAGCTACGTCATGTCAGTAATTTGAATATTATCTATTTATTTTTATATACGGGTGGGAGTGGGTACATGGCTTTTGATTTGGCTACCTCCCTTACAAGGGGGAAAAGCCTTTGGCATGTAGATAGACTTGTTGTTGGTATTTGTGAAAGTTTATTTTCACTGCGCTGAATTGAGGTTGGTACCCCTGACAGCGTGATGACGTATGTTTAACTTGAATATTTTCCAGCCAAAAGTAGATGAATAGATAAAGGAATAGATAAGTAAAGATATAATTACATTAAACAAATAGATTAGGTATTAAATATATAAGCAAAGTAAAGAGATAAGATAGGTAGATAGATAAACAATCATTTTCTTTCGGAAACTCTCCAACGTCTTGTTGAAATCGTCGTCTATCTCGCTACTCATTTCATTATCATTTGTTTTCATAATTCCTTTAATTACTATAGAACTAGTATTTGATAAAAATTATTAAGCATAATCGTGTGTATGTTTATGCGCGCATGTGTGTATGTATGTATTTGTGTGTTTGTATGCCTTATCTTACACCGTAAAGTTGGTAAGCCTGTCTCTGTGTAGAGACCAAGGAAGACATAACTATACATACATATATGTACATGTATATATAAATATATATATATATGTATATATATATATATATATATATATATGTATATATATATGTATATGTATATGTATATATATGTATATATATATATGTATATATATATATATATGTATATATACATGTATATATATGTATGTATATATATATTCTGCTGAAGAGGACCACAGTAGTGGTCGAAATATACAGTTCGTCTGTCTCTTTTGCTTTGTTTCTCCGACAGTGGGTAATTTAAAACATTTTACTAAATGTGCTACTACATTTTCGTCTTCTGATATATATACATGTATATATATACATATATATATATATATATATATATATTTTCTTGTTGACAGACGAGATTAAATGATATTGCTGTTTCTGCATTATTTATCTTTTTGTTAAGAACTTCAATTTCTCTTGCTAATTTACGGTGTTGGACTGATTGTTTGCTGAGTAGCTGTCTGTATGAGGTTGCAACGTTTCGGTCTTCTCTGTAGACCATCTTCAGGCTAATTGTTTGGGTGTGTGTGTGTGTGATGTTTATATACTATTTTATTTCTGATTGTTTGGGTGGTGTCGTGTGAAGCGATCATCCTGATTGGCTGCTGCGTAGTCATCAAGAATCACTGGGAGAGGTGACTCTAACGAAAATGTCATCTATATAGCGGCAATAAATGGATGGTCGGTTGGTGGCGAGTGTGAGCTTCTCTATGGTTCCCATGAAAAAATTTGCGAAAAGGACTCCTAAGGGGCTTCCCATGGCGACTCCATCTATTTGTTTGTACATATTACCGCGTGGACATGTGAAGGGGGCTTCTTTAGTACAGATCTCTAAAAGGGTGCGTAAGGAAGTTTCTGGAATGTTCAGTGTTCAGTGTTCAGTGTTCAGTGTCGGATTATTGCCGCTATATAGATGACATTTTCGTTAGAGTCAAAGATATTCAAGAACTCCAAATACTCAGAGAACAACTTATAGAAGCTTCCGGCCTTAATTTTACGTTCGAAGAATCGAACAACGGACGTTTGCCCTTCCTCGATGTCTTAGTAACCAGTCATAACAACAAGTACACCACATCAGTATACGTAAAACCTAGCAACAAAAACCTATGTCTTAATGGTAAAAGTGAATGCCCTCAACGATATTTAAACTCCACTATCAACGCATACATACGACGCGCCATATCACACTGCTCTACATGGAAAGATACACACACTGAACTGGAAAGACTTACCCAAGTCCTTATTAACAATGGGTATAGTAACAAGTTAATTAACGAAGCAACAAAACGGGCCATCAACAACTGGTATTCTAACAAACCTACCACACAAAAACAAGAAAACATAAACATATATTACAGAAATTACATGTCATCAGAATATAAGACAGATGAAAAAGTCATTAAGGACATAATTACAAAACACGTCAAGCCCACTGACCCAGAAGACAAAATATCACTGACCATATACTACAAGACCCGAAAAACGTCACAACTTTTACTGAGAAACCGCCCTCCCAAATCGACATCGTCTTTACAAGATAATCACGTCATTTACCAACATAACTGTACCATTGAGAACTGTGGGTCTCAAACATACATGGGAATGACGAGGACTAAACTTACAAGACGTTTGACCTGCCACCTACAACAGGGATCCATAAAGAATCACTATAACACCAAACATAATACTTCCCTCACCCGTCAAAACTTAGAAGAAGGAACAGTAATAATAGACAGAGAAAGAGACTCCCGCAGATTAGCATTTATTGAAGCAATCTATATAGCAGAATTAAAACCAACCATGAACATACATAGTATAGACCTCCAGATTCTCCCATCCCACAAGCGGACCTGACCTGACCTCTCCCAGTGATTCCTGATGACTACGCAGCAGCCAATCAGGATGATCGCTTCACACGACACCACCCAAACAATCAGAAATAAAATAGTATATAAACATCACACACACACACCCAAACAATTAGCCTGAAGATGGTCTACAGAGAAGACCGAAACGTTGCAACCTCATACGGACAGCTACTCAGCAAACTATCAGTCCAACACCGTAAATTAGCAAGAGAAATTGAAGTTCTTAACAAAAAGATAAATAATGCAGAAACAGCAATATCATTTAATCTCGTCTGTCAACAAGAAAATATTCTTCCTGGATACACTAATATATATATATATATATTATATTATATATATATACATATATATATATTGGAAAACAGTAAACACCAGATTCAATTGAAGGGTTTATTTGCCCGACGTTTCGATTCCCGTCCAGGAATTGTCTTCAGGGGGTATAACGGTTACAAGAATGTGAACTCATTATAAATCGCTGAAATGGTAAACCTGGGAAAGGTTCTGTGAAAGATTTCTGTGACACCTTACACAGAAATCTCACCAAAGTAAAAGACACCGAAGAACCTACTCAACAGGCCGGTGTAGTTTACCAAATAAGCTGCACGGACTGTGACACGGTTTACGTAGGAGAAACACAAAAGAAACTAGCCACCAGAGTACAAGAACACCAACGTGCAGTTAGACGAGAAGATCTGAAATCGGCCCTGTACAAACACACTACAGAACACCAACACATGATTGATTGGGATGGAGTGATAACCCTACATAAAGAAAATAACAAAAAGAAAAGACTATTCCTCGAAGCATGGGAAACTAAGAGCAACTGCATAAACAGGTGCATTGACCTCAACCCTATTTATTTAGGCACGAGGAGTAACACAGGCTAATTCCTCTGTTCTGTTTTCTTTTCTCCGTTGCTTCTTTTCGACCTGTCGTTTGTTCACCAGTTGGCTTTTGGCCGACTTCCTTTCTCGTAAGCGGTCTCCCAATGCACCTCTTCGACTCCCCCCCCCCCTTCCCGTGACTTTACATTTGTAGTTTGCTTCCCTTTTTTCTATGGTCTTCTTTGCTTTTTATTTGTCTGCTTGTAATGTAGTCATTTGTTATTGAACCTCTTTTTCCGCCTGTCCACCACTTCCTACTTCGCTGGACATTTGGTCCACCTTCTTTCTTTTACGGCTTTGAATTAGGTTCTGTATTTACTTTTGGGTTTCGTTTTGGTTTTTTTTTTTGGTTTTTTTGTCTCACTGCCATTTACTCTTTGTATTTTTGTTTAGTTTTATTTGTTTAGTTGCAATTTAGCCGTTTACCCCCCCCCCTCCCCCGACATTTCGTTGCGGACATTTGGTCCTTGTTGTATGTTCTGAAGTATTCACGTTAGTGTCACGCTAGAGTCTTTTTGCTACTTTTGTTTTTGTTCACAGCCATGTATTTTATTTGTATTTTGTAGGGTATTTTTGTTTTTAATTTATTCGTTTGTTCCTGATTCGTCAGTGCGGACATTTGGTCCACTTCTATTTACTCTTTGTCCTGTTGTTGTTTACTATGTGTCACCAATGGTCAATTTTTCTTCGTTTGTTTTATGTTCAAAATTGTAACTTTTATTTTATTTTATTCCAATTGGTTTTGTATTGTATTTGTATTTTTATTTTATTATTTTTGTTTTATGTTATTTTATTTTATTTTATTATTGTAATGTATGCGTTGTACAATTGACTGAAAGGGTGAACATTTCCCAGGTTTACCATTTCAGCGATTCATAAGGAGTTCACATTCTTGTAACCGTTATACCCCCTGAAGACGATTCCTGGACGGGAATCGAAACGTCGGGCAAATAAACCCTTCAATTGAATCTGGTGTTTACTGTTTTCCAATATGGATCCCAGATTCCAAATCTTCTCTTATATATATATATATATATATATATATATATATATATATACATATATGTATATACATATATATATACACATATACATATATATATATATATATATATATGTATATATATATGTGTGTATATATATACATATGCTAATAAGAACACGGGTACGTGTGTTCACTTATGCAGAGTAGACCACTTGGAAAAAGTTTATTTTTCCAAGTGGTCTACTTTGCATATATACATATATATATACATATATATATATATATACATATATGTATATACATATATATATACATATATATACACATATATATATATACATATATGTATATACATATATACATATATATATATATATGTATATATATATATATATATATATATATATATATATATATATATATATATATTATGTTTCAGTATTTCTGTTCTTCATAGAACATGTTGATTGGCTCGTAGTATTATATCTGTGAAATATGCCCCCCCCCTGTGGAATATGGACCCCCCGTGGAAAATGGACCCCATCGACGTAATTGTCATTACATCTTAATCTAGCTTAACCTAACCTAATCGTCAGGGGGTCTATTTGTCACGCAGAGTTCACATTTCACAACGAATGTAGTGGGGCTATATATTTTACGAAAGGGTATTTATTTTACAAAGAAGGTATGTATTTCACAAAGGGGGTATATTTGTCACGAAGATGGGGTACTTATTCTACAAAAGGAGTATCTTTTCACGTAGATAGGGGTATATATTTTACAAATGGGGTATATATTTTACAAATGGGGTATATATTTTACAAAGGTTAATATTTCACAAAAGTTAATATTTCACAAAGGTGTATGTATTTTGTAAGGGGTTATGTATTATGCAAAATGGTATTTATTTTGCAACGGCGGTATTTCACAAAGGGATATGTATTTTACAAGGGAAATATGTATCATATATATATATATATATATATATATATATATATATATATATATATATATATATATATCGAATGAAATGGCAAGCTTGTCTCTCTTTCGTAAGGCGACTTTGCCCTCCATAAGCAGCAGTCCGAGTAATTCGTCGTATGCCATGAGATAGAAATAGGCATAGTCGAAAGCCAAAACGCGTTTTCACGCCTCCTGGTGCTTCTTCAGTGACAATTGAAATAATGGAGATTCCATGACGATCAGCAACTTTTATATCCGGAAGGTGGATGGTGATTGGCTGGATTACTGCGGGTCAGGTACGGTCTGTTCTCCCATTGGCTGAGCGGTGCGTGACGTCATCAGTTTGCCCCCCAGCACCGTAATGGGCGGACGACCTCCTAACGCTGGGTAACGCTTGCAGGTCATGGGCTTGTATGTTAAGATTTGGATAAATATCTTTTATGTATAGAGCTTCCAGGATAGGTAGTCTTCTTGGGTGTTGGTGACCAGTGGCTAAAATTTCTGTGTTGTTGACCAGGGTTTCCCTTCGTAAGATGGTATGGTATCTTCAGGAGCACCTGCTGCCAGATGGTATGACAGTCTAAGCGACAGCTTCATGGTGGTCATACCAATATAGGAAGAAGGTTGGGCTGCGCAGTCCCCAAGGTTACACGTATACCTATATATAGCATGAGACCTCTGAAGTTTATCGGTGATGGGCTTGTTGTTGTTCTTGATGAGTAGGCTTGATGTCTTCTTATTTTGGTAGTATACGTTAGAAATGATTTTGGTGTCTGGGGAAGTCGGCTTGATGTTCCTTCTGATTATTTGTTTCATAATTCTTTCTATGTAGTGGTAAATAGGTTTATGATAGGAAGAGTTAAGGATGTACATGTGCTAAAGGGAGAGGGTGGGGGAATATCAGATCATTTTCTGGTGGAAGGTTTCACCACCCCTTGTCACCACTGTCAGTTCTCGATGTTTACACTTAAATTTGACTTGTAGTATCACTCGTCTCAAGACCCCTTGCCTTCTTTTTCCTGTAGTCTCACTATTTTCTAGGCCCCGTGCCTAGTTCTCTCGTCCTTTGGGTTAATAAAAGGGTGGTGAATTTTCTTTCTTCTTTCACTGTAATTTCACCTTCTGCTTACACTCGGGATCTCTTTCTCTCGTCTCTACATCGTCTCCTGATCCTCTCTTGATCCTCTCTCGATCCTCTCTCTACACCCACTGACGAGATCCCGTATCCTACGCTAAGCTACCTTCGTCTGACGTCACTAATTTTTCTAATCCAATCTCCGGTGACTTCTGAAGTAAATGTCACTCCTTATGGGCGTGACTTTGAATTCATGCACCAATAGTTTTTTCCTCCTTCTCCACCTTGCACCAATCCGGAAAGCCATTTCAATGCCACTAGCAAAATTGTTTACCTCAGCATTAGTCAAACGAAGCTAACCTGCGCTTACAGAGTTTGATTACATCATCGATTATAAAACAGTCACCACCGTCGGTGTGTTTACATAGACATAGCGTCACCTCATGTTTTCATAACAACAGGCGAGCAGGCAGACTCATTTCCATTCGTACAACTACCGGCCTCTTACAGGGCTCGGCAGCTACCCTTGGTCGTCCCGACCAATTTCTTATTTCCCTCTTACAGGGCTTGCTAATATATTTCTAGAATAAGCTAATCTACCCTTGCGTAATTGTTAATCTACCCTCCAAAATACATCATTCATGCAATAAATTGGGAATAATACATAAACATAATACCGATAAATGTGAATAACATGCATGTCAATATATATAAGGTATTGAATTAAGCGGTTACATGGTTGATTTGCTTTGACAGAGCCAATCTCCGGAATACAACAAAGGCAATCAGTGCTGCCACTAACACTGAAAGTAAGGGTATGATAAGGATTGGTAGTATATGTAAATCATTTGAGGGAGATCTTGACAATGGTCTTCTCTTAATTTTCAAGGGAGGAGAGTTTTCAGGCAATGTGAAGTTGAAGGTTGAAATGTAGGTGTCCTCGGTTAAATGCATTGTATTAAGGGTATTAGAAATGGTGGAAATAGTGTCTGCATGCAATTCGCAGTTATCTTGAATAGAGACAAGACCTTCAACCAAATCCAATTTAGGACTCAACCCGGGACAATTTATTGATACCTTTGTCTTGTTAGGGAAAAACAGGTAATGAGATCCTTGTATATTACAATGAGGGATCTTGTCTACCAAAATTCGTTGGTAATGACAATTGTTCATAACAGACATATTCCTAACCAGAGAGTTCATGCGAAGCCTCTCGAACACAAAAGAGATCATGCTTTCTCTTAGATTGTCTACAGAAAGGATGTAATTGATTAGAAAATTCACTATGAGCACTAACTTTAAATGGTTTATCATCTTTTCAATAGCAATTAATTTGCAAAACACACTATGCTAGAGTTTGAGTGTCTCTTCTTGTTCAATATTATTTCCAACACACTTCATTTTCAAAGACAGTCTTATTACTTTAAAATGGTCACAATACTCATGTGTGTACTCAGATGAGAGGTCCTTAAGTCCTTAAGATTCCAAGTCTGACCACAGCAGATCCTAGGTTTTAGGTTTCATGTATCTGCTTGACACCAAGTTCCAGTTGTTTAGGTCTCCCATCCCAAATACAATACAAATGGTCAATACTATCTGTAAAATACATCAAGATTAATGTTCAACTCTTGAAAAATATCATCATAATATTCTCCATATTCTCCAGGGTTATTAATATTTATGCACAAAGTATTACTATAATCATCTTCATAGCTCTGCAAGTTAATTTTCCTTATGTCATCTAAATGTCCTATCAATTCTTCTCTTGATTCTAAATGGTTAAGTTTAAACTTGTTTCCACATGCAGAATCAATTACCCTATATGGACCAGTGTACCTTGGTGAAAGTTTATTATTGGGTGAGGTTATTTTGACCATTACTAATTCCCCAATTTTCAGTTCTAGTTTATGAGCTATTTTGTGTTGTTGTTCCTTCATCTCTTGTGAATACACCTGCATATGTTTCCTAACTCTTTGGTGAATACTTTGAAGAGTATTTATCCTATTGGATATATAATCATCCATATTATATATGGGTTTTTGCTCTGCAGTCAACATTTCATATGGCAGAGTTTTGTCCTCCCCAAAAATTATAAAATGAGGTGTATCCCCAGTTGCTACATTAATTTGATTGTTCAGGGTACACTTAACACAAGGAATCCAAGTATCCCAAGTTACACTATGAGGACTTATTAGGGTTCTAAGACATATAATTATCTTTTTGTTTAACCTTTCTACTACTCCATTACTTTGGGGATGGTTAACGAGTATATTGACTTTCTTGATGTGGAATACACTACATAGATTTTCCAAGATTTTGTTATTAAATTCAGTCCCATTATCTGAAACTAGGATGTTAGGTGTAGTAAAATTACAGATTATCTGATCATAGATTACGGAAGCAATAGTTTCAGCTTTCTTATTGATTATGGGTTGTAATATACAAAATCTTGAAAAATAATCAATAGCAACAAATAGGTATCTAAAGCCGTTCTCGGATAATGGTAATTCCAATGTATCCATGTGAACTCTTTCCCAAGGTTTCTGTGGAATGGGATAGGTGAGTATAGGAGCAGGTTTTGGTGTATTTCCCTTCACCTTTACGCATTTTACACACTTTTCTATATAATCATATATAGTTTTCTTCATACCTAGCCAAAAGTACTTAAGTTGTGCCTGTCTGTAAGTTTTATCCTTTCCAGGATGTGAACTACAATCACTATCATGAAGTAACTTCAATATCTCATTTACCAGAGTTTGTGGTATAACCAACTGATTTACTTGACCTCTAGAAATATCTTTCCCATTTACAAATGTTTTCCTATACAAAATTCCATTAATCAAATGAAATTCCTCTATCTTATACCCCTTTGGTAGCTTTGGAGGATCTCCTCTTGGGTTCATCAAATGCTTGATTATTGAATCACATGTCTCATCATCTCTCTGTTCTCTTATTAGCATTTCTTCATCTAAAGTTACTAATTCTTCTATACTACAAACAAAATTAATCACCCCAGTCCCAGTCATTGGTTGACTAATGTTTCTAGAAAGTGGATCTGCTACATTCCTTCTACCCGGAATATAATTAAATTGAACTTCATAGCACTGAAGTATCGCAAACCATCTAGCAAGTCTGCCTCTAAGATTCTTATGCTTAAATAAGTTCTGAATAGCTGTGTGATCAGTCCAAACTCTGATGGGATACCCTAGTATCATATCCCTAAAACTTTCTAAAGAATAGATTACTGCTAAAGTTTCTCTTTCAGTTATAGAATAGTTTCTCTCCGCACTATTACAAAGTCTGGATGTGTAAGCTATGGGTTTCAAAGTTCCATTTCTCTCTTGCATTAGTATGCCTCCTAACCCTATGTCAGACGCATCAGTACAAAGAATAAATTCTTTTTCATAGTCGGGGAAAATTAAAATAGGTGAACTCGTGAGTTTATCTTTCAACTTGTCAAAAGCTTGCTGTTGCGCAGGTCCCCATATGAACTTTGAGTCCTTTCTCAACAAAGAACTTAGTGGATTAGCAATGTCAGCATAACTTTGAATGAATTTTCTATAATATCCTGTTAATCCCAAAAAGCTCCTAACCTTGTCTACATTGGTCGGAACTGGAAAATTCTTGACAGCGTCAACCTTTGAATTTACTGTACTCAGTCCGTGTCTGTCTATCTTATGTCCTAAGTAAATGACACTGTCTTGCAAGAACTTACATTTTTCAAGTTTTACTTTTAACCCAGCTTCTCCTAGTCTTGAGAATATCAAATCTAATTTCTTAAAGTGCTCCACTGCAGTCTGAGAAACTATTAAAATGTCATCTAGAAATACACTGGCAGTGTTTCCTAACAATCCATCTAGAATAGTATTCATCAATCTCATGTAAGTTAATGGACTATTACATAACCCAAATGGCATTCTCTTGAACTCATAATGTCCTGTTGTAGTAGAAAATGCTGTGAACTCTCTTGAATCTTCATGCAATTCTATTTGCCAAAAAGCTGATTTGATATCTATAGTACTAAAATATCTATTCTCAGTTCCCAAACTTCTCAAAATGTCACCGATAATGGGTAATGGTAACCTGTCACGAATGGTGTGCTTATTCAGTTCCCTGTAATCAATAACTGGTCGCATAGTCCCATCAGACTTTGGTACTAAGATCAACGGAAAATTCCACTCACTTTTACTATGTTCAATAATATCCTGTGATAACATTTCAGTGATGAGTTTATCTACTACAGCTAATTTAGAGTGAGGAACTCTGTAGGCTGGTATGTAGATAGGTTGTGTTCCTGGTTTTAACTTAATGTGATGTTTTAAAACAGTTGTTTTGCCTAAGGCGTCCCCCGGCAAAGCAATTGCTTTTTTATGTTTCATAAGCAAAGCAAATAAAGCTTCATCCAACTCAGGGCAATTAGTTGATTGTAATAATTCTTTATATCTATTTCTTAAGTCTATGCCTTCTTGTACTGAACAAATTGATGAAGTTGGTAATTCTATCTCCTCACTATTCTCATTTAAAATCTTAATAGGTTTAGTACACACCTGAATACATCCTATTTGTGTACCTTTCTTTAAAACTATTTCTTTATTCATAGTATTAATTACTAATACTTCTACTCTGTTCTTATTCGTCTTATTAATCCCTGAGTCCCACTTCAATCCTTTAAGTTTAACTGATTCTGGGACTGTAATTACTTCAGAGTCTACATTGATTCCTTTCAAACACACTTCAACCTTATTAATTGACATGGGATGTAACAATGTCGACCTTGTTAATCCGCAATCTGCAATTCTCAAGGCATCTGTGGTTGATAATTTAGTAATCTCTGGGATTTCCTGAACTTCTGAGTTGGGTTCACAAATTGTTTTACTTTCTGTAGGGTTGGACCGCTCGGCCTCGCTATCTAGGATAGAAATGTTATCTAAGGATTCATTGATTCCTGTCACTGGTCTTAAGTCTGGTTGATTTAAGAATGGGATTAACTGTGACTTCACTAAAATTCCTAAGTCAGCAGGACAAATTACCATGTTTTCTTTTCTCATAGTTGCAAATCCTATCAATAAATCTCCTGGAAAAACAGACTCTTTTACCACTATCACTGGGATGTACAATTGTTCATTTGTATATAAGGCAACTTCTAGCTCAATCTTACCTAATGTTTTTAACTGATTTCCAGTTACACCTTGCAATGTGTAACGGATTGGTTCCAACATTTTCACTCCTGGGTTCAACTGGTTTAAAACTTTACTAGTAATTACATTAACTACAGACCCTGTATCAATAAAAATTTGAATAGGCTTATTGAACACTTTACCCGCAATGAGAGGTCCTACAGAAGTTTTACCAACAGTAATTATCAGTTTGTCAGTTTCTTTCATCTCCCTTGCATTCCCATATTTAACACAATACCGCCTATCGGTATATATATGGGGAGGTCTGAAATGGTTTATTCTGTGTCTGGGGGTTTTCCTCTTAGCCCTGGGGGTACCCGAAAATTCCGGCATTCATGATTTCTGTGTCCGATTATATTATGGTAAATACAGAATGGAGGGTTCCTACATTGATACTCATTGTGACCTTCGTATTTGCAATTTCTGCAAATAATCCCATAAAAGCATTCTTGTGCCTTGTGTCCCCATGCATTACAATTAAAACATAGGATTCTGGTATCCCTATCCCTAGATGGACTTCTAGCATGCCGCCTATGTCCTACTTCTGTTTTCTTAAACTCTCTAGAGTTCCTATATTGGCTATGTTGATTTATAGGCATTACATATGGGTTTATTGTTCTGGTCTCACTGTATCCTTGAAGAAGATAATCTACTTCTCCTAAACAGATATTTTATTTTAAATCTTTGTACAGCCTTTCTGCTGTTAAGTCATCAGAATTCTTTGCCAATAAGCTAAATGTAATAAATTTGATTACCTGTGAGATTTTCATCTTCTCACTAGATCTTTCTATCCAGTCTGAATCTTTCAAGATAGAATTCATGTCTTTTGACCATCTATCTAATCTAGCTAAGTACTCTGTGTCAATTTCACTTGTCCTAACTTCCTTAATCATTTTTACCAATGATCTAATAGGATCCTGATCACATTTGGACATGAAATGTTTAAGAAAGGCTGTTTTGTAATTATCATATTGATTAATTGCTTCCATTTGCTGGAAGTTAATGACAAACCTCGCCCTTCCATGCTCTGGATCTATATTCTCCTTGAGAATCTCAATCTTACGATTCTCATTTGTAATGTTTTTACTAACTATAAGAGTGTCAATGAGGTTCAGGAACTTGTTTACACCATATGTGTTAGACTCTCCTGTGAATTTTGGAATATTTGTATTTGATGTGTGAATTTCGTGTCTCAACACGTTAGAATTCTGAGGGGTACTCATACTTATTACTAATACCTTGCTTTAGCCTGGCTGCTTGCGATGTCGCTTCGTGATGTCAATGTCTGGTTTGACGTCCTTCTACGGTCTTGTCATTCGTCAACGACGTTGTTCCTCCTCCATCACACACTCTGCCTTGAAGACCGCCTTGTAGATGATGATCACCTTGAAGAATCTTGAAGAATGCTTGTTCCCAACGTAGCAGTTACTTGAAGTTGTAGATTTCTCTCGTAGTCGTAATACACTCTTGATTTTGGTTGTCTTGTTCCCGTAGACTTCTTGCGCCACTTCTCTTCGGAGGTGTTTAACACTCAGTTCGTCGCACCGCTGTTCACCACTTTCACCACCCCTTGTCACCACTGTCAGTTCTCGATGTTTACACTTAAATTTGACTTGTAATATCACTCGTCTCAAGACCCCTTGTCTTCTTTTTCCTGTAGTCTCACTATTTTCTAGGCCCCGTGCCTAGTTCTCTCGTCCTTTGGGTTAATAAAAGGGTGGTGAATTTTCTTTCTTCTTTCACTGTAATTTCACCTTCTGCTTACACTCGGGATCTCTTTCTCTCGTCTCTACATCGTCTCCTGATCCTCTCTTGATCCTCTCTCGATCCTCTCTCTACACCCTCTGACGAGATCCCGTATCCTACGCTAAGCTACCTTCGTCTGACGTCACTAATTTTTCTAATCCAATCTCCGGTGACTTCTGAAGTAAATGTCACTCCTTATGGGCGTGACTTTGAATTCATGCACCAATAGTTTTTTCCTCCTTCTCCACCTTGCACCAATCCGGAAAGCCATTTCAATGCCACTAGCAAAATTGTTTACCTCAGCATTAGTCAAACGAAGCTAACCTGCGCTTACAGAGTTTGATTACATCATCGATTATAAAACAGTCACCACCGTCGGTGTGTTTACATAGACATAGCGTCACCTCATGTTTTCATAACAACAGGCGAGCAGGCAGGCTCATTTCCATTCGTACAACTACCGGCCTCTTACAAAGGTAAGCTGAGAGTGGAGGATAGATGGAGGAAGAGGAAAGGGACAAAAGGTAAGGAGGTGCTTAGAGTGAACTCTCTAAATGAAAAGGAGGAGTACAAGAGGAAGCTGAGGGAGGAGTGGGAGGGAGTAAAGGATAGAGTAGAGGTAGGTGTGGAGGAGGAATGGGGATGGTTCAAGGAGGGAGTCACAAAGTGTGCAGAGATGGTGTGTGGAACAAGAAGGACAGGAGGAAATAGAAGAAAGGTTAGTGAATGGTGGGATGAGGAAATGAAGAAGGTTGTAGAAGAAAAGAGGCGAGCTTACACAGATTGGTTACAAAATAGGACGAGGGAGTCATATGAGACGTACAAAGAGAAGAAAAGAGAAGTAAAGAAAAAGGTAAAGGAGGCAAAGAGGAGAGCAGATGTAAAATGGGGTAAGAGTATGACAGAAAATTTTGAAAGTAATAAAAAGATGTTTTGGAAAGAAATTAAGAGAGGAAGAGGAGGCGAATCAAGTAGAGAAGAAAAGGTAAAAGGTGCAGATGGAGAGATGATAATGGAGGAAAAGGCAGTGAGGGGAAGATTGGCAGAATATTTTAGGGAGTTGCTAAATGTGAAGGAGGATAGTGAGGGAAAGATAGCTGCAGTGGGAAATGCTAAGAAGATGAGAGTGATGAGTGAGGAAAATGGAGGAGAAATAAAGAAGGATGAAGTGAGGGCGGCTGTTGGGATGATGAAAGCAGGTAAGGCACCTGGTCTGGATGGATGTCATGCAGAATGTCTAAAAAAAGGAGGTACAGTGTTGGTGGACTGGTTGGTGAGGTTAGTTAATGTTTGCTGGAGAGAAGGTAGAGTGCCGGAGGACTGGACGAGTGCTTGTATAGTTCCACTTTACAAGGGAAAAGGGGACAAGTGTGAATGTAGTAGTTTCAGAAGGATTAGCTTGTTAAGTGTAGTTGGGAAGGCTTATGGGAGGATCTTGATTGAGAGGATTAGGAGAGGAACAGAGGGAGTAATTGGTGAGGAACAGTGCGGATTTAGGACAGGTAGAGGGTGTGTAGATCAGATTTTTGTGGTAAGACAGATATGTGAGAAAGCTATAGGAAAGGGGAAGGATGTTTTTTTGGGCCTTTATGGATCTGGAAAAGGCTTACGACAGGGTAGACAGAAAGGCACTGTGGGAGGTTATGCGGATATACGGGATAGGAGGAAAGCTTTTGGGAGCTGTCAAGAGTTTTTATGAGAGTAGTAGAGCTTATGTCAGGATTAGAAATGGAGAGAGTGAGTGGTTTGAGGTAAAGGTGGGACTTCGTCAAGGATGCGTTATGTCACCCTGGCTGTTCAACTTATACATGGATGGGGTAGTGCGAGAGGTAAATGCAAGGGTAGTGGGTCAGGGATTGGAGATGGTTAAAGAAAATGGAGAAAAGTGGGAGGCGAGCCAGTTGTTGTTTGCGGACGACACTGCGCTTGTGGCAGGATCGGAAGAGGGATTGAGGAAGTTGGTGACAGAGTTTGGGAGAGTGTGTGATAGAAGAAAGCTGAAGATAGATGTGGGTAAAAGTAAGGTGATGAGATGTACAAGGGGTGAAGGTGGCAGTAATCTGGAAGTGAGCATTAAGGGAGAGCAACTGGAGGAAGTGGATAGTTTTAGATACTTGGGTGCAAATGTGGCAGGAAAAGGTGGAGTGAAGGTGGAGGTGGAATGTAGATTGAGAGAAGCGAGTAAATACCTTGGTGGATTAAAAAGTGTAATGAGGAATAGACATTTGGGACTGGATGCTAAGAGGAGACTGTATGAAGGAGTAATTGTGCCAACAGCACTATATGGAGCAGAAACATGGAACATAAGAGAGGAAGAGAGAAGGAACTTGAATGTGTTTGAGATGAGGTATCTGAGAAGTTTGGTGGGGGTTACTAGGCTAGATAGAGTGAGAAATGAGGAGGTGAGGAGGAAAACAGGGGTGGAAAGGGAGTTGGGAGATAGGGTTGATGAAAGAGTATTAGGATGGTTTGGACACATGGAAAGAATGAGTGAAGAAAGACTATTAAAAGAGGTATGGAAGGCAGATGTGGAGGAAGTGAGCATGAGGGGACGTCCTAGGATGAGATGGATGGATGGGGTGAAGGGGGCTTTGGGGAAGAGGGAAATGTCTGTTGAGGAAGGACGGGGGAGGACAGAAGACAGGGGTGAATGGAGAATGGTTGTATATGGAAGATGTTGTGATGCATGAGGTGGAATGGATGGGGGGATGGGGTAGTGTGTGTGAGCAAAATTTTGACGCAGCCCGAAGGGATTTCTCCCCGTCTTCTCCTTTTATGCATGGGGGGACGGAGAGGGGGGTCACCGATTAAATGAAGCGGCCTTGCTATGGATGTGCTGTGTCTTTAGACACTGCTTCTGACCCAGGGCAGTGGACAAGGTGCAGGGATGACCCGTCATCCAGGAGGTGCTAAGATGGGAGGGAGGGTGGAGGGGTGTGGAGTGTTTTCGGGGATGAAATGGGTGGGAATAATTTTATGCCTTTTCCTTTTTGGCTACCTCCCTAGTAAGGGGGAAAAAGCCTTGGTATATGTATATGTATGTATGTATAATTCTCTCATCTTCCTTGTATGCCGTGGAGAAGAATGATTTATAAAATATATTAATGATATTTTTTGGTGTTTGGTCATCTTCCTTTTTTAGGTACCACGTGTCCATTATCTTCTTAGTTATTCTTTAAATATCTTTGTTGGCAAATCCGTTGTTGATGAGGACTTGCGTGGCCCTTCCTTTCCAGCTCTGAGTGCACGGCTCTCCACTTGTTGCAGTGTGTTGTGTGAGGGCTCTTCCAATAAAGGCACCTTTTGTCGAATCCTTGTACCTCTGAGGGCACTCACTCGCTTGACCCATTTAGGCAATATCCTTGATTGGTGGATTTAACATAAACAGAGGCGTTGAAAGTTTCTTCTCCCTGTTTCACCAGAACATCAAGAAATGGGAGATGGATCCCCATAACCATATATATTCTGATACCTTATCCCTCCAGGTACTTGGATAACTATATTTCATTTAAAAATATATATTTTGGTTAGGGTTAAGGGTTAAGGTGGGGTATGGTTAGGTTAAGGACTATTCATGAACTCGCGACAACGCGCGGGTAATTTGGCTAGTATATATATATATATATATATATATATATATATATATATATAGACAGTATATATATATATTTATATATATATATATATATATATACAGTATATATATATATGTATATATATATATATATATATATATTGTTATGCCTTCCGTGAGGATATAAGGAAATATGTCTAGGAGGGGTTTGTACTTAGTGGCCTTGATGTGGGTAAGGCAAATCCAAACGGAAGTTAACATAAATAACTAATTTAATGTATAACAAAAAGCCAACAAAACAAATATAAGAACTTTACAACAACAAAATTAATCAATTGACAATTAATTCCTCCACCGAAAACCAAGTCATGAGAACATAGATTACGTGGTGACGCCACGGTACTAGAGCAAAAGCAATATGGGAGAGATAAAGTTACGCGCCGCTCAGCCAACGAAAGTGCGCGCCTAGGAGTCGGCAGATGCATTATATATATAGTTGGCGAGGACGGGAGGAAGGCGAAGGATGAGCCGGACAGAACTAGTTCATGTCTGTCGGCCTAGAGAGAGTAGATCCCATAAAGTATACAAGCAGTTTTTACCGTACATACGTAATTACCTAACAAGTACAGGATAACACAGATACAGATATTTTTAGATACATGGAGGATGGTGGCCCATCACAACGTATGCAAGCAATTTACAGTACATACATAATTATCTTACAATTAAAGATTGACATACAGATACAGACATTTTATATACATGGAGGATGGTGGGCCATCACAATATATATATATATATATATATATATATATATATATATATATATATATATATATACATGATTTCAAGAAATCTACAGCGACAATGGCGTTGTTGAGTTTATATTGGAGCTTTAATTTCTCTCGTGCAACAAGTTTCTGTGGTGGTTCCAAATAGCTGAGAAGGTGTCCAAAAGACATTAGGTGCGGTTTTCTCTTTTTTAATTCTCCTATACGTATTTCGACCTTACTCGGTCATCCTCAGGGAGGGAGTCTGGATTCTGGATTCCAAGGAAAGACCACCTCGCTTGCGCGGGATCGGGTTTTGTGGGAGGGGAAGAATGTCTGTAGGAAAATGAAAAGATAGTAGTGTATAAAAGAGGGCTATTGCCACCGGGCGAATTGCGAGCGATTAGGGGCTTATTTGTTGTCGTGGCTTAGGAGAACTGGGCTAGGAACTTGGACGGCGGCGCCAATGCCGGGAGGAAGAGCATATTATATCACCAACGAAAGTTTGGAAAATGGTAGGAGACGTAGTAGGAGAGAAAGGGGGAAAAACGGAAAAATCTTTAGCGGGAGGTAAACTGAAATGAGAAGATGTAGTATAAGAGAAAGGAAACGAATTTTAGTCGAAGAAAAAGGAAGTGTATATGTTTGTGCGTGGGATGCGGCTTTGTTCGTGAGAGGTGTGTGTGTGTAATTTACGGTTAGTGAGTAGATTTCACTTCCCGCGTGTAGAGGGCGTTCCTGATTGGCCCCAGGTAAGGCATGAGAATTCCTGTTTTACCCCAGGTTGGGTTTGAGTAGCCCGTCAGTTAATGCGTTATTATTATTATTATTATCATTATTACCATTACTATTATTACATTATTGCGGTTATCACCAGTCAAGCTGGTGAAGGGGTGTGTTACTTGTAGGTGCGGTTATACACGTCTTATCGTGTACACCGCACGTGGGACGGGCGCAGCTGACAGATAGTCTGTACGGTGTGGTCTAGGTGTAATGTGTTGTATCAGATGTTTGTGTTTGGCGTGCAGTTTTTCAAGGTGTCTTGAGTGAAGTTTGTGTTTGTGTTGGTTGAGTGGACGGATGTTGGAAATTTGGTGTAGAGACTCAGTGGTTCTGAAGTCGCTCCATCGCGAGTCCGTGATGAACTGGACAGCGGCATTCTGAACCTTCTGATGCTCGTAGTTATTAGTGGCACATGTCAGCTGGCTTAGTCCCGGGGACTGGCACAGAATCGGTCTGACGAGGGCTAGGTACAATCGACGTTTGGTTCTCAGTGTTGCAGTTTTGAAGCGTCTGAGCTTACCCAGCACAGCCCTAGCCTTCGCCCCCTGCTTGCGGAAGTGTGGGGTCCAGGTAAGGCCATTATCAAGTGTGCTACCCAGCACACGGGTATGGTCTTTCGCTGGGATGTTTGTGTTGTTTATTTTAAGAGGAGTGTTTGTGATTGTTCTGTTGGTTCGTTTGCAGCAGAAGTATACAGCATTGCATTTCGACGCGTTGGTCTTAATGCGCCACTGTTGCTCCCACGCGTGTGCCCCGTCTAGGATGTTTTGCATTACGTGTAACGCTCCCTGAAGCGTTTTGTGTCTGCTTATGTGGTTAGTGTCGTCCGCATACGAAAGAGTTAGAGCCTGGTTGCGAGGATAAGCTGGCTCTGGCAGGTCATTCGTATATAGATTGTACAGAGTGGGGGCAAGGACTGACCCTTGCGGTACTCCAGCCTTCGGCACAAAAGGTTGGGACAGACAGCCCCGCCACTTTATTCTTATTGACCTGTCGTCCAGGTAGTTGCAGATACCTTGTGAACGGCAGGGCAAAGTCGAAGTTGCGGTACAATTTGTACTTAAGGCCTTCATGCCAGACAGTATCGAATGCCTTCTCCACATCCTTACAAACCAAAATGGCCTTACCAGGGCGACCGTCTGACGGTCTTTGAACCCATTGAGTGATTATGGATATTACGTCTTCTGCACCGCGCCCCGGCCGAAAACCAAACTGGCAGTCCCTCAGCACATTCTCCGTCTCTAGGTACACGGTCAGGCGGCGGCTTAAGACGTGCTCGAACACCTTTCCAAAGTACTCCAGAAGGGAGATGGGCCGATATGAAAGGGGGGCGGAGGCGGGTTTCTGGGGTTTAGGAATGAGGATGGTATGGGAGGCCTTGAATAGTTGTGGGAAGTACCCAGAGGCTAGTGAGCTGTTATATAGTGTCGTCATGTGTGAGATTATGTTGTCTGGCATACGTTTGAGTATGTGTGCATCGATGCCTGAAGGGCCAGGGGATTTTAGTTTTAATGCCGAGATAACCCCCTTTACCTACTCCAAAACGATGGGGCAGATAAGGGGATCATCTTCATCTAACTGAGAGAGATCAACAGTCTCGTCGGGAATGAGGTCACTACAGCTGTTCATGAAGGAGTTAACACTGTGCAAGGTGCTAAAGCAATGTGGTCCTTGCACAGGATGGGGCTTAAAGACCTCACTCCATGCTGACGCCAGAAGGTCAGCTTGGTGTTGGGGGGAGTGTGCAGAGTGGTTAAGATGGTTGATGACCTTGGGTGGAGGCACAGAGCACTCCTCCAGCTCACGTTTGAGGGTCCTCCAGAACTTGGAAGGGTCCTTCTCACAGGCGCCGGAGAGCGAGGCCATCAGTTGCTCCTCCTCTCGATGTGAATCGATGTAGAGGGACTTCCTCAGGCTACTCTGTAGCCAGTGCATGTCTCTTAGGATGGCTACACGGGCCTCTAGGGGTGCTTGTAATAGATCTGTAGATCTGTTCTGTAGTGCAATGCGTAGTCTGTTAATGCGCATAGAAGCGGTGAACGTGGCAATCTTTCGGTGCTTTCGGTGCGGAGGGAGTAACAATAGTTGGTGATTACATGGGTTTAAATACAGGCCGTACATTGGCCGAACACTGGGAGAGGTCATTTCATGTAGCCGTGATCCGTAGCGCTGCGTACGTGGAAGTAGCAACTTCCTTGTGGATTGTGGATTGCTACTTCCACGTACGCAGCGCTACGGATCACGGCTGCATGAAATGACCTCTCCCAGTGTTCGGCCAATGTACGGCCTGTATTTAAACCCATGTAATCACCAACTATTGTTACTCCCTCCCAATGCTGCAAACGAACCAACAGAACAATCACAAACACTCCTCTCAAAATAAACAACACAAACATCCCAGCGAAGGACCATACCCGTGTGCTGGGTAGCACACTTGATAATGGCCTTACCTGGACCCCACACTTCCGCAAGCAGGGAGCGAAGGCTAGGGCTGTGCTGGGTAAGCTCAGACGCTTCAAAACTGCAACACTGAGAACCAAACGTCGATTGTACCTAGCCCTCGTCAGACCGATTCTGTGCCAGTCCCCGGGACTAAGCCAGCTGACATGTGCCACTAATAACTACGAGCATCAGAAGGTTCAGAATGCCGCTGTCCAGTTCATCACGGGCTCGCGATGGAGCGACTTCAGAACCACTGAGTCTCTACACCAAATTTCCAACATCCGTCCACTCAACCAACACAAACACAAACTTCACTCAAGACACCTAGAAAAACTGCACGCCAAACACAAACATCTGATACAACATATTACACCTAGACCACACCGTACAGACTATCTGTCAGCTGCGCCCGTCCCACGTGCGGTGTACACGATAAGACGTGCATAACCGCACCTACAAGTAACACACCCCTTCACCAGCTTGACTGGTGATAACCGCAATAATGTAATAATAATAATGGTAATGGTAATAATAATGATAATAATAATAATAATAATATCGCTATTCAAACCCGACCTGGGGTAAAACAGGAATTCTCATGCCTTACCTGGGGCTAATCAGGAACGCCCTCTACACGCGGGAAGTGAAATCTACTCACTAACCGTAAATTACACACATACACCTCTCACGAACATAGCCGCATCCCACGCACAAACATATACACTTCCTTTTTCTTCGACTAAAATTCGTTTCCTTTCTCACTTTCTCTTATACTACATCTTCTCATTTCAGTTTACCTCCCACTAAAGATTTTTCCGTTTTTCCCCCTTTCTCTCCTACTACGTCTCCTACCATTTTCCAAACTTTCGTTGGTGATATAATATGCTCTTCCTCCCGGCATTGGCGCCACCGTCCAAGTTCCTAGCCCAGTTCTCCTAAAGCCACGACAACAAACTAGCCCCTAATCGCTCGCAATTCGCCCGGTGGCAATAGCCCTCTTTTATACACTACTATCTTTTCATTTTCCTACAGACATTCTTCCCCTCCCACAAAACCCGATCCCGCGCAAGCGAGGTGGTCTTTTCTTGGAATCCAGAATCCAGACTCCCTCCCTGAGGATGACCGAGTAAGGTCGAAATACGTATAGGAGAATTAAAAAAGAGAAAACCGCACCTAATGTCTTTTGGACACCTCAGCTATTTGGAACCACCACAGAAACTTGTTGCACGAGAGAAATTAAAGCTCCAATATAAACTCAACAACGCCATTGTCGCTGTAGATTTCTTGAAATCATGTATACAACATGGCCTCCTTCCAATATATATATATATATATATATATATATATATATTTATATATATATATATATATCTCTATATATATTAGGGTGTTTCATAGTTATAGGGGTAAAAATTCAAATTCAACTGAGAATTATGAGCAACCTTTTATTTTGTTCCTTTTAACTAAAAAATCAAATGAGAAAAATTTGAAGAGTATCGGCCAATAGTATCATGTCGCGCAATTCATTTCAAGTTTTTCATGAGGCAGGATTTGGTCCGATGGGGGAATTCCCTGCGGTGGGCTTCGACTACCTGAAGAAGGAACTGAAGTTGGTCTTCTGCCTTGGTCCTTCCACTCTTCATTCGTGAATTCCTGGACCAGAGCCACCCCACGCTCCGCTGCATCGTTGGTCACAACCAGCCCCTTAACAAGAGTGTTTAGGAATACTTCCTAGTACATACACGGATATTCTTTACATCAATGAATAGATAATGATATTTGATAAAGTTACTTTGTCAATCTTAGATAAGCAGAAACTTAATAGTTTTTATATGAATATCTATACGTACGTAAATGTAAGTTAGGGACGCAGTTGCCAAAATATTGGTTCACATGATTTTTTCCAGAGCGCACGTAAGCTATGCACGTTCTCACGCCGGCGTTTCGGCGTCCGAATACAACGGTAATGTGCAATTTATCTTAATCTTACGTAAATCAATTCCTAAGATTGACAAGATAGATCCACAAAATAATATACATACATAAATCTATATGCAAAGTATGGAATAGTTTGTCAAAGCACAAAAAAGAACGAAATACGTCCGATGAATAGAATTCATCACTATGAGAGTCTCCATACAACGATTACCGCACGTAAGCACAGATCTTTCTCACCGGCGTCCGAAGATTAAGAGAATATGTAATTTCTCTTATCTTACGTAAATCAACTCGTAAGATTGACAAGAGAGATCCACAAAATAATATACATACATAAATCTATATGCAATGTATAGGATATGTTTGACAGAGCACAAAAAGAATGGAATACATCATAAATATATAATTCATCACTTTAACAGTCTTCATACGTCGATAACCGGCGGTTGGATGCCGAGAGTCCACCAAGCCTATCGTGGGAACGGCCGGCATATACCAAGGTACACATACGCACATGTGCGCATGTGCGTCTGAATGAAATCTTCACTACGACGAGCCTGTAGTCGTAACTATATATATGTATATATATATATATATATATATATATATATGTATATCAGATTATCTCTTTTGGCAGTAGCGCACGGGATTCGAACCCGATGCGCTTGGAAGTAAACTCCTAAACCGCACACACGCCTTAGACCGCTCGACCACTAAACAGCATAAAACATTGGGAACTCATTGTCTAACTGACTCTCGAGATTGGGGAGGGCGCTTACTATACCCATTAACCACCCGTTTCACCACCAAGGCCGCTGCATCAAGTGGGAGTTGTAAGGACCGGATCGAAATCCCTTCACGCATGTCGCCAACGTAACCATTTGAGAAATTCGCTAGTGGACAGCGACATCAATCAGATAATCTCTTTTGGCAGTAGCGGCCTTGGTGGTGAAACGGGTGGTTAATGGGTGTAGTAAGCGCCCTCCCCAATCTCGAGAGTCAGTTAGACAATGAGTTCCCAAGGTTTTATGCTGTTTAGTGGTCGAGCGGTCTAAGGCGTGTGTGCGGTTTGGGAGTTTACTTCCAAGCGCATCGGGTTCGAATCCCGTGCGCTACTGCCAAAAGAGGTTATCTGATTGATGTCGCTGTCCACTAGCGAATTTCTCAAATATATATATATAGTGTATATAGAAAACCTACCAACTTGGATAAGTGCATGAATGGTAAGAGCGAGTGCACAGACAACTACAAAAAAGGTGTCATTAGAGCATATATAAAAAGAGCCATTTCAGTATGTTCCTCATGGCAAGCTTTACACAGTGAACTCCAACACCTGAGACAGATGCTCATAAATAATGGGTATTCTAACACTGATTTTGATTCTGTTACCTCCAAAATGCTTGAATCCCATTTCACAATTAAAGAACCACAAAATCATAACTCCATTAACATTTACTACAGAAACACCTTCACTAGTAATTATAAGAAAGATGAAAAAGTCATCAGGGACATCATTTATAAAAATTGCCTTCCTACAAATGAGAACAACAAAATCAGAGTTCTCATATATTATAAAAACCCAAAAACTTCCTCCCTGATCATGACAAACAATTTGTCTAAGCGATCGGACTTCACATCTAAAACTAATGTAGTATATGAATATAAATGTTCTACAGGAAATTGTAATTTCCTCCCCCATTCTTACATTGGTTTTACTAGATGTAAAGTCAGCCGTCGCCTAACTTTCCACCTACAAGAGGGGGCAATCAAAGGACATCATAGGAGTTCCCATAACGCTGCACTCAGGAGAGATGATTTGATCAACAACACCAAAATTATTGGATCAAGCAATGACCCTAGGAGACTACAACTACTCGAAGCCTTTCACATTAAGGACAAAAATCCGGTCATTAACATTCAATGCAATGTAATCTCCTCTATTCCTTTATTTAGAAATAAATATCCCCCCTCTCCCTCTACCCCTCCTCTCTCTCTCCCTCCACCTCCTCCCCCACCCTCGGTGACCGCACCCGCCTAACCCTCCCCCCCACCCCCCACCCTTACCCTTGACCTCTGAGGTCCTTATTGTCTGTTCCTCTCCCCCCCCCCTTGGTCTGACCTGATCTTAGGTATATATACTTCTGTCATCCCCAGCTCTGTCACACCCTTCCTTCTCTTTAAATACGTAGGTCTCCGTATTTATTTTTATAAATTTGTCACCTTTATTATTACTGTTACCATGTAATTTTTGTTTATTTCAGTTGTGTCTTGATATTGTCTTGTACCTTTATTGTCACCATGTAATTTTTGTTATTTCAGTTATATCTTGTTATTGTCTAGTACCTTTACTGTTACCATGTAATTTTTGTTATTTCAGTTATATCTTGATAATGTCTTGTTTAAGACGAAACGTTGATATCAAATAAGAACAAATGGAAGAATATAGAGATCTAGTTTCAATCCACCCAGTCAATGGAGAATCTATCAGGAAAATCGAGAATACGAAGAAAAGACTGAACAACTACAACAATGCTGTCGTTTTTAACTCCACGTATATATATATATATATATATATATATATATATATATATATATATATATATATATATATATATATATACATATATGATTTGGATGATGGAGAACATAAACACAGGGGAAGGCTCGGAACCCTAAACACTCTAACGTTTCGTTCGCGTAGAACTTCTTCAGAGAGTGTACGGAAAACTGTAATTGAAATTTATGTACTAAACTTAATTATCTTTGCGGATACTTGGGAAAGAAGACGAATTTGATTATATTATGAAAACCTTTGACAAACTTGGAGATCCAGAGAGAATGTTGAGGAGAACAAAAAGAAAAGCAATAAATATTTATAATCGTGGAAAGAAAGAGAGAAATGATAAGAATAATACCAAATTTGTATCAGTACCTGGCTCAGAAACGTCACCGATAATAGATGAATATTTAACAAAAACAAGTATAAACATAGCTAAAATAACTAATAAGAGGATAGGTGGTTTGATAAAGACTTCCGAAAAGAGAACCAATTCCGAAAACAGCGTCGTATACAAAATCCCGTGCAATAGTTGCTCTATGGCATATTATGGCGAGTCATCAAGGGGATTAGAAAAAAGAATTTATGAACATAAAAACGACATAAAAGCACATAGCACATCTAATTCTTTAGTAGTTCAGGCGGAAAAATTCGATCATTTACCAAACTGGAGAGGAGCTGAAGTGTTACGTAAAGGTTTTGATAAATTCACTAGAAGAATTGTAGAATCCGCATATATTTCAACTAATAATTCATGGAACCATCGAGGAGGGTATTTCAATTTAGCTAAACAAACTAGTATTTTAATTCTAGAACACGCAAGAAAAACCTTTCCCAAATATCCGCAAAGATAATTAAGTTTAGTACATATACTTCAATTACAGTTTTCCGCACACTCTGAAGAAGTTCTACGCGAACTTTTATTAATATTTTATTTTATTTATTCACTTGTCTAATGATGAAATAATAATGATAATAATAATAATAATAATAATAATAATAATAATAATAATAATAATAATAATAATAATAATAATAATAATAATAATAATAATAATAATAATAATAATAATAATAATAATGATAATAGTAATAATGATTAATAATAGTAATAATATATGGTTTATTGGGGACAGCAGCATTACTATGTAGTGTATGTGTGTGTGTGTGTGTAGCACCATCATTTTATGAAGACGTCTCTTCTTCCTCCTCTTCCTCCTCTTCCTCCTCTTCCTCTTCTTCTTCCTCCTCGTCTTCCTCCTCCTCCTGGGACTTATGCGCAGTTTGACACTGCCATGCTTGTTGTTCACGATAGGTGTCAGTATCTGAGTTAGCAATATTCCAAGAACGAGACGGACGGGGGCTCCCAGAGAACAAGGCGAGGCGGGGCACCCTTGATGGAACGAAAGGGACCCCCACGAACGAGATGGACCCCCACGGACGAGATGGGATGAGGCCTTCCCAGGAACAACTGAGGATGGGATCCAAGAACAAGATGGGATGAGGCCTCCCCAGGTACACCACAGGATGGATCCCCAGGATGGCCTCCAGTTAACGACACAGGATGGGGCCCCCAAGAACGAGACTGACGGGGGCCCCAGCGAACGAGACGGACGGGGGCCCCCGAGAAAGAACGAGGAAGAACGGGGGCCCCCGAGAAAGAACGAGAAAGGACGGGGGCCCCGAGAAAGAACGAGACGGACGGGGGGCCCCCGAGAAAGAACGAGAAAGGACGGGGGCCCCCAAGAACGAACGAGCAAAGGACGGGGGCCCCAGAGAACGAGGGAGAAAGGAACGGGGGCCCCCCGAGAATAAAGGGGAAAGGAACGGGGGCCCCCAAGAACGAAGGAGAAAGGAACGGGGGCCCCCGATAACGAAGGAGAAAGGAACGAGGGCCCCCGAGAACGAAGGAAAAAGGAACGGGGGCCCCTGATAACGAAGGAGAAAGGAACGGGGGCCCTCGAGAACGAAGGAGAAAGGAACGGGGACCCCCAAGAACGAAGGAGAAAGAAACGGGGGCCCCCGAGAACGGAGAAGAAAGAAACGGGGGCCCCAGTGAACGAGGGAGAAAGGAACGGGGACCCCCGAGAACGAAGGAGAAAGGAACGGGGGCCCTCGAGAACGAAGGAGAAAGGAATGGGGGCCCCCGACAACGAAGGAGAAAGGAATCGGGGCCCCGAGAACGAAGGTGAAAGGAACGGGGGCCCCCGAGAAGAACGAGAAAGGAACGGGGGGCCCCGAGAACGAAGGAGAAACGAACGGGGGCCTCCGAGAACGAAGGAGAAAGGAACGGGGGGTCCCGAGAACGAAGGAGAAAGGAACGGGGGCCTCCGAGAACGAAAGAGAAAGGAACGGAGACCCCCGAGAACGAAGGAGAAAGGAACGGGGGCCCCCCGAGAACGAAGGAGAAAAGAACGGGGGGCCCCGAGAACGAAGGAGAAAGGAACGGGGGCCCCCGAGAACGAAGGAGAAAGGAACGGGGCCCCCGAGAACGAAGGAGAAAGGAACGGGGGCCCCCGAGAACGAAGGAGAAACGAACGGGGGCCCCTGAGAACGAAGAATAAAGGAACGGGGGCCCCCGAGAACGAAGGAGAAAGGAACGGGAGCCCCCGATAACGAAGGAGAAAAGAACGGGGGCCCCCGAGAACGAAGGAGAAAGGAACGGGGGCCTCCGAGAACGAAGGAGAAAGGAACGGGGGCCCCCGAGAACGAAGGAGAAAGGAACGGGGGCCTCCGAGAACGAAAGAGAAAGGAACGGAGACCCCCGAGAACGAAGGAGAAAGGAACGGGGGCCCCCGAGAACGAAGGAGAAAAGAACGGGGGGCCCCGAGAACGAAGGAGAAAGGAACGGGGGCCCCCGATAACAAAGGAGAAAGGAACGGGGACCCCCGAGAACGAAGGAGAAAGGTACGGGGGCCATCATCATCATCATCATCGTCGTCGTCGTCGTCATCATCATCATCATCATCAACATCATCATCACTTTATTTTTTATCATTTATTTATTATGTGGTGATTGGTTTGACGACATCACCACTAGTTGATACTAGTTTTTATCATATCACGCTGGCGTCGCGCGCGTGGGTGGCCCCTTCTCCAGAGGAGCAACCATAACATTTAAATTTGTGCTAAGATATAGCCTTTGCTAAAAGCCCGGCTGAAAAACATCATATGACACCTGTGACCCCTTACTGCAGTATGATTGGTCAAATGTGTTTTAGTGTTTTGTCCATAGCCAATAACGTAATTCCTGAGATGGAAAGTACGGCCCTAGAGGGAGGAGCCTCACCCCTTCGGAGGTTTCGTCTTTGCTGTCACACAGAGTCAAGTCAGTCCAAGTTTATAGTCGTAAGTTAAAACTACGACTAGGATACCCATATAGAAGGTCTGTGCCGAGTATTCAATTTAAGTCCAGCCTCCCACACCCCGTACACTCAATTGCACTTGTTCGTTAATAGCAAATATTAAAACAACAAAGGAAAGTCATAGATAGGAGATTTTATTCTCATTCAACACCACCATTTTGAGAGATGATAATGTGAGATACTAAAACTATTTTTACACTTGTTCTTACTTCCCTGATCTAACCGTTTTGGCCACAGCTGCCACGTAATCACAACAATTATTATTATTTTATTTTATTTATCTATTTATTTTTGTAAAAAACTGGAGATTGAGGGAAGCCTTTTGACCATCCGTGTACCGATCGTGTGACCAAAGGCCAGCTGGGGGGACCTTAGTCCAACCAAAGCTGCCCTTGTACCAAGTCCCGCACGGTGGACAAAACAAGACCCATCGTTTAGGCGAACAAGTCGTGTTCATAACGATACCTTGTATTCCCAAACTGGACATATTGAAAGTGTGTGTGTGTGTGTGTGTTTGTGTTTGTGTTTGTGTACATGTGTTTGGTTACGTGTTTGTGTACGTGCGTGGACATG